>NW_028317938.1:3192142-3510000 GCF_062004578.1 Staurois parvus
CAGTGCTCCCGGTGTCATCCAGAGGTCGTGTCTCCACCGACAACCCTGCCGTCATCGATTGGTTGGCTCGGTCGTCTTCCTCTTCCCAGGTCACCTCTGACACCTACAGCCAACGGTCGGTGGGTACGTCAGACACAACCGTTAGTTGGCATGGCCCGGGACCAAGCCCACTGAAATCACGTGTCCTCTACCTGCCCCTGTCCTTTGGTGTTCCCTCACCAAGCGAAGTATCGCATGCTGTGGGCTCAGCCCCACTGTACAGTGAGGAAGAGCAAACAGAGGGCGGTCAGGAACGGGGGGAGACATCCGCCTCTTCAGCAGCCAGGCAAAGAAGTAGTGGCGAGGAGAGTGGCTCGGTAGCCGGTTTAGAGACAGGTCTGTCTCCTGACCCACACGCAGCCGAGGGGGCTAGTAGTGAGGCGGAGACCCTAATTGATGATGAGGAGGCTGATCGCACTTGGCAGCCTCGTCGTCATCAGGCTATTGCTTCCGCATCATCAGGAGAAGAGGGTGGCAGCTTGGCAGTGAGCAAAACAGTCGGTGGGTTGCCCAGGAGGCAGCAGGGTCGCAGCAGTGTCAGTGGAGGCAAACGGCCACGGAGTACAGCACCAGCTCCACTGCAGCCTACCACCACGGCCAGTAGTGGTGCCGGTGTGCACGGAGGAAGCAGCAGTCAGCCAGTGAGGAGTATCGGGGGCAAAGTTTCCTACTCGGCGGTGTGGCAATTTTTTGTCAAGCCACCCGAGGAAGTAAACGTAGCCATATGTCGACTATGTGGCCAGAAAGTCAAGCGTGGCAAGGGGGCCCATGTTGGGACTACAGCGTTGCGGCAGCATATGCAGCGTCGCCATTTGGTGGCCTGGGAAAACCGTGATAAAGATACGGCGGTTCTGCCCGCCCCAGCCCCCGCTCCATCACCCGCTCCGTTACTTGCTCCGTCACCCGACGTCAATCGCCCTCTATCAGCCAGTCAAGGCTCCAACACCTCTGCTGAGGGGAGTTGTCGCTCGTTGCCATCTTCCGCTCGTTCAGATGCTCCTTCTCCTGCTACTCCTCTTCACGGATTCCGTCAGCAGTCTTTCTTGGAATCCGTTTCCAAGAGACAACAGTTTGCGAGCACGCACCCGACGGTGCAAAAGCTGAATGTCCTCCTGCCCAAGTTGCTGGTGCTGCAGTCCCTCCCTTTCCAAGTGGTGGACTCAGCACCTTTCCGAGAAATGATGGCTTGTGCCGTGCTGCGCCGCGGTGGAGAGTGCCAAGCCGTCATTTCTTCGCCAAAAAGGCAGTGCCAGCCCTGCATTCACATGTAGAAGAGATGGTGGACCAGTCTTTGAGCATGTCGGTCTCTGCCAAAGTGCACGGCAGCGCCGACGTGTGGAGCTGTAACTACGGTCAGGGACAGTACATGTCATTTACGGCACACTGGGTGAACGTGGTGCCGTCACAGCCGCACCAGCAACTTGGACAGGTCACGCCGCTTTTGCCTCCACGTTTGCATGTCCTTGGTCCACAAAAGATGTCCGCCTCTACCACCTCTTCTTCCTTCGTGTCCTCAGCCGCCACCCCCGTGCCAAGTCCCATTACCCGACCGGCATATCACATGTGCAGGGCGCAACGGTGTCACGCTGTGCTGCACCTGGTATGCCTTGGCGAACGTAGTCACACAGGGGAGGAACTTCTCAGTGTAATGAACAGAGAAATCGACAGATGGCTGTCTCCGCGCAAACTCAAAATCGGAACCATGTTGACCGACAACGGAAAGAACATGGTGTCTGCTCTGCGTCAAGGAAGGTTGTGCCATGCGCCATGCATGGCTCACGTGTTCAATCTGGTTGTCAAGCGGTTCCTAAAATCCACCATCCCACTGCAAGACATCCTTAAAATGTCATGTAAACTTTGCATGCATTTCAGCCATTCCTACACCGCAAAGCACACCCTCCTTGAGCTGCAGCGGCAGAACGGAATTCCACAGCATCGCCTGATCTGCGACGTTGCAACAAGGTGGAATTCAACCCTACACATGTTAGACCGCCTTTACGAACAGCGAAAGGCCATCACCGATTTCCTGATGTTACAAGCGGATAAAGGTACTCCCCTGTGTAACTTCGATGTCAGCCATTGGCAGCTCATGCGTGACACCTGCCGCTTGCTCAGGCCCTTTGAGGAGGCCACGCTATTCGTGAGTCGCCAGGACTATGGGATGAACGACGTCATTCCTCTGTTGCACGTCCTGGAACAAATGCTGTTAACAACGGCTGGTCAGGGTGCGGTAGACGTGGCGCACAGATCTCAACGCCACATGACCCCTGTGGGGACAGGACAGGAAGAAGAGGAGGAGGTAGAGGAGGACATTTGTGCTCAGGAATTATTGAGTGAAATGGGTGGTTTTTCCACTCAGAGGACAGGAGTGGAGGAGCAGGAGCATGTGGTAGAGGAGGAGGAGGAGGAGACAGAGGACCCAGACGCACCGTGGCAGTATGCTGTGGAGATGGAGGCAGGGAGTCCCTCGCATTCCTTGGCACAAATGGCCCATAGCATGCTCGGTTGCTTGCGTAGCGACAGCCGAATAATAACCATCAGACAGAGGGATGACTTTTGGCTGTCCACCTTGTTGGACCCTCGCTACCGTTCAAAAATGGTGGCCTTTTTCACACCTGCTGAGAGGGAGGCCAAAATAACGTACAATAAATACCACCTATGTAGTCAGTTGGTCTCTGCCTTTGTGCGCCAACGTCCATCCTCAGACACTGTGGGCCCTGTGCGCTCGCATTCCGCTGCCATGGCAGCAGGGGAGGGGTGGGGTGGTAGGAGCAGTGGTAGCTCCACCAGCAGCGGCTGCCTCAGTCTGCAGTCGATGATGAGTAGCTTTCTTCACCAGCGCAGTGAGGAAACTAATAACCAGCCGCAGCAGCAGCAGCATCAGGTGGACCTGGAGCAGGACCTCAAACAACAGGCTTGGGCCTACTTGGACAGCACCCTGCCAACCGAGGTAGACAATCCCCTTGACTACTGGGCAACGAAACTTGACCTTTGGCCCCAACTAGCTGAATTTGCCCTTGAAAGGCTGTCATGCCCGACAAGTAGCGTGGCATCGGAGCGCGTGTTTAGTGCGGCAGGAGGTATTGTAACTCCGCGGAGGACACGACTGTCCACCCAAAGTGTGGAGAGACTCACGTTTGTGAAAATGAATCAGGCGTGGATTAGTCTGGATTTCAAACCACCAGTTCCTGACACAACTGACTAAATCCGCCATGAATCATGCCCCTGCCACGTGCCACTTTCAGGTCTACTCACACTGCTGGTGTGTTCCATTTTTTGTCATAGGGTGCTGGCAGATTACGGGCCTCCCATAGCTGCTGCCAGGCCCCTAATCTGCCATGGGCCCCTATACCGCCTCCTCATGCTGCTGCCAGGTCCAGAGTCTCTCATGGGTCCCTGTACGGCTTCCCATTGCTGCTGTCTCCATCGCCACACTCTGCCATGTGCCACTTTCAGGTCACCTCACACACTGCTGGTGTGTTGAATTTTTTGACATAGGGTGCTGGCAGATTACGGGCCTCCCATAGCTGCTGCCAGGCCCCTAATCTGCCATGGGCCCCTATACCGCCTCCTCATGCTGCTGCCAGGTCCAGAGTCTGTCATGGGTCCCTGTACGGCCTCCCATTGCTGCTGTCTCCATCGCCACACTCTGCCATGTGCCACTTTCAGGTCTCCTCACACTGCTGGTGTGTTCCATTTTTTGTCATAGGGTGCTGGCAGATTACGGGCCTCCCATAGCTGCTGCCAGGCCCCTATTCTGCCATGGGCCCCTATACCGCCTCCTCATGCTGCTGCCAGGTCCAGAGTCTCTCATGGGTCCCTGTACGGCCTCCCATTGCTGCTGTCTCCATCGCCACACTCTGCCATGTGCCACTTTCAGGTCTCCTCACACTGCTGGTGTGTTCCATTTTTTGTCATAGGGTGCTGGCAGATTACGGGCCTCCCATAGCTGCTGCCAGGCCCCTAATCTGCCATGGGCCCCTATACCGCCTCCTCATGCTGCTGCCAGGTCCAGAGTCTCTCATGGGTCCCTGTACGGCCTCCCATTGCTGCTGTCTCCATCGCCACACTCTGCCATGTGCCACTTTCAGGTCTCCTCACACTGCTGGTGTGTTCCATTTTTTGTCATAGGGTGCTGGCAGATTACGGGCCTCCCATAGCTGCTGCCAGGCCCCTAATCTGCCATGGGCCCCTGTACCGCCTCCTCATGCTGCTGCCAGGTCCACAGTGTCTCATGCCATGTGCCACTTTCAGGTCTCCTCACACTGCTGGTGTGTTGAATTTTTTGACATAGGGTGCTGGCAGATTACGGGCCTCCCATAGCTGCTGCCAGGCCCCTAATCTGCCATGGGCCCCTATACTGCCTCCTCATGCTGCTGCCAGGTCCAGAGTCTCTCATGGGTCCCTGTACGGCCTCCCATTGCTGCTGTCTCCATCGCCACACTCTGCCATGTGCCACTTTCATGTCTCCTCACACTACTGGTGTGTTCCATTTTTTGTCATAGGGTGCTGGCAGATTACGGGCCTCCTATAGCTGCTGCCAGGCCCCTAATCTGCCATGGGCCCCTATACCGCCTCCTCATGCTGCTGCCAGGTCCACAGTGTCTCATGCCATGTGCCACTTTCAGGTCTCCTCACACTGCTGGTGTGTTGAATTTTTTGACATAGGGTGCTGGCAGATTACGGGCCTCCCATAGCTGCTGCCAGGCCCCTAATCTGCCATGGGCCCCTATACCGCCTCCTCATGCTGCTGCCAGGTCCAGAGTCTCTCATGGGTCCCTGTACGGCCTCCCATTGCTGCTGTCTCCATCGCCACACTCTGCCATGTGCCACTTTCAGGTCTCCTCACACACTGTTGGTGTGTTCAATTTTTTGACATAGGGTGCTGGCAGCTTACGGGCCTCCCATTGCTGCTGCCAGGCCCCTAATCTGCCATGGGCCCCTGTACCGCCTCCTCATGCTGCTGCCAGGTCCACAGTGTCTCATGCCATGTGCCACTTTCAGGTCTCCTCACACTGCTGGTGTGTTGAATTTTTTGACATAGGATGCTGGCAGATTACGGGCCTCCCATAGCTGCTGCCAGGCCCCTAATCTGCCATGGGCCCCTATACCGCCTCCTCATGCTGCTGCCAGGTCCAGAGTCTGTCATGGGTCCCTGTACGGCCTCCCATTGCTGCTGTCTCCATCGCCACACTCTGCCATGTGCCACTTTCAGGTCTCCTCACACTGCAGGTGTGTTCCATTTTTCGTCATAGGGTGCTGGCAGATTACGGGCCTCCCATAGCTGCTGCCAGGCCCCTAATCTGCCATGGGCCCCTATACCGCCTCCTCATGCTGCTGCCAAGTCCAGAGTCTGTCATGGGTCCCTGTACGGCCTCCCATTGCTGCTGTCTCCATCGCCACACTCTGCCATGTGCCACTTTCAGGTCTCCTCACACAATGCTGGTGTGTTCAATTTTTTGACATAGGGTGCTGGCAGATTACGGGCCTCCCATAGCTGCTGCCAGGCCCCTAATCTGCCATGGGCCCCTGTACCGCCTCCTCATGCTGCTGCCAGGTCCACAGTGTCTCATGCCATGTGCCACTTTCAGGTCTCCTCACACTGCTGGTGTGTTGAATTTTTTGACATAGGGTGCTGGCAGATTACGGGCCTCCCATAGCTGCTGCCAGGCCCCTAATCTGCCATGGGCCCCTATACCGCCTCCTCATGCTGCTGCCAGGTCCAGAGTCTCTCATGGGTCCCTGTACGGCCTCCCATTGCTGCTGTCTCCATCGCCACACTCTGCCATGTGCCACTTTCAGGTCTCCTCACACTGCTGGTGTGTTCCATTTTTTGTCATAGGGTGCTGGCAGATTACGGGCCTCCCATAGCTGCTGCCAGGCCCCTAATCTGCCATGGGCCCCTATACCGCCTCCTCATGCTGCTGCCAGGTCCAGAGTCTCTCATGGGTCCCTGTACGGCCTCCCATTGCTGCTGTCTCCATCGCCACACTCTGCCATGTGCCACTTTCAGGTCTCCTCACACACTGCTGGTGTGTTCAATTTTTTGACATAGGGTGCTGGCAGATTACGGGCCTCCCATAGCTGCTGCCAGGCCCCTAATCTGCCATGGGTCCCTGTACCGCCTCCTCATGCTGCTGCCAGGTCCACAGTGTCTCATGCCATGTGCCACTTTCAGGTCTCCTCACACTGCTGGTGTGTTGAATTTTTTGACATAGGGTGCTGGCAGATTACGGGCCTCCCATAGCTGCTGCCAGGCCCCTAATCTGCCATGGGCCCCTATACCGCCTCCTCATGCTGCTGCCAGGTCCAGAGTCTCTCATGGGTCCCTGTACGGCCTCCCATTGCTGCTGTCTCCATCGCCACACTCTGCCATGTGCCACTTTCAGGTCTCCTCACACACTGCTGGTGTGTTCCATTTTTTGTCATAGGGTGCTGGCAGATTACGGGCCTCCCATAGCTGCTGCCAGGCCCCTAATCTGCCATGGGCCCCTATACCGCCTCCTCATGCTGCTGCCAGGTCCAGAGTCTGTCATGGGTCCCTGTACGGCCTCCCATTGCTGCTGTCTCCATCGCCACACTCTGCCATGTGCCACTTTCAGGTCTCCTCACACTGCTGGTGTGTTCCATTTTTTGTCATAGGGTGCTGGCAGATTACGGGCCTCCCATAGCTGCTGCCAGGCCCCTAATCTGCCATGGGCCCCTATACCGCCTCCTCATGCTGCTGCCAGGTCCAGAGTCTCTCATGGGTCCCTGTACGGCCTCCCATTGCTGCTGTCTCCATCGCCACACTCTGCCATGTGCCACTTTCAGGTCTCCTCACACACTGCTGGTGTGTTCAATTTTTTGACATAGGGTGCTGGCAGATTACGGGCCTCCCATAGCTGCTGCCAGGCCCCTAATCTGCCATGGGCCCCTGTACCGCCTCCTCATGCTGCTGCAAGGTCCACAGTGTCTCATGCCATGTGCCACTTTCAGGTCTCCTCACACTGCTGGTGTGTTGAATTTTTTGACATAGGGTGCTGGCAGATTACGGGCCTCCCATAGCTGCTGCCAGGCCCCTAATCTGCCATGGGCCCCTATACCGCCTCCTCATGCTGCTGCCAGGTCCAGAGTCTCTCATGGGTCCCTGTACGGCCTCCCATTGCTGCTGTCTCCATCGCCACACTCTGCCATGTGCCACTTTCAGGTCTCCTCACACTGCTGGTGTGTTCCATTTTTTGTCATAGGATGCTGGCAGATTACGGGCCTCCCATAGCTGCTGCCAGGCCCCTAATCTGCCATGGACCCCTATACCGCCTCCTCATGCTGCTGCCAAGTCCAGAGTCTGTCATGGGTCCCTGTACGGCCTCCCATTGCTGCTGTCTCCATCGCCACACTCTGCCATGTGCCACTTTCAGGTCTCCTCACACAATGCTGGTGTGTTCAATTTTTTGACATAGGGTGCTGGCAGATTACGGGCCTCCCATAGCTGCTGCCAGGCCCCTAATCTGCCATGGGTCCCTGTACCGCCTCCTCATGCTGCTGCCAGGTCCACAGTGTCTCATGCCATGTGCCACTTTCAGGTCTCCTCACACTGCTGGTGTGTTGAATTTTTTGACATAGGGTGCTGGCAGATTACGGGCCTCCCATAGCTGCTGCCAGGCCCCTAATCTGCCATGGGCCCCTATACCGCCTCCTCATGCTGCTGCCAGGTCCAGAGTCTCTCATGGGTCCCTGTATGGCCTCCCATTGCTGCTGTCTCCATCGCCACACTCTGCCATGTGCCACTTTCAGGTCTCCTCACACACTGCTGGTGTGTTCCATTTTTTGTCATAGGGTGCTGGCAGATTACGGGCCTCCCATAGCTGCTGCCAGGCCCCTAATCTGCCATGGGCCCCTATACCGCCTCCTCATGCTGCTGCCAGGTCCAGAGTCTGTCATGGGTCCCTGTATGGCCTCCCATTGCTGCTGTCTCCATCGCCACACTCTGCCATGTGCCACTTTCAGGTCTCCTCACACACTGCTGGTGTGTTCCATTTTTTGTCATAGGGTGCTGGCAGATTACGGGCCTCCCATAGCTGCTGCCAGGCCCCTAATCTGCCATGGGCCCCTATACCGCCTCCTCATGCTGCTGCCAGGTCCAGAGTCTGTCATGGGTCCCTGTACGGCCTCCCATTGCTGCTGTCTCCATCGCCACACTCTGCCATGTGCCACTTTCAGGTCTCCTCACACTGCTGGTGTGTTCCATTTTTTGTCATAGGGTGCTGGCAGATTACGGGCCTCCCATAGCTGCTGCCAGGCCCCTAATCTGCCATGGGCCCCTATACCGCCTCCTCATGCTGCTGCCAAGTCCAGAGTCTGTCATGGGTCCCTATACGGCCTCCCATTGCTGCTGTCTCTATCGCCACACTCTGCCATGTGCCACTTTCAGGTCTCCTCACACAATGCTGGTGTGTTCAATTTTTTGACATAGGGTGCTGGCAGATTACGGGCCTCCCATAGCTGCTGCCAGGCCCCTAATCTGCCATGGGCCCCTGTACCGCCTCCTCATGCTGCTGCCAGGTCCACAGTGTCTCATGCCATGTGCCACTTTCAGGTCTCCTCACACTGCTGGTGTGTTGAATTTTTTGACATAGGGTGCTGGCAGATTACGGGCCTCCCATAGCTGCTGCCAGGCCCCTAATCTGCCATGGGCCCCTATACCGCCTCCTCATGCTGCTGCCAGGTCCAGAGTCTCTCATGGGTCCCTGTACGGCCTCCCATTGCTGCTGTCTCCATCGCCACACTCTGCCATGTGCCACTTTCAGGTCTCCTCACACTGCTGGTGTGTTCCATTTTTTGTCATAGGGTGCTGGCAGATTACGGGCCTCCCATAGCTGCTGCCAGGCCCCTAATCTGCCATGGGCCCCTGTACCGCCTCCTCATGCTGCTGCCAGGTCCACAGTGTCTCATGCCATGTGCCACTTTCAGGTCTCCTCACACTGCTGGTGTGTTGAATTTTTTGACATAGGGTGCTGGCAGATTACGGGCCTCCCATAGCTGCTGCCAGGCCCCTAATCTGCCATGGGCCCCTATACCGCCTCCTCATGCTGCTGCCAGGTCCAGAGTCTCTCATGGGTCCCTGTACGGCCTCCCATTGCTGCTGTCTCCATTGCCACACTCTGCCATGTGCCACTTTCAGGTCTCCTCACACTGCTGGTGTGTTCCATTTTTTGTCATAGGGTGCTGGCAGATTACGGGCCTCCCATAGCTGCTGCCAGGCCCCTAATCTGCCATGGGCCCCTATACCACCTCCTCATGCTGCTGCCAAGTCCAGAGTCTGTCATGGGTCCCTTTACGGCCTCCCATTGCTGCTGTCTCCATCGCCACACTCTGCCATGTGCCACTTTCAGGTCTCCTCACACAATGCTGGTGTGTTCAATTTTTTGACATAGGGTGCTGGCAGATTACGGGCCTCCCATAGCTGCTGCCAGGCCCCTAATCTGCCATGGGCCCCTGTACCGCCTCCTCATGCTGCTGCCAGGTCCACAGTGTCTCATGCCATGTGCCACTTTCAGGTCTCCTCACACTGCTGGTGTGTTGAATTTTTTGACATAGGGTGCTGGCAGATTACGGGCCTCCCATAGCTGCTGCCAGGCCCCTAATCTGCCATGGGCCCCTATACCGCCTCCTCATGCTGCTGCCAGGTCCATAGTCTCTCATGGGTCCCTGTACGGCCTCCCATTGCTGCTGTCTCCATCGCCACACTCTGCCATGTGCCACTTTCAGGTCTCCTCACACTGCTGGTGTGTTCCATTTTTTGTCATAGGGTGCTGGCAGATTACGGGCCTCCTATAGCTGCTGCCAGGCCCCTAATCTGCCATGGGCCCCTGTACCGCCTCCTCATGCTGCTGCCAGGTCCAGAGTCTCTCATGGGTCCCTGTACGGCCTCCCATTGCTGCTGTCTCCATCGCCACACTCTGCCATGTGCCACTTTCAGGTCTCTTCACACACTGCTGGTGTGTTCACTTTTTTGACATAGGGTGCTGGCAGATTACAGGCCTCCCATAGCTGCTGCCAGGCCCCTAATCTGCCATGGGCCCCTGTACCGCCTCCTCATGCTGCTGCCAGGTCCACAGTGTCTCATGCCATGTGCCACTTTCAGGTCTCCTCACACTGGTGGTGTGTTGAATTTTTTGACATAGGGTGCTGGCAGATTACGGGCCTCCCATAGCTGCTGCCAGGCCCCTAATCTGCCATGGGCCCCTGTACCGCCTCCTCATGCTGCTGCCAGGTCCAGAGTCTCTCATGGGTCCCTGTACGGCCTCCCATTGCTGCTGTCTCCATCGCCACACTCTGCCATGTGCCACTTTCAGGTCTCCTCACACTGCTGGTGTGTTCCATTTTTTGTCATAGGGTGCTGGCAGATTACGGGCCTCCCATAGCTGCTGCCAGGCCCCTAATCTGCCATGGGCCCCTATACCGCCTCCTCATGCTGCTGCCAGGTCCAGAGTCTCTCATGGGTCCCTGTACGGCCTCCCATTGCTGCTGTCTCCATCGCCACACTCTGCCATGTGCCACTTTCAGGTCTCCTCACACTGCTGGTGTGTTCCATTTTTTGTCATAGGGTGCTGGCAGATTACGGGCCTCCTATAGCTGCTGCCAGGCCCCTAATCTGCCATGGGCCCCTGTACCGCCTCCTCATGCTGCTGCCAGGTCCAGAGTCTCTCATGGGTCCCTGTAAGGCCTCCCATTGCTGCTGTCTCCATCGCCACACTCTGCCATGTGCCACTTTCAGGTCTCCTCACACACTGCTGGTGTGTTCAATTTTTTGACATAGGGTGCTGGCAGATTACGGGCCTCCCATAGCTGCTGCCAGGCCCCTAATCTGCCATGGGCCCCTGTACCGCCTCCTCATGCTGCTGCCAGGTCCACAGTGTCTCATGCCATGTGCCACTTTCAGGTCTCCTCACACTGCTGGTGTGTTCAATTTTTTGACATAGGGTGCTGGCAGATTACGGGCCTCCTATAGCTGCTGCCAGGCCCCTAATCTGCCATGGGCCCCTATACCGCCTCCTCATGCTGCTGCCAGGTCCAGAGTCTCTCATGGGTCCCTGTACGGCCTCCCATTGCTGCTGTCTCCATCGCCACACTCTGCCATATGCCACTTTCAGGTCTCCTCACACACTGCTGGTGTGTTCAATTTTTTGACATAGGGTGCTGGCAGATTACGGGCCTCCCATTGCTGCTGCCAGGCCCGTAATCTGCCATGGGCCCCCGTACCGACTCCTCATGCTGTGACGTTGCAACAAGGTGGAATTCAACCCTACATATGTTAGACCGCCTTTACGAACAGCGAAAGGCCATCACAGATTTCCTGATGTTAAAAGCGGATAAAGGTACTCCCTGTGTAACTTAGATGTCAGCCATTGGCAGCTCATGCGTGACACCTGCGCTTGCTCAGGCCCTTTGAGGAGGCCACGCTATTCGTGAGTCGGCAGGACTATGGGATGAACGACGTCATTCCTCTGTTGCACGTCCTGGAACAAATGCTGTTAACAATGGCTGGTCAGGGTGCGGTAGACGTGGCGCACAGATCTCAACGCCACATGACCCCTGTGGGGGCAGGACAGGAAGAAGAGGAGGAGGTAGAGGAGGACATTGGTGCTCAGGAATTATTGAGTGAAATGGGTGGTTTTTCCACTCAGCGGACAGGAGTGGAGGAGCAGGAGCATCTGGTAGAGGAGGAGGAAGAGGAGACAGAGGACCCAGACGCACCGTGGCAGTATGCTGTGGAGATGGAGGCAGGGAGTCCCTCGCATTCCTTGGCACAAATGGCCCATAGCATGCTCGCTTGCTTGCGTACTGACAGCCGAATAATAACCATCAGACAGAGGGATGACTTTTGGCTGTCCACCTTGTTGGACCCTCGCTACCGTTCAAAAATGGTGGCCTTTTTCACACCTGCTGAGAGGGAGGCCAAAATAACGTACTATAAAAACCACCTATGTAGTCAGCTGGTCTCTGCCTGTCTGCGCCAACGTCCATCCTCAGACACTGTGGGCCCTGTGTGCTCGCGTTCCGCTGCCATGGCAGCAGGGGAGGGGTGGGGTGGTAGGAGCAGTGGCAGCTCCACCAGCAGCAGCTGCCTCAGTCTGCAGTCGATGATGAGTAGCTTTCTTCACCAGCACAGTGAGGAAAGTAATAACCAGCCGCAGCAGCAGCATCAGGTGGACCTGGAGCAGGACCTCAAACAACAGGCTTAGGCCTACTTGGACAGCACCCTGCCAACCGAGGTAGACAATCCTCTTGACTACTGGGCAACGAAACTTGACCTTTGGCCCCAACTAGCTGAATTTGCCCTTGAAAGGCTGTCATGCCCGGCCAGTAGCGTGGCATCGGAGCGCGTGTTTAGTGCGGCAGGAGGTATTGCAACTCCGCGGAGGACACGACTGTCCACCCAAAGTGTGGAGAGACTCACGTTTGTGAAAATGAATCAGGCGTGGATTAGTCTGGATTTCAAACCACCAGTTCCTGACACAACTGACTAAATCCGCCATGAATCATGCCCCAAACATGTGCCACTTTCAGGTCTCCTCACACTGCTGGTGTGTTCCATTTTTTGTCATAGGGTGCTGGCAGATTACGGGCCTCCCATAGCTGCTGCCAGGCCCCTAATCTGCCATGGGCCCCTATACCGCCTCCTCATGCTGCTGCCAAGTCCAGAGTCTCTCATGGGTCCCTGTACGGCCTCCCATTGCTGCTGTCTCCATCGCCACACTCTGCCATGTGCCACTTTCAGGTCTCCTCACACTGCTGGTGGGTTCCATTTTTTGTCATAGGGTGCTGGCAGATTACGTGCCTCCCATAGCTGCTGCCAGGCCCCTAATCTGCCATGAGCCCCTATACCGCCTCCTCATGCTGCTGCCAGGTCCAGAGTCTCTCATGGGTCCCTGTACGGCCTCCCATTGCTGCTGTCTCCATCGCCACACTCTGCCATGTGCCACTTTCAGGTCTCCTCACACTGCTGGTGTGTTCCATTTTTTGTCATAGGGTGCTGGCAGATTACGGGCCTCCCATAGCTGCTGCCAGGCCCCTAATCTGCCATGGGCCCCCGTACCGACTCCTCATGCTGCTGCCAGGCCCGTAATCTGTCATGGGCCCCTGTTGTCGCTTGTTGGCATATTCCGCTCGTTCAGATGCTCCTTCTCCTGCTACTCCTCTTCACGGATTCCGTCAGCAGTCTTTCTTGGAATACGTTTCCAAGAGACAACAGTTTGCGAGCACGCACCCGACGGTGCAGAAGCTGAACGTCCTCCTGTCCAAGTTGCTGCTGCCAGGCTCGTAATCTGTCATGCGCCCCTGTACCGCCTCCTCATGCTGCTGCCAGGTCCAGAGTGTGTCATGGGCCCCCGTACCGACTCCTCATGCTGCTGCCAGGCCCGTAATCTGTCATGGGCCCCTGTACCGCCTCCCCATGCTGCTGCCAGGTCCAGAGTGTGTCATGGGTCCCTGTACGGCCTCCCATTGCTGCTGCCAGGCCCGTAATCTGCCATGGGCCCCCGTACCAACTCCTCATGCTGCTGCCAGGCCCGTAATCTGTCATGGGCCCCTGTACCGCCTCCTCATGCTGCTGCCAGGTCCAGAGTGAGTCATGGGTCCCTGTACGGCCTCCCATTGCTGCTGTTTCCATCGCCACACTCTGCCATGTGCCACTTTCAGGTCTCCTCACACTGCTGGTGGTTTCCATTTTTGTCATAGGGTGCTGTATGGCCTCCCATTGCTGCTGCCTCCACCGCCACACTGTGGCTCCACACTCTGGTTTTGGCCCCGTGACTGCCCAAATGAGTGAAGTGTGCGGTGATTCTAAGATCGACGGCACTCATCTGCATGTCATACTGACTGTCAGTATTATTTCTCTTCCCCAGCAGACTCCAAGGGCATTTAAATTAAAGGTACAGTGTTCTGCACTAATATAAAGGCTCTCTGAAGCCTAGAAACACCCTTTTATAAGTTAAATTCTCAGCGAATATATTCGACTCGAATCAAAATTTTTCCACGAATTCGCCGAATCAGTCGAATCGAATTTTTGAATACTTCGCTCATCTCTAGTTGATATCCCTGGAAGGGTCTACATCATGGAACATGATTTGGCATTGCTGGAAGATTGGTCAAAGTGGAAACTGCAGTTCAATGTTTCTAAATACAAAATAATGCACCTAGGGAAAAAGAATCCCTGGACAGAATACAATATTGGAGGTACAGTGTTGGGAAACACTACAGAGGAAAAAAATTTGGAGTATTTTGTGATTGCAAAATGAGCAAACAGTGGGGAAGATATACTAACACTGGTGCACTGAGAATCTTGTGCAGCTCTGCGTAGTAACCAATCAGCTCCTAACCTCAGAATTTTCAATTAAGCTTTGGCAATAAAACCTGGAAGCTGATTGTTTTCTATGCAGAGCTGCACTAGATTTAGCTCTCTTCACATTTAGTAAATAACCCCCAGTGTGTCCAGGCAGTGGGATGCAATTCTAGGATGCATCACTGGAGAGGTCACCAACAAAAGGAAGGAGGCCCCGATTGCCCTTTATAGATCTTTATTTAGACCTCAGTTTTGGACTCCTCACTTACAAATAGATATTGATAAGATAGAACGAGTCTAGAGAGGGCAACAAAAATGGTGAAAGGTCTGGGGTATAAAATATATCAGGAGAGACTTCAGGAACTTAATATGTACAGTCTGGAGGGAAGAAAGGAAAGGGGAGACTTTTAAATTCATCAAGGGGGGGAATAAGGTTCAGGGGAGCAGTATTTTCAATATGAAACCAAAATCTTGAATACAAGCAGGAGGAAGGTTCAACATTATCCTTAGAAAATACTTTTTTACTGAAAGAGTAGTTGATGCTTGGAAAAGAATTTTAGCAGAGGTAGAGAGTCAGTCAGCAGTAAATGGATCCACATACCCTTGGGACAAACATGATTCTATACTCGGGAAAAAAATGCCGTTTCACACACAATGCTAATGGGATATGACAACTGAAATATTTGTAGCGGGCACCGGCTTTCTATACATTATAGGGGACACCCCCCAAACAAAAAAAGGTTTATAGAAAGCACCCCCCCTCAAACAAAAAAAAAGGATTATAGGGGACACCCCCACAAATAAAAAAAGATTATAGGGCCCCCCACAAACAAAAAAAAAGATTATAGGGGATAGCCCTCAAACAAAAATAAAGGATTATAGGGCACACCCCCCACAAACAAAAAAAAGTATTATAGGGGGCACCCCCACAAACAGAAAAAAAGATTATATGGGTCACCACCCCACAAACAAAAAAAAAAGTATTATAGGGGACACCCCCCCCCCACAAACAGAAAAAGGATTATAGGGGACACCCTCCCCCTCCCACAAACAATAAAAGGATTATAGAAGACAAAAAAAAGAGGTTCCAAAGGACACACTGATAGCAAATCATGTAGAGGCAGTCAAAACGTCCGCCATATCCAAGTTTACGTATTGATGTAATTTCCGTTTCTGGGGATTAGAACGCATGCCAGCTCCAGAGAGTGTATTGGTGCCAAGGTATTGGGCACCAGAAAATGTGAGTGTCAATCCTATTTGTATTTGGAAATTTTAATCCTATAATCAATACTGCACTGTGAGATTGTTTGTCTTCTGGCACACGCTGATTCTTTACTGATGGAGAGATACCAACAGGGAGCTGATTCAGGATCCTGGGATACCAAGTGTGTATGACCTTCCTTTTCACCACTTGCCTATCGGGCACTTATACCCCCTTCCTTACCAGGCCAATTTTCAGCTTTCAGTGCTGTCGCACTTTGAATGACAATTGCACGGTCATGCAATATTGTACCCATATGTAATTTTTATCATTATTGTGAGACAGATAAAGCTTTCTTTTGGTGGTATTTAATCACCTCTAGGTTTTTTATTTTTTGCTAAACAAACCAAATACAACTGAAAATTTTGGGGGAAAAAATGTTTTTCTTAGTTTTTGTTATAAAATTTTGTAAATAAGTGATTTTTCTCCTTCACTGATGTGCGTTAAGGAGGCTGCAGTGATGGGCACTGATAGGCTGCACTGATGGGCACTGATAGGTGGCACTGGTAGGTGGCATTGATGGGCATTGACAGGCATCACTGATGGACACTGAAAGGCGGCACTCATATATGGCACTGATAGGTGGCATTGATAGGCAGCACTGACTGGCACTGATAGGTGGCAGTGACTGGCACTGATAGGCAGCACTGACTGGCACTGTTAGGCGGCACTGATAGGCGGCACTGACTGGCCCTGATAGGCAGCACTGGCTGGCACGGATAGGCGGAAATGACTGGCACTGATAGGTGTCACTGACTGTCAGCACTGATAGGCGGCACCGACTGGCATTGATAAATGGCACTGACTGGCACTGATAAGTGGCACTGAAAGGCAGCTCAGATGGGCACTGATATGTGGCATTGATGTGGCACTGATGGGCACTAGCAGATGGCATTGATGAGCACTGACAGCTGACATTGTTGGACACTGACAGGTGGCACTGCTGGGGCTACACTGATCATTAGGGCACAAGACCAGTGTACATGTCCTTTCTGTGGAATGCCAATTACTGGCTCTCCTCTCCACTGGAGCTGTCAGCGTGACAGCTCGTGAGGAGAGAAATTCCTATAACCGGCATTTCCCTATTTACATGCAATCAGCTGTGATTGGACACAGCTGATCGCATGGTCGAGCCGACGTCTTTGGCTCTTTCCGTTGATCCACCGACATCTAGGGACACAGCGCACATCCGACATCCGAGGGACACAGCGCACCACCAATCTCCACGCTGCATGCCCCCAGAGCTGCACACGTGCTGTTAGAGTGGAAGGATGTCATATGATGTCCTTCCAGAACGAGAGAACCGCCTTGCGCCCGTCATTTCCTTATATGGCATGCGGGAGGCGGTTAAATAAGGGGTCATGGATCTGTGGTGAGTGCATTGGAGTGGCACACGTGGTGGAGCACTGAAATAACCAGATAGGAGGAAGATACATCACTAAGCACCATATCATTTAAAATGTTAAATATAGAGTTTTGCACTTTTATGATATATGTGAAGAAGGGTTGAAATTTAATGATATTGGTTATTATTGGGGATAGATATATTTGTGGAGAGTAAGCGCCAAACTTTTGTTTATACATTTACAATGCTAATGTGCCCATGAAAAATGGAACCTTTTTGTAAATTCTTGATTGTTCCTTGTAATTCACTGGCTACGAGTAGGCAATGACCAATGGGTGTGCATGTTAGTGCCATGCATTAATACAATGTATTACTCATGAGGTTTATGAAAGCTGAACCCCCAGCCAAGAGTTAAACACACAGATGAAATACTTTTATGAGAGCCGTTTTACCTGCCAGAGTATTAGTATTTTGGCCCATGCAATTCTGAGATGTACACATCTCTGCCACACAACACAGCATTGTCTAAAAGGGTGTGATTTTTCTGTGCTGCAGTTCAGTAACACTTTGAGGTCTGGTCTGTCACCCAGCCTGCAACTACTGCGAAAGGTGAAACAGCAGACTGATAAAGAAGAAGGAATGCGCAGTCTGAGCTCTACTATTGTTTTGGCAAATTTACAACCTCACCTATTCTCTTGATGATAAATATAATACTGTAAAGCCCCATACACATGATGAGAATGCGCGTCGTGCACTGCTCTTTGTGAATTGGCTGCAGTCTTCTTGGACCTGTGAAGTGTTTGAGAAGTCAGAGAGGAATAAACATCCGGGTCAGTTCGCCACTCATTAGCCACTAGTATGATGTCTACATTTGCACGTTTGCACTGTGACTGTACAGTACTGTTGTAAGTACTCTAATAATAATGTTATCAACCAGCTGGACGCTAAAAGCTGGAATATGATTGGCTTTCCCATTTAAGACACTTGTGTAAGAGACCTTTTATAAATGTATTCTCATTTTCAAAATTTATACAACCTTCAAGAGACAAACACTTTTTTCTGATTGGATTCAGTTTGAAAAAGGTGTAAACCTTGGGTGTCAGTTGTGTGAAAACACTGATAAATAGACCCCATAGAGTTCAGGGTTACTAGACTTGCAGCGTGTACAGGTGTATGTTAACTGAATGTTTATTATTATAAATATATATGATTTTTTATATCTTTTTCTTTTAAACTCTTAGTCAGTACTCTCATTTAGTCTCCTATGTTTTAATATCAAAGAGTGTGCTCCTTGATCTGTTAAGGCTGTGTGGAAATGAATAGATACAATATAAAAAACACTTATACGATTACATAAAAAGACATTCATTTAAAAAAAACTGTAATGCATCTATAGATTCGTTTTTATAGTTTTTTATCAATCTGTATTAGATTAATTTGAATTGCAATGTGATAAATACTATTATACTTGTTAAATGTAATTGCCAGCCTGTTGTCAGATAAGCGTGCTTACAATTTTAACTGAAAAAAGTTTTTCCATGCTTTTGCAATTCCTTACTAGGTCATGTTATGGGAGGCTTTGTGGTCACATTATGCATAAAACATCCATTCATTTTACTTTCAAAGTTTTAAGAGGGTTGTCAGAGTTAGTGCTGAAAATACATGACATCCTTCATAGATTTTAAAGAGGAGCTCCAGTCTCCCCCCAAACAATTAAAATCCAGCAACTACAAATACTGTAGCTGCTGACTTTTAATATAAGGACACTTACCTGCCCAGGGATCCAGTGATGTGCTCACCTGAGTCAATTCTATATTCAACTTAGCGTGCAGGTGTCAGCATTTTAGGTAAGGGAAACAGCATTGAAGAATTCCAGCTTCACAGCCAATTTCCTACTGTGCATGTGTGAGCTGTGCTGTGCTTTGTGAATGGCCCTGCAGCCTTCTGGGACCTGTTATGTGTCCCAGAAGGCTGCGGGGGGAAGGAGGAGTGAATAAACTTCGCCATATCCATCTGACCAGAAATGGAAGCGGGCACCTGTCAAAATCAAGTATCTGCTCCTCTCTCCCCCCCAAAACGTGCCAAATATGGCAGTGGAGAGGGAGAGGAGGCAGACAAGTGGAGCTTCCCCTACTGGGTGGAGCTCCATTTTAAGTTGTTTTATAATCAATGTACTGTAAAAAAATCGAAAACTATCCAAAACTAAGAAAAATGTTTTGGCTACAGATACACTTTAAAAATATATATCTGTATGTAGCTGCAACCATTTGTTCTCAGCTGTTCTCTCCCATTGCAAGTAGCCAACTAGAATCATAATATACGCTGTGGTCAGCAGCATGCATCCTTCAGCCTGTACCTCATATACTCCAGTCACAAGTAATAATATTAATAAAAATAATATTATAGTAATGATATAAAACATGAATGCTCTCCTGTTGCTAGGAAAGTCCAGCCATGGACTCATGGTTTTACTTTAATTTCTATTATTATATTGTGAACATATCTTTCTCCTTTAGGCCCCTTCCACAGCAGGAGTCCAATAAGGTCCACCTGTCGGTTTTCAGGCAGACCTGATTGGAGTCTCCATTCACACTTCAGGAACGATGGGTGTAAATGGACTTGTGTCTGTTTATACCTACCTACTACCAATCCAATCTGGTCTGCAAAGAATACAAATGGAAGGGGATCTACCCTTCAAAGGTCAGTTGGGTGTAAACACAGAGTTATTTTATTCCTGGCAGCCCATGGAGCAGAGTGGGCTCTGTCTGTGTCTGCTCTGCACAAACTAAGTGGAAATGGACCTCCCATCCACTCCCTCTGGTCTGATCAGCAGGGGATCAGCAGACCGATCTTCTACTGATCCAAACAAAGTCTGCCGGTGTGAAAGGGGCTGTAGAAAAGCATTGTTTGTATTAAAATAAACAGAGACGTACTTTGTGCTTAAAATAGTTCTACAGGTTTCCTATTTGTTCTAATATTTATAATATGTATCCAAATTTGTATCATTTTACAAATAATAATGCTATAATGGGGACTAGTTACAACAAGGAACAATGGTACAGAAGTGGACAGTAACTTAGATGGATATTATGCATATTTACTGTATTGCCATTTATGTTGTCCACTCCATAATTTTTTACTATAGTATTTTCACAAATAAGCTCTTAAAAATGTTCACCGTATTCACTATGTGGCAACTTTGTACAGCAAAACAGCAGCACAGAGAGCTTAAAGAATGAAGAGGGGTAATCTGGGGGTAATAAGGAAAACACAGTCCAAAGTGTTACTGGGACTGACGGCACATAAAGTAGATAAAGTCTCTATATCCAATGTGGTAGGAGTTCTTGGCTCAGTACCTGCTGCTAAGGAGCTAGAAGATACTCTGTAAGGCAAAGGAAGGAGATAGAGCACTACTATCTCTCTTGCTTCTTGTTTTAGCTCAGAGATCTTCCCTGCAGCAGTGCTCATGCACTCTGTGCCTCACTGGATTGCTCTCATTCTATGCATGCACAGTGCCAGGGTTGCAACAGATGGTCACCAAATGACTTCACATCAGACCAACAAAGTAGAGTAGCATGGGCAGATAGGGGAAAGCTGGCTGTATGGTACCTGCCATTTATTGGTCATTCATTAACCAGAAATTTAACTGTAATTCTACCTCCTTTGGGCAGAAATGATATTTCATTCTCATCCTCACATTTTGTGAAGAGTCAGTACAACTGTTTACCATGTCAATGACACATCTATGACAACAGATTGTATGTACAACAAAACAAGGGACTCAACACAAAGCAGGCAACATCTCCATGGCTACTGACAGAAGCCCCAGGGCCCCATACAGCAAACCTGACAGGGCCCCACCCCGCCCCCCCAATCACTCATTGTGTTCATTCTGGAAAGAAATGGGCAATTATTGGAACCAATCCCCTGTATGGCTCTCTCTACAGCAGCTGAAAGCCAGCGGGAGGAAGAAGAGAAGAAGCCAGCTTTCAGCTGCTGCAGAGAGAGCCATACATGGGATTGGTTCTAGTAACTGGCCCCCACACTGTGCTGATCACCTTCCCTGCCCACTTCTGATTCACATAGCTGCCTGGGCTCCCCTGCTGCCTTGGGCCTCGTACAAGAGGACTGGTGGTACCCCATTATCCACAGCCCTGAACACCTCATATGTGCTTTGGAGTATTTCTTCACTATGGCAATCAGGGTCATGTACAATGACATTCAGTATAAAGAGTCAACCTATATGAGCATGGTACTCAAAGATCAAAAACCAGAAAAGGTGTTGAGGCCTTGCAGTCTCCGTATGCAAGATTATATCTAACATTATAGGTAAATGTTCAAAGTATAATTCAAAATCTGTACCTGTATATGCAATATAGTGTCTCCGGAAATTATAAATAAAACCCACACCTCTATTATTATACAGGATTTATATAGCGCCAACAGTTTGCTCAGCACTTTACAATATAAATCTCTATGTTTAAGAAGTATTTATTTGTATCATTTATACTCAAAAATACATATTCTATCTAGTTACCCATAAGCTAGTTCATGTAAAACCCATATTCATTATTAGCCTAAGGTTGACTAAATATTAACTAAATACAATAAGTATTTTTGAGTATACATGATACAAATAAATATATTTTAAACATATAGAGATGTGCAAAAAAGCCTCAATATATAAAAACATGACTTTCTTAGGGAGGGATTCTGAGGCTTCATAAAAACCGCACTTGTGATCTCTATGTTTTATTAATTTATTATTCATGTTTTTTTCTTATATACATATATTTTTACTATATTGTATACACCTAGGATATAGTTTTGTCAAATGTAAATCTCAGCATTAATCCACACAGCTAGAATCAAATTAGTAATTGTTTAAAAAAAGAAACTGAACAGGAATCATTTTTCTGTAGATTTAAAATCATTAACCAGTCCGTGATTAGGGCATAGTATAGAAGGCTTCAACAATATGGCAGTGTAGAGCTTCTTGAGGACATCGTGATGGCGAAACATGTAGAGGCAATCAACAAATCCGCCATATCTGATTTAAGCACTGATGTAATTTCTAGGTTTCTGTGCTTGAGAGCGGAGCAGCGGCGATGACATCTAAGGCTGAGTGTATTGGTGCCAAGGTATTGGGCACTAGAAAATGTGAGTGCAATTTATACTTTTTTTTTCCTTGTAATTTTAAAATTTATAATAAATACTACACCATGAGATTTTTTGTCTTCTAGTACACATTGATTCCTTACTGAGGGGGAGCTGCATGCCACTTTTGAGGAAGAGACCCATAGTGAAGAAAGCTACCAGTAGTGAGCTGAATCGGGACTGTGGGATAGCAAGCACATAAGACCTTCCTTTTAAATAAGGGGTCATGGATCTGTGGTGAGCGCATTGGAGTGGCACACATGGTGGAACACTGATATAACTAAATAGGAAGAAAATACACTAAGCACTATAAAAGCACTTTATTATACACTATATGGTGTTGGACATTTTTGATACAGTGTATTGCATTTATATGTCATATGAGGAGAAGGATTTCATTTTTTATGTTATTGATTACCAGGTGGGGATAGACACTGGAGTGTAAGCGCCACACTTTTATTTTCATTTTTTAACTATATGAAGTGTTACGCACTTAAAGCTGCAGCTACACATCATTTGTTCAATATAAATTTTGCAGTTGTGTAGGAAGTAAGCGCCCATTACAAATATTTCAGTAAAAATTTCTTATATCTACAGTAAATAAATGTACTATTTGTTGTCCTAATGCTTTTTCATGTACTAAGAATAAACATTTTAGCTTCACTTCTGGCCTTCAACCATTAAAAATAACAAGTGTACACACAATAATTTATACATCTTTTCAGTTTACTTGAAAAAAATTGACTTTACAACAAATATAAATATGATTTAAAAAACAAAGATTGGCTGTAATTTATTACAAACAATATATTACAAAAAATCATTGTGTGAATTCTTCCTTCCCTTTGAAAAATGGGATCTTTGGCAGTAAGTTTGGTGGGCTGACTTTGAGACGTCTTGTTCTTTGCCACTTTAACACAGAATAATTTTAGCCAAAAATCTATTTTGGGAAGAATTTGTCCAGTGCCAACACTATGTTTGATGTATTATTGGAAACACAAATTGTATTACATATTACAATGAAACGAAACGTCAACATTAAATTAATACTGCTGTATATAAAAATGATCTTTTAAAAATAAACTGCAGGTATGATACAGTTACAAATGCACTTTAAAAATCACATGAAAATCTTAAATAATACTGTCTGTAATTTAATGGACATGGTTATATCATGTTGTCTGCCAAAGTCTGAATCCAGTAGACAAAGGCAACCACAAAAGGCCTACAATTTGGTTTGTAATGGGTGTGTGTATTTATTTCCCCCCTTCCTTTCTCACTTCCTCTTAGACATGTGAACAGGGGCTTCAGCTGACCTTTGTTCCAAATCACTAATTTGATGATGTATATAGACTGTTGGTCCTCTAAACACAATTGGATGAAGTTGCTGCCTTGTTTAATGAGGCGAAGGAGCTGGATAGCCAATGATGAGAACAGTCACATGACACACAAGCCCACTTCACAGTTGCAATCATGTGTTTTGTGGTCAGGTGGCATGAAATTACAGAGGTCTCGTTCTCATGCCATTCTTATCTAAGGACAAAGTCATTAGTGTTGGCTCACCACAAAACTTCAACTCAGTCATATATCATAGCAGGTAAAACTGTTACAGTTCATATAAATACAGTTTAAAATGTTTCCAATTGTACATTGACTTTTAGTCCATTGACCTGCATTTAATGCCTACAATTATCTGAACAGCATTTAGCAACATATTCAGAAAATTGTAATGAATATTTGATGGCTCTGGTGGAAGACTGCTGAAGTGCTGAAAGCATATGCTAGATGATATGGATTGAAAATATTAATTCTAATCCTGTTTTTAAATTATTTTTCTTTTAACTTTAACATCCACTAAACTCTGGTCTAAAGAAAAAGTAAATCCAATTAATTTGCCAAATAATGTGAAACACCATAGGTCATCTCTCTAGGCTTTTTCAGCAGCAGGCCGATCCCTATGATCTACATGAGGGGACAAGAGGAGAGGTTTTCTATTTTCTTATTGAAAATAACAAACCCCTTTACAAAAGCCTAGATCTGTAGCACTTATAAAGACTATATCATTTTGCACATAACTTCACCCTCCATAACATCCTTTCAAAAAGAGCTAACATTCATTATTTTAAATATAACATAGATCAGATTCTCCTGCTAGATGACCCAAGGCTCATTTCACAAAACTTTAGCACAAAAAGAAGGATCTTTATTTTATTCATGTGACAGCAATTTTTAAATCTCATTGGGCTCAACTGTGTGAATTGACCCTTTAGTGTTTAGAAGTAAAGAGAGAAAATATCCATGTAACCAAAATACTAATATTTATCAAATAATTTTTTAAGGAATTGAGATAAGGCAGTGATAGAAATTATCATCATGTTCAATTTTTATGGGAAAGTGAATATTTACATTAGCGGACAACTTGTTATGTTATTCTTGTTGTATATATGTAAAGATTTCTTGTTCCCAGATTCAACATAGGGTTTTGACAAATTCATCAAAATAAAAAAGAAAAAGCAAATTTAAGTTTCCCGGTACACCCTTGTGTCACCTACAGGTTCCAATAACAGCAATGGGCCTGATTGACAAAGACTTGAGAAAAGGAAAAGATTTGGTTATGACAACCAATTAAGAGAACCCTAATCTATTTTTCCTGTCTACTAACTTTGCTTTTTTCATTTCCTCCTGCCTTTACAAATAAGTCCCAGGGTGATGTAATGGACTGTACTGCATACAATATACCACAATGAAATACATTTTATTGTGCAACACTGCAAATTCATCCCATGGCTTTGTGTATGTTGATCAAATGCTTCCTTTTACTTGGATTTTTGACCTTTCCTTTAAAAACAACCTGAACATTATATTTATGCATTATGTACAAAATAATTGCACTTTTTTTTACAATTTACATCTATTAAACAAATTCACTTCTACAGCAATCGTTCACTTATTTAAACATTTACAATGGCTCAGTTCAGCTTTGTACACAGTTTTCGGCTCCAGAATTTCCAGTTTCTATGGCAATGTTCCAGCAGCAGTCTGTTTGCACCACAAAGGTTTGCAGTTTCTCTTAGGTATAAGTAATTGCATTTTATCACACTCCATCTACGTGTCACGTCTGGGTCATACAACTCAGGAAAGCCTTCAAATTACCTGGGAAGATGACTAAAAATCAAGTTTTGTGATGAGATGAATGAGAATGCATGGGCTTTTCCCCTTGTTCAGAGAGTCTGCCTCTCTAGGTCTTAGTGGTTCACATCTGAAATGGCTCTTGAATCAATTCCATATAGTAACACCTGAAAGTCCTAAATGTTACCATTGTTTGTAAAGTTCTGAGAAAATGTCCATATCGCTAGGAGTTTAAGTGCAGCAGGATATCACCAGGCTTGCAAAGGGCACTGCAACAGATAAAAAAGACTTTCAGAAACTGCATTTAATTATGATATATTACACTAATTTAGCAAAATGATTTTATTGCACCACAAATGAATTTTATGACAGAGCTACTTGGCCATGGAATATGGACATTTACCCTTTACTGTATACACAACAACAGTACGAAGACCTGTAAGCTTTGAACAGAATTACTATAATATGCACTTTAAAAGCTTTAAAGGCATTACCAAAATGTAGAATTTACTTTAGGTGTAAAACTTTATTGCTCTGGGGCTGTGATATGTAATATTTGTTAATAAAGATTGTAAGAGACAAATACAAAGATCAAGCAGAGAGAAAGAAACTGCAAACTTTCAGATTTTTGGTATATGAAGAACAAACATTGTTAGCAAGATAAGAAGACACACGTGTAGTATTGCACACCATTAAGACATGGTATTTAGTGCCTGAATATATAATTGCACTTGAAAATATTGCATTGTTTTGTCAACAGAGATAAGAAATACGCATTTTATCATAGCATCAGAAATTCAGGGATCTACATTTGTAGATATTAAAAAAAGGTCTGCAATGTATATTGGCCATAAGCTTTTGGTGGTCATCATCAATCTATAGTACTTACAAAACAGTACTTGTCTGTTTAACAGTTACAGTTGGCGATACTTAATATATGAGTGGTTTCTTTTTATGATAAAGTCATTTAAAAAACCTATAGAAATGTAGCTATAAAGATGTTATTTAAATATTTGTAGCAACCAATCAGTCATTTTTGTTGTGTAAAATATAAGACTAATATAATACAGTATATGGCTTGCAATTGCCATTAGCCACAACTTAGTTCATAAAACTTTATAGTTGAGTTCCAAAATGTCTTTCTTTATGCATTGGGCAATCTTGTAAAAAGGTTCTATATCTAGTTATAAAAGTGCATTGTTTTCAGATGAATAAATAGACAACAATGTGAAAGAGATACTCAAACACAGTGCTCTCCTCTCACAGGCCCTTAGTACAGTCATGTGCTTGGGAGGTCATGATCATATTAGTAGTTGTCCAACAAAAAAGAACATCATATTTGGCTTTAAGTAAATAATATAACCATCAAGTCTTTATGAAGGTAACAATCATGTGTTTTTGAATTATAAAACAATGCAAGAATTGGGTATTAAAACCCAATTCCAGCAAAATATTTGTTTTAGATTTGAATCCACATGGGGTTAAAACTGCTATCAGACTTTTACTTCAGACTTTTCTCCACACTACTACAAAGTGTTTTTGCTGCTCTTGTTGGGAGATATTTCTTCCTGTTCTCCTGGTCCCCTGTTACTAGGATGGGAAGCGAGGGAATCCCCCCATTTGGGGACACAGACAGCAATAATAATATGACAAATGTTATAATCCATCTCTGCTCTATGCCTGACTAAAAACAGGAAAGTTTTGATTAGAGCTGGGCTTAATATGTAAACATTGGAAGGATTTGATGGTTCTTGGGATCATTTAACAAATATTATTTTGGCCAAATGCCCAAATAAAATGGGTGAATAATAAAAGGATGGTTTATTTAATGTTGCCCTTGTCTGGCAAAGGCAGTAATGAAAATGTAATTCCATGTATTCCTCGTCAATTCCTTTTGCATTTCCCACTCTTTGTAGTCAAGAGAAAAACATTTATCTAACCCCACAAATCATAATCAGTCAGGCAATCAAGCAAATCAAGGCTCCATGGAATACTATTTCCTTGAAAAGGCTTATCAATCCATCTGGTGGGCGCTCAGCCCTAACCAAACCTGATTAATTATTCATCTTGCCCGAGCTGACTTTGATGCTTGTTGAAACAAGTCCTATAGATGCAGGACATAATTACCTAATCCAAGTACATTAGGATTCAGCCCGTTACGATGTCACAACTCCCAATAATTACTGCTTCAATGAATGTGTAGCAGCTAAAACTGAATTAAATTGTCTTCACATTTAAGGTAAAAATAATAGACAACATCTACCTATATAAACTACCTATGTATTCTAGACAACAGCAACCTATGGACATTTTCTGCTGCATTTTATTATGTTGAAAAGTTTTTGCCATCCCCAGCTTAATGACAAGTACAAGTCACTTGTTACAGGCTATGTCTATCTTCAGTGCAGTCTCTATACTGTCCATGGCAGAGCTATGTAGGCCTGCCTACAGCTGCTAATCTGTGAATAATTAGGCTGAACAACCTGACGTTTAGCCAATAACATCTCTATAAACCAATAGAAAACTCATCTCATCCCTCTAGTTTGACGGTGATTTTATGTATTGATTGGTTGCAAAAATACTGTATCAAAATTGTTATATAATATCTATAGTATATCACTCAAGATAAAATATGCAAATGCAAATAAAAAAACTCAAGGGAAACCAACATGATGTGAGTTCAGTCACCTACAATGTTTAATGTTGTAATAACTATTGCTATCCATTTCCCTGTTACTACAGAAACAAAAATAAAACATAGGTTACAATTCATTCTAGCTATGTCCAAAACTTAAAAAAAGACTTTCACCTGAAGTTGTGCTTTAATGTGCTATTCCCACTAACATCAGTACTACACACAAAAAAGGTTAGCAAGTGCTAATATAGGAAATCAGAAGAATGTAAAACTCATGGCAACTTCTAATGCGTAACCCACCTGTTTACTGGAAGACATGCTTGATAATGTGCTGATGCTGCCAGTATCTGTGACAACCATGGTTGAGGGAAACCGGGATGTGTGTGAATACTGGGGAGGTTCCTGTTTGTGTGCATACACTATGGACATCAAAAGACACAAGAAGAACAAGGTTGAGCCCATCCATCAATATATATAGATATCTTCATAAGAAACATCAAAATCATCTAAAAGCTTTTCTGTTCTCAGCCACTGGTTCCTTCAAATTGACATGGCCCACTTGAGGTGTCATTTTCTACAAATGCCTTGAGCAGTCTATTTCTGAGCAGAATACGAGACACTATTCCTCTCGCTGGCACCAAAAATGGAGCACTATTCCTCCCCTGAATATCAAAGATGGGGCACTGTGTACTCAAATCTGAAGGACAGTAAACTGGCCCTTTGTTTAGAAAGTTTGTAGAGCCCTGCTCTAAAGTTATGTGGTACAAGCCATGACTACAGGGATTCAGTTTTTGGCCTTGAAACATCTTCATAACTCCAGGAAGCTCCAGGAGTCTCTGGCTGTGCTTAAAGCAGTCTGTGGATAAAATGTTTTATTTACTACCCACACAATCGACCCTATACCTATCATATTGACAGAATTATTTAAGAAGATCTGTATGTTTTTATATTTTGTTTTGTTTTACACCTAGGCCACTGAAAATCACTAGTAACTACTGAACTGATTTGGGAATCCTTAAAATTCAGCCAACTATTTTCTGAAACCTGATGGTCTTGGATTTATGAACTGCTCTCCTCAGATGAAACAAATCGGCATACATTTAGGTCAGAAGAATACCCACCATTAACCAAAAAAAAGGTGAGGTTTGCTGAATTATTTATATTTGGAGATCAATTCACTAATCTTAAAAAAAATATGCACTGTTTATTGTAAACACTTTTTCCTAAATAATTATTGTTGATCATTAAAGCAATTCTAAAAGTTCATTTTTTTTTGTAAAATAACAAACATGTCTATACTTATCTTCTGTGTGCAGTGGTTTTACACAGAGCAGCCGGGATCCTCCTCTTCTTGGGTCCCTGACAGGCTCTCCTGGCTCCTTCTGTCTGTCAGGTGCCCCCACAGCAAACGGCTTGCTATGGGGGTACCCACTGCAAAATGTTCAATTTTTTTTATGCCTTTGAAAAGATCTTTGGCATTAAAACGAAACACGAATTTGAGACTGAATGTATAACATTTTGAATTTTTACCCAGGATAAATGGAATCTGATAGAGACGCCATACGTGCAAATATTTAAGAGCACAGTATATCATCCAAATGGATGGGCAAATCCATGCCCTCTCTTGCCCAACTCTTGATAACAAATGCTATTGATGGAGCTGTTTCTTATTCCTTTATAGATGAAGTGTAAACCATACTAGGCACCCAGATTTGTAGGTATGATCCAGCTGCCCTTGGGTACTTTAATCACATGATAGTCCCATAAAAACAAAAAAAAAATCCCCGGCTTGGTCGGGCATCTGTATTTAGGCCTACAGAAAGGGATGGGGAAAGCACCTGCAGATACCTTCAGTATAATCTTTTCTTGGGGAAAACAGTTGTGATAATACTTATATGCACAGGGGCGGACTGACAACTCATGGGGCCCCCGGGTAATAGGGGATCATGGAGCCCCTGTGTCCTTGCCCAAACTCAAAAAAGCCTATGAAAAAGGTACCAGGGACATCTCATGGGGCCCCCTACTGACCCCGGGCCCTCGGGCAGTGCCCGAGTTTCCAAATGGTCAGTCCGCCCGTGTACATGCACATTAGTTGGCTTCCGATGTCTACAGTGAAATACTGTATAGACATAACATTGTCACCCAGTATGACTATTTTCACCTGTTATAGACACCTTCGGCACATACGTGTCCAGTTACAAGCAAGATCTACTGTACATCACAAATATTACAAGATTGTGAAATAATTATACTTTATCACCTGCTTTATACAAGCTCTGTGCCATAACATTGTACAACGTGTATCCCAAATGAGCAAGCGCAAAGTAAAATACAAACTCCAAGCAGATCTGGTAAAAATGTTCATTCTGCTTATAAATACAATTCCTAGAAAGGGTGATAACATTCCTTGAGCACAGTACTTACTGTGTGAATTCTGAAGCTGAGTCATTGTAGCCATAAATGGCTGCTGTGACATGTGACCAGAAGATTGTTGCATGATTTGTTGCTGATGTGGGCTGTGCAACTGAGGTGAAAACTGCACCGACTGTAAAGCTGCTAGGCTTCCGGCAACACTGTTGATGACAGGAACGGTCTGCGCCTGGCTAGCGTTCAAATCTAGGGGCAAGAATGTCACAGATTATTAAAATGTCTTTGACTGCATTCAATCTCATTACAACAATAAATAACTACAAATTGTATACAGGGTTTTAAAGCTATCCAAACACTGCAAGGGTTAAATTCTTGTTTAACTGACCCTCCAGTTCTACAGTCCCCCCCCCCCCCCTTCCCCAGGCTGTATGCCAATGTCAATAATTTCTCCCTTGTGCTCCAGCAGTTACAGGTCATCTGACATCATCAAATCAATGCAGGGCTCAGACCCCTGCATTGGACATGAGTATTCTGAGGGACAATCCACTGTCTGAGCGTAGGGGAGTAGAGCCTTCTGCTAGGGAAATAATTGAGTAAGTACAATTGCTTTTTGCAAGGAAGCATTTTTCCTTTCCTTGGAATTGAACTTTAAATACAGAAGTTCTTGACAGAAATCTGCAGTCTTTTGAAGACAATATTATGAACTGTGCAGTGTTTATATGTGCTTTTATTTTTAAAACCTTGTCTCTGTGCAATCCTGTAATCAAAAATGTATACAACAGTATAGGAGTCTGACGAATGTATATAACAACAGCCAGGGGCGGACTGACAACTCATGGGGCCCCCAGGCAATACAGAATCATGGGGACCCTGTGTCCTCACCCAAACTCAAAACACACCGAAAAAAACTTATGAAAGGTGGGCAGCACAGTGGCTAAATGGTTAGCACTTTCGCCTGGCAGTACTAGGGTTGTTGGCTCAAATCCCAGCCATGGCACCTCCTGCCTGGTGTTTGCATGTTCTGCCTGTGTGGGTTTCCTCTGGGTACTCTGGTTTCCTCCCACACTCCAAAGACATGCTGGTAGATTAATTGGATCCTGTCTAAATTCGCCCTAGTATGTATGAATGTAAGTTAGGGACCTTAGATTATACACCCCTTCAGGGTCAGGGACTGATGTGAATATACAACATATATGTAAAGCACTGCATGAATTGACAGCGCTATATAAGTACCTGAAACAAATAAATGTACCAGGGGCATCTCATGGGGCCCCCCACTGACCCCGGGCCCTCAGGCAGTGACAGTCCGCAGTCCGCCCCTGACAACAGCCATATTTGGGTATAACATAGGCAGCCTTATGCTTCCTACTTAGTACTACATGGTGATTTCTCTTCAGCCCGGGTTCACACATATGCCTTATGGTGATTCGCACAGGAACCACACTGCATTCCTGTGTAAATCACATGCAAATTCTGTGTGGTGCAATTGGAGCCATCCATTTTGTATGGCTCAAATCGCACCACATCCACACCAAAAAGGTGCAGGACCCTGCACTAAAATCAGATTGCATGGGTATCCACAACCATGCGATGAGATTCTGCACATCACACCGCGTTTTGCGCACCAATATCGGGATGTTGTTAACTTTATTTTTCTGCCCCTAGACACTGAAGCTCAAAAAAATGCTCGTAGCCTAAAGTAGTGTGCATGGACACAGGATAACACTATTTAGCTTCTAGGAGCTTAAAAAATGCTCGTGTGCATGGAACCTAAGGCATTCTCAGCTTTTAGCTCTGGACAGCCTTTGCAAACTTTCCTTATCCTAAAGGGAGAAGATGAGTAATGGTTCTGTTGTCTCAAGGGAAACCGAAAGCATTTGGGACAGGTTATCTAATCACATCTTCATAAATATGACTGAGGTTCAGGCTGCACTTCAGTTTGAACTGAACCCAAACAGTTCACAGCTCGGTGCACAATCATATTAGGCCAGTTTGCTTATGTAGCCATAAATCTGTCATTTAGGGGGTGCCAGCACTACTCCCGCTAATTGACATGGCAGTTCCCATCCACTTGTTTTTTTAAACAAGCCGACAGGGATACTGGGTGACATCATTGACATTCTAGAAACCACGGGGATCTGTCATTTGCGATGGGAGTGGCATAGGTAAAAATCAAGGTATGGTTCAAGAGGTGTGTGCATGGGGGGGGGGATAGGGGGGCATGCCAGCTGAGCTGCATGCCTTGATAAGGATCTTTTATACATTTTTAGAGACTAAAAGTGTGGGAGTCTATGGGGAGGGACACACCGCTAAATAAAAGATCCCTGACTGCTGTTTGTAAAAAAAAAAAAAAAAGGGAACTTATAAGGGAGTACATCCTAATGCTTTGCAGCTGTGCAGTGTTCCCCATAGCATGCTCTTTAAAGTGGAACTATACTCACCTTGGCTCCAGCAATGTAGCATCTCGAAGGTCCCTGCCAGCCGCTGACCTCTTCAGGTGGCCAGCTTCCAGGTCTCAATCACTGACCGCTTTCATTGCCTGGACAGGGATGATGTCACTCCTGCAGAAGTGCGGGAGTTCCATCAGCTTCGGCATTGCTGAATTTGTACTGTGAGCTGTGAATGTGCAGCTCCCTGTACAAAGGTGGAGAAGCAGGTAGGTAACTTTAATGCAGAAGAGGCAAAGTTCTGTATTAAAAATCCTGCCTGTTTGCCCATTTTCATTTTACATAGTTACATAGTTAATCTGGTTTTTGTATGTTTGCATTTTTTGCATTGCCATGTTTCCTATGACAGTGCTCAGTTACCCATGCCCTTTTTTAACAATACTTTAAAATCGGCTGGAAAAAACAAGACTTCCCATAGACTTCAATGGGGTTCAGCACTATGTTTAAGTTTACTGAATTTTTTCCTGGGTTTGCTGATCACGTTGCTCATTAAACTTTGTCTGATTTCTAGACATGACATTGACATTTGATTTAATATGGCTGCACTAGGGGACTGTCATGTCATGTCTGTGGTTGGCTTAATTTTTATCTCAACTGCTTATCACCAAGAGATAAGTGTCAGCCTGACATAAAGTTAGCTTGTAGAGAAAGCACCTCCTAAACTATATACAAAACACAATCACATGTGACCTTCAAAACAAACATTAGACTAATAACTCAAAGGAGGAGATTTACTAAAACTGGTGCTCTCAGAATCTGGGGCAGCTGTGCATGGTAGCCAACCGTCTTCTAACTTCAGCTTGTGTTGCTACAGAAAAGAATTTTCGTGGCCCAGAATTTTCTTTTCTTTCCAGACCACAGCTCATGCACATTTCTTTTTCATTTATATTTCCCGCATGATTCTCCCATCATTAATTCGAAATTCGTTGACTTTTCAAAAAACTTCGAACATGCCCGATCACTCAAATTTGATGGCCGCTTGAAAATCGAAAATTGAAATTTGAACAAACATTCTTAGAAAAGATTTTCGAAAGAAAATTCTTTCAGAGTTCGACCTATGTGTGGCTGGCTTAAGGCATATTTACTCTAATTCTAAACAACATTTTAAAATCACCCCTCAGTATAATCATATTCTCGTCTGCTAAACAGAGCCCATTTTGGAATATGATGCTCCACTGACCTTCCATTCAGGTGATCCTTCTTGAAATTATAGCATATTAAAAGTGACTTCACTTTTACAGTCCTACACACCCATTCCTTTTTTGTTTTTCTGATGACACAAAGGTGTGCAATTTGGTTGATATCCCTGGAAGTGTCTATATCATGGAACATGATTTGGCATTGCTGGAAGATTGGTCAAAGTGGAAACTGCAGTTCAATGTTTCTAAATACAAAATAATGCACCTAGGGAAAAAGAATCCCTGGACAGAATACAATATTGGGGGTATAGTGTTGGGCAGCACTACAGAGGAAACATATTTGGGGTATTTTGTGATTGCAAAATGAGCAAACAGTGGGGAAGATTTACTAACACTGGTGCACTGAGAATCTTGTGCAGCTCTGCGTAGTAACCAATCAGCTCCTAACCTCAGAATTTTCAATGAAGCTTTGACACCAGATCTGGCTGCACCAGATTATGCATGACTCAGTTTTAGTAAATCTCCCCAAAATGACTACTTAATGATAATATGCTACAGTTACCATTTAATTGAAATCTCTGAACTAGTATATTGATGGCCATTCACATGATAATTTTATAGTAATTTTCACCACTTTAACCCAGCATTTGATCACAAAAATAATTTATTTGATCCAGGTAATCTGGAACCAACAGTTTGTATATTTATATGTATATGAAAGAAAGTCAGTAGGTTACCTTGATCCAGCTGCATTTTTGCATTTGAAAGCTGGTTACATTTTTTTAATTGCCTGTGTTTCTACCCAGCAAAAGTCCACATTCTGCAAGACCATGCTGCACTGACAGATCCATACCAAATCCTTTATCTGACTACCTCGATGCTGCTTGCATCCAAGGCTTAGTATGTGAAGGTTTATTTCTCCAAATTTTTATTATTATAAAATATTTTATTATTATTTCTGAAAACAACATGAAACTGATTTTTTTTGGTGTAACACCAACCAATAGGCAAGTTTGAAACAAATCCTTTTGCCAACTTACTTTGCGTTATTGCCATGACTCCAGATATGGGTGCCATGATAAGGTTTTGTGATTGTTGGGAGTTGTGGTGGACTGATTGGGATAGACTATGGATATTCGTCAGTGTGCTCACTGGTGGTAGTCCTCCCCCTGACACAGATATCTGTAAAAAAAAAAAATAAAAAAATAATGTGTGATTAGAAAATAGATAAAATGAAAGTTTGTGATGCAGGAAACCACTTTAATGAAGATGATGAATGTCAGCAATGCACAGGAAAAAAAATATGAATAAAGGAAAATAAATGGTATATTATGCATGACATTGAAAAAATATAGCATATCGCTTTAAAAATGTACTTGTGCAACTTCTAAGACTTTACCTTATGATGGATGATTTTTTTTTTACAGAACTTTTGCAATGCTAAATGCAATGCTTTTATAGAAATAGCCATTTACACACAGGCCAATAATGCATCCTGCCATTTTGACTGGTCTGGTCTGAATAAACTATGCACTGCCTAAAGGATGGCGTTATAATATTAATAATATGTGCCAAAGCAATACATTTTAAAAGTTAAAAGGAATCTCACTTTTGGCAGCTTTAAAAGCTGCCTTTTGAAATATTTGTGTTTCAGCAAAAAGTATTGCAAAAAATCATTTGGAGAGAATTAAAGAATTCTTAAATAGGTAGAATACACTACCAAGCTGAGTGCCTGGATGGGTTAAAAAACATACAATTAAAGAGATCACTCATTTTAACAAAAAATCTTCCTATAAGATTGGCTGGAATGCTTGTAGGCATGAAGCTATTTTAGGTGACCAGAGAAAGAAATTAGACTTTCAATGAAAAGGAGAGGCAGTGCTAGGCAATTGACTCTTTATTTGCTCAACATATACATTAAGATACTGACCCCAGAAATGCGTAGGACAGGCTCAAGGATACATCATCATATGACCAGTTTTAGGAATACTAACAAGTCAATCTAAAACAGTGGTTCTCAACCTGTGGGTCGCGACCCCTTTGGGGGTCGAACGACCCTTTCACAGGGGTCCCCTAAGGCCATCAGAAAACACATATTTCCGATGTGTAAAGAGCAGCTACTGTGTTAAAAGCAGCTACTGTGTTGAAAGCAGCAGTATTGGAGGCAAAACGACACTCATGAATTATAATTACTGGGTAAATAATTTTATGGTTGGGGGTCACCACAACATGAGGAACTGTATTAAAGGGTCACGGCATTAGGAAGGTTGAGAACCACTGATCTAAAACTATGAAATAAGCATGGTGACTATACTAATGTAACAAAGACAAGATGGTCACATGATTGTAACGTCAGTGTCTTAATGTATATGTCAAGCCAGGAAGAAAAAGGTTCATTTAAAGTGTCAAATATTTTTGATTTAGGAATTGGAGCACATTGTAGTGGGTTTTTTTTATGTATGCTGAGTAACTATATTTATTTTAACAAAAGAATATGAAATGGTTTTTGATGTTGAAACATCTGATACCGTCAAAGTCCCCTTAAACTACTACTACCATAAATCTACACATTGAGTTTTGAAATGTTGGTACCCTAAGCAAAAAGCCCATACATACAATCAGCTTTCTTTTATAATACATGATTATTCAGCTGCATATTAGCAGCCAAAATGTCAACATGGGAAAGCTTGCTTTGAAAAAAATTATATATTTTTGCTAGAAGAAGAAAAGGCACTTGGGATGGAAAAGCAAGAAGACTCTTGGATTAATCCACATTCTTTTTAACAGATAAGATCACCTTTTAACAAAAAATTGCATTTATTATTTTCTGTGGATCCTCTAAAGCAGTGGTCTCCAAACTATGGCATAGAGCCGGTTGCGGCCCTTTTCTTACTCATCCGGCCCTTGGGGGAGTATTATTCCCCCACTGTCAGCAACAGTGGGACATAGTTCCTGCCACTGACACTGCCAATGAGGCACTATTCTTCCCACTGACACCAACAATGGGGTACTATTTCTCCCACTGACACCAACAATGGTGCACTATTCCTCTCACTGACACCAATGATTGGTCATTATTTTCCCCCAATACTAAAGATGGGGCACTGTTCCTCCCATTGAGACAGATGGAGCACTATTCCTGCCATTGACGCAGATGAGGCACTATTCCTCCCATTGACACAGGCGGGGCACTATTCCTCCTGTTGACACAGATAGGGCACTATTCCTCCCACTGACACTAACCATGGGACACTATTCCTCCCCCTACTACCAAAGAGGGGACACAATTTATTCCCACTGACACCAGTATATTTTCTACTCCCACTTGCCACATTCCAGCCCCTTAAAGTTTGGAAGGGCAGAAAACTGGCCCTCAGTTTAGAAAGTTTGGAGACCCCTGCTCTAAAACACTGAACCAGTGATCAGCAGAATGCTGGTGACTTGCAGGTCTCCTCCTGACCAGTTAATATATGCTTGCTCATACATCCTGGTAAGGCAGGCCGTCACTTCCTGACAGAAAGGCTCAATAAACTACTGTGCAGCGCTGTGGTAGTTCATTGAAAACTACAAGCCAACAGCCGCAAAGGCTGCCGGAATTTGTAGTTTTCTCATTCACAGAATACTGTAAATGAATGAAGTGGCCAAGCGTGGGAAAACTGCACAGCATGTTATTTAAAATTGTGACAGCTAGTGGGGAAGAGAAGAACTTCCACTAGCTGTCACAATGGGGATCAGGGGGGTTCAGGAGCCTGTCCGATGGTAACATGCTACATGTTACACCTTGAATATGGGTGTAACATCTAACATGTTATGAAAGGTGAACTTATCCTTTAAGTAAAATGAAGAGTGGAGGGTTGAGGGGGTAATTCTAAATGTATGGATCCTCCCTCCCAGTGCTGAAGCGTATACAGGCTGCATTTAGCATGGCAAGAGATCTGCATGCACATGGCCCTTCACCAGTGTGGATATTATTCTATGTGCTCACTGTGATAGTATCTGTAGGGATGTATAGGTCATTTCTGATTTTTTTGCTAGAAAATCTTTTACATTGGAATGTATGATGAAGTGGCAGTTTCAAAGATGGATGCAGACAAAAGCCTATAAACTATTTTTAAACTATTTGATATTTGTAAATGGATTAGAAAATCTAGTGATAGTGCATTACTAAAAAAATTGTGAAAAGCCTTGGAGATTAACCATCTGTAATATATATGTATACTTGACTCTTAGTAACTTTACTCATAAAAATACATTTTAATTTCTCAAGATCATTGGTGGAATATAAAACTATTCTTTAGGGCATGCACTGATAATTAAAAATATCATACCTGATTAATCGTGTACATGTCAACAAATAACACTGTTACCCTAGGTTCACATCTGTGTGGGTGGTGCCGCTGTGGATCCACACGAAAATCCGTGCAGCTGCACCACGAGCACAGAGATATGGAGACCTGCGGGCGGGTGCCATTACTTCTATTGGCACGCCACCTGCACTGGAAAACGCAACCGTACTGGGAACCGAGGTTCCCGTGTGGGCTGCATTTTCCAAAGAAGTGCAGGGTGTCACGGGTACGGGAGTCCATTCAAATGAATGGGCTCTCGTGCCCGTGAAAAACGTGGCCCGCATGGCTGCATATATGTGAACCAGGGGTTTTAGTATAAACCTGCCTTGATACTAACTGATAAAAGGGACCAAAAAATGTTAACCTCTTCACGCCGGCCGCACAATGTGTGACCTCTCGGCGTCTGGGCCTAGACGCCGAGCGGCCGCACATATGCGTTCTATTAAAAAAGGACATATTTGCCGAGAACGCGTGCCCTGCGCGCTCCCAGCACACATGTCCTGTACTCAAGGAAAGGTCCCGATCTCCTCTTTCGATCGGGACCTTTCCCGATCATGTGACGGCGAGTGACGGCAGTCACATGACCCTAAACTCCACCCCGCCTCCCGGCTTCTGGAGCCCTTAAAGGGCCGGGAGGTGACGGCGTGAAGGGGTTAAGCAGGCCATACATGGGTCAAATTCTGAATGATTTTTCTATCGAAAATCAAAAACATTGTTCGCTCTGTAATCCGATGGTGCCACCAATGATTTTGAAAATCGGTTGTTTTTCACGAATTTTCCAGCGTACCCGATAAACAAAATGGGGAGGAACCACGAAAATCGGCCAGTGCCATTGCCCCACTAACAGAGCAAAAATCAGTCGATTATTCTTAGGTCAGATTTTTGAATGTATGGCATTTCGACCCATGTATGGCTGGCATTGAGACTCGGCAAGGTGATTATCTCATTAATGACACGTTTGACGCCTCCGGACTGATTACTAACAGGCTGCGAAATAAGGTGGGCAATTACCAAAAAAGAAAAGGGAAAGTATTTTGCCTTAAGTGAAAAAAATCCTGTCCTGTCTACACCTAGCCAACTTCTTTAGAAGAGAAGGCTTTAGGAGAGCCAGCTTTATCAATGTGCATGTCATCTGCGAGGAAAAACAAACACTGTTCCACCCACTTTCCTATTTTGTAAGGCATTTAATCAATAAAAAGTGAACAGCTCTTTGTTACATTTATTGGTCAGCTTCAAAAAAGGCCTTAAAGTGGGTCAGAGTACTGCATTTTAGAGCAAACTGTGCATTCATGATTTTTTTTTCATCCACAATGCCTCTTTGTTTACTGCTGACCCTGTGAGAACCTAAAAAAAAAAAAAAAAGGAATACTGTGTGTTTTGCTTGCTTGTCTCTCTTATCTTATCAGTTCCACAGCTACAATAGGCCAGGTGTACTCACCAATTTACCATCAGGTGAAAGCATGTTATGGCCAGGGTCCAAGCTTGCTGGAGAAACTTGCTGGAGGACTGATTGGCTGGTCATCATGCCACTGTTACCATGGTGATTAATCGATGATGATGACGTGACTTCACTGTTTCCTTGCTGACTGTATCGTACACCTGAAAACATATATCAATGAACACTTATATTATTTATACCATGGAGGTATTTAACCTCCCTTGCGGTCTGATTATGTCAGTATTTCTGTGCTCAAAGCGGTACATTTTTTTGCATGGAAATATGTAGTTTTTTTAGTGTAGGCCTGTAATTTTTAGGAATAACTCACTGAAATCTGTCCGAACAAGAGTCTAGTAAACATCCCGGGTATGATAAAATTTGAAACACGAAATCATAAATTATAATATAATAAATAATCATAAAAAATTATAATATAATAATGATAAATTGTAATAATAATGTAATCAAACATAAAACATTGAAATTCACTCAATTCTGCAAGTGGTTCTAATTTACTATCGCTGCATTCTAGCAGGTGTAAAATCACTTTTAACCGAAAGGGACGCTTTTTGGACGCCATGGACGTTTCTCAGTTTCCAGGCAGAAAGAACAGTAAAAATGCAGGCAGGGCACAGAACAAAGCACTAGGGACCAGGGGCGGACTGACAACTCATGGGGCCCCTGGGCAATAGGGGATCATGGGGCCCCTGTGTCCTTGCCCAAACTCAAAAAAGCCCATGAAAAAGGTACCAGGGGCATCTCATTGGGCCCCCTACTGACCCCAGGCCCTCGGGCAGTGCCCGAGTTTCCTAATGGTCAGTCCGCCCTTGCTAGGGACAAAATGTATGTGAAATGGTTTGATACAGTAATGTAATACTATCAGATTTTAGTGTACGTCTCATACATCCCGACGCTCGCAGGGACCGGAACCCGGAAGACAGATGCCGGCATCGGCCAGAGGAGATGGCCGGGGATGCTGCAGGGGGGACATCGTGGGAGCGCAGGACAAGGTAAGTGCTGGAGGGAATCCCAGAGCAACGCTGCAGGGTATTCCCGAGTGTAGCTCGGGGTTACCACTTCTGGTACTGAAAGTTAACCCCGAGCTACACTCGGGAATACCGCCAGGGAGGTTAATAAATATAATAAAATCATACCCAAAATTTCTACAACTAAAATAAAAAAACGAAGACATGTAAGCTCCAGTCCAGTTATGCTTTTTTTCAGTGAGCAGCCAACTTTTATGTAAAAGCCATCATAGTGGCTAATTGGTTACTGGGTTGCTTTTACAGGCGGCGAGAGGGGTGCCCCCCCCTTCCCTCCCTCTAATGCCTCCCCGGGTTATACTGTCCCTCTGGCAAGCCCGGAATGAAAGCCAGCACTTCCACTGGCTCACCATAGAACATGTCAAGGACCAAAAGGTCCCCAATGAGCTTTATGGTATAGGAAACCGGAAGCAACAAGCATTTTCAAGGAGCAGGGCCCTCCTATCGCTCTTGTATTGAACTGTATTGTTGCTATATTGTCTCCCTTTATATTGTAAAGCACTGAGCAAACTGTTGGTGCTATATAAATCCTGTATAATAATAATATTAATAATAATTTTCATCACTTCTGGTTTCCCAGATGTAAACAGCCCCATCTTTTAATGTGGAAAGTATCCTATCACACCGATCTTGGTGTAACAAAACATTTTTAAATAGCACATAATGCAGGCCATACATGGGTTGAATTCCGAATGAATTTTCTTTAGAAAATCTGAAACTTTGTGCGTTTTGTAATCCAGTGCCACCATTGATTTCGAAATTCAACCAACCAAGCCTTCAGTTTCACCTCATGTTGCTAAAGAAAAGGAATTTCGTGGACAAGAATTTTCTTTTCTTTCCAGGTCGCAGCTCTTGCTCAATTCTTTTTGGTTTATATTTCTTGCACGATTCTACCATCATCGATTAGAAATTCATTCGTTTTTTGAACAAATTTCCAACATGCCCAATCACTCGAATGCAATGGGCGCACGAAAATCGGCCATTTCTGTGACCCACTAATGGTGCGAAATTCAAATGAAAATTCTTAGAAAAGATTTTCAAAAGAAAATTCTTTCGGAATTCGACCCGTGTATGGCCAGCTTAAGGCTAGATTCACAATCAGGATTTATTATTGCTGTCTGTGACTTTACGGGGGACATTTTCACTTCTGCTCTATTGATGGTTTGTTATCTGCACTGTTTGCCCAAAAAAGAGTAATATATTTTTTTAACCGTTTCCAAACCGCCGAAGTACTGCTAGAGGGTGGCAGGGACGCGCAAAATCACGTATATATACGTTATTTTGTTTTTAAGGGTAGGAGGCACGCACGCAATCCCTACCAGCGCCACTATTGGCTCCTTGGCATGTCAATCATCAGGGTTCGTTCAGGTGATCGTTGGCAGAGCTGACAGAAGAGAGCTCTGTATGTAAACAATACAGATCTCTCCCCTGTCAGCACAAACAGGCTGCTTTGTATTGCTCTGCACAGCATGCCTCCCTAGTAAATCACACACAGCACACTATGTACAACACAACACAGCACACTGTTAACCTTTTGATTGCCCCAAATGTTAACCCTTTCCTGCCCAGTGTCATTAGTACAGTGTCAGTGCTTTTTATTATTGGTGTCACTTGGGATTTCAGTGACACCAAGTCAGTTCCCCCCAGTGTCAGAATGCTCACCGCAGTCCTGCAATAAGTCACTGATCGCCACCATTACTAGTAAAATAAAAATAAAAATTACAATATATATATACCGCCATTTGCAGATGCTATAACTTTCACCTATTAATTAATTGACGCGTATTAGGATTTTTTTTTAGCAAACACATGTAGCAGAATACATTTTGGTCTAAATTTATGACAAAATTAGATTTTTTATTTTTTTTTTACTGGATATGTTTTATAGCAAAGAGTCAAAAATATTGTATTGTTATTTTTCAAAATTGGCAGTCTTTTTTTGTTTAAAGCGCAAAAAATAAAAACCACAGAGGTGATCAAATACCACCGAAAGAAAGCTCTATTTGAGGGAAAAAAAGGACAGAAACCAGAAATGTAATTTATGTACAGCGTTGCGCAATTGTCAGTTAAAGTAATGCAGTGCAATATGGCAAAAAATGGCCTGGTCAGGAAGGGGGGGAAATCCTCTGGAGGGCAAGTGGTTAATATTAATTATACACTGCAGATGATTATGATCATATCCTACATATTTCAAGACATGTAGTAACTAGTTAGTTCATTTATAGACCCCAACAGTAGATTACACTTAGAAACCACTACCAGTTGAGAAGTTTTGCAAATGTTTGCCCATGCTTTCCCTTGTGAGATCAAGATTGCACCATGCCCATGGGAAGTGTTTAGATCATACACTGAAGTGTTGTTAAACTCTACCCTAATCTGTTTTAAAGGCTTCTGTATGTTAGGACCTTAAAGTGGTGTAAACCCTTACATATACTCACTGAAGTGACTGGTCTCAGGTGATACACAGAGATGAAACAAAGCCTCCTATATAAGTTGTACCTATTTATCTGCAGTCTTCTCTTCGCTACATCTGTTCAAAGTGGTTTGTTTCTAAAGCTTTCCTGAGAGTTCAGGAAAAAGGGGGCAGAGAGCTGAAGTTACACCCTGCAGAGCTCAGTGAGGAGAGCTCTGAGAGCTGTTTGGAGAGAAACACCTCCTCCACACAGCTCACAGGAAAAGAGCTGAGGGTGTCAATCTGCTGGAACTCCCTCCCCTGTCATCATTTTTCTCTTGGTGTCAGGAAAACTTGTCAAAAGTGATTGATGCTGACAGCAGAGGAACAAAGCAGCAGACAGAAATTACACTCTGGACTGAGACAAGTACACACTATTGAAGGATATGCTTTGTTCATATTCCATGTCTGAGATTTGCAACCACTTTAAAGTATCTTTCTACTGCTGGGCCATCTCTAGAAGCATGTCTAAATAATGTAATCTATTAGGGCATTTGGGCAAAGAATTGAAAATTTATGGAAGCTGAGATTTTGTTTCCTGGTTCATACTAATTAAATAATAAGCAGCAACAACAAACAGTAACAAAATTGTTACTAAAAAAAAAAGTCTTCTTCTAGCAATTGTAATCACTTTAATCTGTAATCTGAGTTTATTGAAAAGATTTATATTTGTACAGGAAATATGAAAAATGGAAAAAAAAAGTTACAGAAGTACCCAGTAAAAAAGTACACAGTAAAAATAAATGAAAACACAGTAAAGAAAAAAAACAAAACAAATGTGTGTATTACTAAACATAGTAGCATTCACTGTCCAAACCCCCATGTAAGGTGTAAGTTGCAAAGTGCTGGGACCAGGGGCGGACTGACCATATGGAAACTCAGCACTGCCCGAGGGCCCAGGGTAAGTAGGGGGCCCCATGAGATGCTCCTGGTACCTTTTTCATAGGCTTTTTTGAGTTTGGGCAAGGACACAGGGGCCCCATGATCCCCTATTGCCCGGGGGCCCCATGAATTGTCAGTCCACCCCTGGCTGGGACCATAAAATATGCACATAAACTCTTCCATGGATGGGCATCACAGTTAAGCATGAAAAGGTAGGGAACAGCATTGCGTGAGTCACTCAACAGGGGTATGAGCAAACTATGATAACTCTGAAGCAATGTGGGTAGATGCCCCTTCAGTTCAGTCCCAGTTCAGAGTTCAGAGTGTGTAATGTGTGAGGAACGGGGGAAAAAAAAGTAGAAGAACAGAAAGAAAGGATATGTGTAGGTATAGCAAGAAGGGAGCATAGGGATCAGTATACGTCTATACTCCAGGGCTAGATTTTTAACCCTGCCCTGCCAGAAGGTCTCCAAGCTCAGAGGATTCTCAAAACATCTTCCAAAAAAGCCAGGTACGGTGGAATTGTTCATAGGTATCCAGTTCGCAGGCCAGGAGGGACTCCATTGCTCAATGTGGTCCATTTCCATTACCCACTCCACTACGAAGGGAAACTGAGTTGTCCGCCAATGGAGCGGGATCACAGTCCTGCCTGCCGTTAGCAATGCCGGAGACTGCCTCTCTTACTAAATTTGAAAGAGCCTGGCAACATTGGAAGTAGTTCTGGCTGGCGTTAGGCAATGCCAGTGAACGCTTCTGTTACTAAATTTGAAAGAGCCTGGCAGCATTGGAAGCAGGGTTACATGAGGGGAGTTAAGGACAGTCACTCCAGCAACAGTGGTGTAAAGTCGCAGGATCAATTCCTAAAAGGCATAGAGCGGGAACATTCCCACCAAACGACCCTCTGTGAACATGACAATGCCAGCAAACATAGGATACAGATGCGTAAATCCGGTGTAACAATGTTAGTGTGTATTCCTGGGAATCAGGGTGAATTTTTGCCACCAAAGCCTTATATACCAAAGAGAGAGTATGGCCTGGGAGTGAATCCTGCAAAAGAAGGGATTCAAATGAATCAAGGTCCCTAGAGAAGGAATCAAGGGTGAGACAGAGGAGAAGAAGGAGTTGCCATTGCTCCAACAAATGTATTAATGAGACAGTTTGGGCCGATACCAGAATGGCCTAATGGGGAAAGTGCCCTGGGTAATTATTTGTGCCAGTTGATGATGGGAGTCCTTCATCCAGAATAGGAAATGAGACTTGGACACCGCAGGAGGAAATTGCAGGTTTCCACACAAGACAAGCCAACTACTTTTAAAATGACTCTTGCTTGAAGAATAATCTATAAAAGCTCCCTAGAAGACTCTTAATACCTCTTTGGTGGAAGGTGAGTCCTCACTTTGGTTACTTCAAGATCAGAACTATGGCCTTCAGTAGGATTGTCAGCATCCGACACTTCCAGGTGTGTCAGATACATCACTAGAGGATGGCAAATGCAGTCACTGAAAATGAGTTGGCTATGAAACTTCTGCTGAAGACTGTAGCTCATAAAGTGAGTGAGATGAGAACTTATTTTAATAAATATCGAACAGTAAAGTCACTGTAACAAGCTTTCCAACACAGGACTGGTTAAACAAATTGATTCAACTTGTCAGCATGCCAACCATATAGATATGAATATGTAGATTATTGGAGGTAGGTTGCTTTAATCCATGTAAGAACGTTTATGATGAAAAGCAGGGTAAACTCAGATTCCTCAGATTCGAAACTCAGTTCATTATACAAGAAAATAAAACCTGATAGGCCACTACAGGTGACAAATATACTTTGGATTCTATTTTCTTAAAATGTTTATGAATAATAAAAACATAAAAAAGGCATATATTTATGTTGACATTTGTATACAAATGCTTCTTAAGAAATATAATTTCCTCCTAAATAACAGTTGTTATACAGTCAGTTGCACAGATAATAATATTTATTAAAAGTGTTATAATTATTAAAAGTGTTTTCTGCTGCTATCATTATCATTGATCAAATCTTTATCTAACAAAAGAAAGGTTACTAATACTTGTGGTAAAAACATTTTTAGAAATAAGAAAGCCTTTGTCAGAGTCCACGCTTCATGCAGTATAAACATTAATTAACCCAGGCAATGTTACACACATTCTTTTACCGTATTTTTAACCTCATGCATAGCTGCATAGTTATTAGGCTTGAAAAAAAGGCAAGTCCACAGAGTTCAGCTTCTCCTACATTACCCCACCGTTGATCAAGCAAGCCAAACAAAAAGCCAGTGTTAACTACTTTCAATTTGTCACAGCAGAGGGAAAAACATTTTGCTTTCATAAAAAAAAAATCTGGTTAGGCTGTAAATAAAGAATACATATTTGTGCTTTTTTACTGAATTGAAATAATTGCTTGGTATATAATCCTAGGAAAAATCATGTCTGCATTTACAGTATGTAGTAATAGTAAAGTGGTGAGTGAGAGACTAGATATGATTATTGCACCACATCCCTTAACATTGCAAATATTCTCTATTGACTATTTACAGTATGTAGTTTTAGGATAGCTGTAGATTAGCAGTTTTTTTTTAATTATTTGCCAATGGACCCCAGATCTTGGGATGGCCATACATGAGACATTTTTTTTTCATTCAACTAGCAGGTTGAACAAAAGAAAATGACTCAATTCCCCCATCCACATCGAATGTGTGTGAGTCCCCCACGCTGGGTTATTGTATTCTGACAGTGGGGAGACTTCCTCACCGTCAGAATACATTGACCGTCAGCTCTGAGCAAGGGAAAATTTTGCAACTGGATGGTTGTACACAAGTTGAATGATAGATAGACTTGTGTACAACCAACTTTCCCATACATGGATCAAAATTCAGCCAGTCCCAGCTGAAGCGGCTGAATCTCGATCCATGTGTGGCTGGCTTTACTGTTTTGAAACTTCCAATTTCTTGCCTAGTGTAATACTGATTGAATGGATATTAGATTTTACAATAAAGGCTGGCTGCAATTTATTTGGCTTTCTTTCCAAGAACAAAAGATGCCATCTGACAAAGCTACATTGGCCAGGTCATACAGTAGATGCATACCCATGAAGAAGGCAAAGCTGTGGGTGCACCCCAGCTATTAAATTGTTCCCTGAGCAGGATAAGCCAGGGCCATAGAAGAGCCTACAAACATCATTATTATTCTTACACAGGATGTATACAGCAGCAACAGTTTGCCTGGCGCTTTACAAAATAAAGAGAGACAGTACAGTTACAATACAATTCAACCCAAGAGCGTTCATTCTCAGGAACAATTCTCCAATGTTTCTATGTAACTTAAATGCTTCCTGTCCACCCTATAGCAGATATACTGCTACAGGGAGGCACAGGTGTGCAAAATCACGTGTATAGTCAAGTCCATAAATATTGGGACATCGACAAAATTCTAACATTTTTGGCTCTATACACCACCATAATGGATTTGAAATTAAACGAACAAGATGTGCTTTAACTGCAGACTGTCAGCTTTAATTTGAGGGTATTTACATCCAAATCAGGTGAACGGTGTAGGAATTACAACAGTTTGCATATGTGCCTCCCACTTGTTAAGGAACCAAAAGTAATGGGACAGAATAATAATCATAAATCAAACTTTCACTTTTTAATACTTGGTTGCAAATCCTTTGCAGTCAATTACAGCCTGAAGTCTGGAACGCATAGACATCACCAGACGCTGGGTTTCATCCCTGGTGATGCTCTGCCAGGCCTCTACTGCAACTGTCTTCAGTTTCTGCTTGTACTTGGGGCATTTTCCCTTCAGTTTTGTCTTCAGCAAGTGAAATGCATGCTCAATCGAATTCAGGTCAGGTGATTGACTTGGCCATTGCATAACTATCCACTTCTTTCCCTTAAAAAACTCTTTGGTTGCTTTTGCAGTATGCTTTGGGTCATTGTCCATCTGCACTGTGAAGCGGCGTCCAATGAATTCTGAAGCATTTGGCTGAATATGAGCAGATAATATTGCCCAAAACACTTCAGAATTCATCCTGCTGCTTTTGTCAGCAGTCACATCATCAATAAATACAAGAGAACCAGTTCCATTGGCAGCCATACATGCCCACGCCATGACACTACCACCACCATGCTTCATTGGTGAGGTGGTATGCTTAGGATCATGAGCAGTTCCTTTCCTTCTCCATACTCTTCTCTTCCCATCACTCTGGTACAAGTTGATCTTGGTCTCATCTGTCCATAGGATGTTGTTCCAGAACTGTGAAGGCTTTTTTAGATGTCGTTTGGCAAACTCTAATCTGGCCTTCCTGTTTTTGAGCCTGTTAGAATGCCTGCCGCTGTTACACAGTCCTGCTATAAGTCGCAGATCGCCATTAGTAGTAAAAATTAAAAAAATCCTAGTATATATACTGCCATTTGTAAACGCTATAACTTTCACATAAACCAATTAATTTATACGTATTGGGATTTATTTTAGCAAAGACATGTAACAGAATACATTTTAGCATAAATTTATGACACAATTTGATTTTTTTTTATTTTTTTACTGGACATGTACAATAGCAGAAAGCCCAAAATATTGTTTTTTCTCACAATTGTCAGACTTTTTTTTATATAGCGCAAAAAATAAAAAAATACATAGGCGATCAAATACCACCAAAAGAAAGCTTAATTCGTGGGAAAAAAAAGGACATAAATTTCATTTGGGTGCAGCGTTGCATGACTGCGCAATTGTCAGTTAAAGTAATGCAGCACTGTAACGCAAAAAATGGCCTAGTCAGGAAGGGGGGAATATCCTCTGGAGGGCAAGTGGTTGATATGTAGGACATGATCAACTAATGTTACCAACTAGTTACCAATCACAATCACAATATAAGGGATCTCAGTGCAGATGTGAATCCGAATGGATATGTGTGTATTAATTTATCAGAGTTTGCGTCACCCAAGATTGCTGTAATAATTAACAGCCAAGAAAACTGAGAGTGAGATTTGATGCTTGCAATCAGAGGGACTTATAGGAGTTGCTTTACTAAAGGCAAATAGGCTGTTCAATTTGCAAGAGAAGTCGCATTGTGCATGGAAATTTGCCCCAGAGCTTAGTGAATGAGATGAATCTCTGCTGACTTTCATCATCCAATCATAAACAAGCCAAAATGCTGTTTTTTTGTTTTTCTTGACATAATTGGGTATTCTTTGCAAAATGAAACTTCATCGCATTCACAAATCTCTGGGGAAAATTCCCTTACAAAATGCAAGAATTCCCTATTCAAGTTCACAACTACTTTGCCTTTAGAAATGGAACCATATAGTCTCTCACTTTAGGATAGTCATACACATTAAGATTTACCTTGTTCAGCTACATAGGAAAGCCTTAAGCCGGCCATACATGGATCGAGTTTTGGCTGGTTCAGCGGGGACTGGCCAAGTTTCCATTTATGTATTGGCAGGCTGTTTGTATATACCGATCGACTTCTGTACAACCATCCCTTTGGCTTAATCAGCACCTCGATCAGTGTATCCTGATGGAGAGGAGTCTCCCCACTGTCAGAATACAATAGCTAAGTGGGGAGGATTCCCCCAGTGGAGGAATCAAGACTGTTTTCTTTAGTTAAAATACCTGGTTGCAAGAAACAAAATGACACATGTATTGGTTGCCTAAACCCTTCACACAGGAAACATGCATGAGACTCAAGCATGGGACCCAGGTGAGAAACATTGACTGATTTTGTAATTACTCTTAAGCTGGGTATACACATATGGAATTTGGCTGGTTCAGCAAAATTCAGCCATATTTCTGTAGGTGTGTACCACTGGCTGTTCAACAAAAGCCAATCCAGCTTCTGTCAAACGGTCCTGCTAGAACACAAGCATTCAAATGGCCCTTGCTGTCAATGACTGCAGTGCATCTGTCTATTCTGCTGGGGGGGGGGGGGGACTGCTGTCAGAATACAATAGTGCAGTGAGGGGGATCCCTGAATCCCCATTGCTAGGGTGGATGAGGGGATCTGACAGTTTGTTTGTTTTTTTCATTCAACCCATGACTGAACAAAGAAAAACAATGCCTGTATACCCTGCTTTAGGAATAGAACAACTCAAATAGCTCCAGAAGTACTATTTAACATCTGGGGCAATCAAAGGGTTAACTGTGTGCTGTTTTACTGTAAGCTGTGTGTGTGTGCTTCACTGTAAGCATACTGCTTTGTACGGCTTTGCTATGCACAGCCATGCAAAACAGTGTGCAGGAGCTGACAGGGAAGAGAACTGTATTGTTTACTTATAGTTCTCGCCCTCTGTCGGTAATGCTCCTCGATCACCGTGTGCCAGCGAGTAATCACCAGCCGGGACCCTGTGATTGACAGCTGAGGCCGCGATTATAGGCGTGGGTAGGGGGCGCCCCTGCTGCCCTGTAGCAGTATACCTGCTATAGGGTGGTGGGAAAGTGGTTAACCCCTTCCTGCCCAGTGCCATTAGTACAGTGTCAGTGCTTTTTATTAGCACTGATCACTGTATTGGTGCCACTGGGGATGTCAGTGACACCAAGTCAGTCCTCCCCCCCCCCGTGTCAGAATGCCCGCCGCTGTCCCGCAGTCCTGCTATAAGTTGCAGATCGCCGCCATTACCAGTAAAAATAAAAAAAATTCTAGTATATATACCGCCATTTGTAAACACTATAACTTTCACAGAAACCAATTCATTTATACGTATTGGGATTTTTTTTTTTACTAGCAAAAATTTTTAAAAATCCCAGTATATATACCGCCATTTGTTTTTTTTTTTTAACAATTGGCTTTTATTCAGACAAAAAGCAGAACATATGAACAGAAATGAACTGCAAGGAGGCATGACATAATATTGTATCATGTAGTACACAATTATTCATATTAGATTCAGAGCAAACTCAATAGCATAATCACAACATTATTCTGCAGAAAGCATTCATATATTAAAATGTTTACAATTTGCAGATACAAATGTCAAGGCAGAAATAAAGGAGTATATGAACAGAAGAAAGTGAAAGGCTAGTAGAGAAAGCATGAGAATAACAATAATAAGGGCAGGACCATCTCTGCAAGAGGTGTCGAGAAAAGAATTCACTGGCATGGCCCACATGTCCAGGAGATAAAAAGAGCTATTCGCCCATCAGCCCCTTATACTTTTCTGAAAAAGTGAAAGCATACCAACAGGACCACAATTTGTGGAATCTGGTTACCATGTCATCAGTCATAGCCAGTGTGCGTTCCAGTTCCTGAATTACATTAACCTCTCTTATCCAGTCTTGGATTGAGGGGGTATGAGCGGTCTTCCAGTGCCTGGGAATTAAGGACTTAGCCGCATTCAAAAGGTGCCGCACCAAGGATTTCTTGTACGATTTCAGGGAACACTCAGAAATATAAAGGAGGCAACATTCAGGGGTTAATGGCAATGCAGTCCCTGTATTAGAGTAGATCAGCTCTCGAACATCACCCCAAAATGGCTTGAGCTGTGGGCATTGCCACCAAATATGAAGCAAGGATTCCTCAGCTGACTCACAGTGCCAGCATAGACCTGACGTCTGGGGGAACCACCTCTTTAACCTGTCCGGCGTAGTGTACCAACGCGTTAACAATTTGTAGGAGGTATTTTGAGTCCTGGTGCTAATGGAGCATTTGTGACCAAAGATGCAAGCTTTTCTCCATTGGTCATTGCAGAACTCTGCCTGAAAGGCTGATTCCCAGCCTAGCCAAAAATTGTTGGGGGTGGCAGAGGCATTGTTTTGAAGCGAAGAATAGGCCAAAGAGGTGGTTTTGTCAATGGGTTTCCCTTTGAGACACAGCGTTTCTAGGGTTGTAAGAGGTCTGGAAAAGCCTGCCTTCCATCTGTGGTTCGTCAAGTAATTGTGTATATGAAAGAAAGTCCAGTATGGGAGAGAAGCCTGACCACAAATCTCCTGGAGCTCACCTTTGGACCTAACTCCCCCTCGCTTAAAACAGTGAGTCGCCAACAAAGGCAGTCCCAACCCGTGCACTGGAATTACTCAACACTCCAACCCAGGGGGAAACTCAGGGTTGTCAGCAATTGGAGTGAGGGGACCTGGAGTGCACGCAAAATCCTCAACCTTCACAAGATCATGGTATGCATCTAAAATCGCACCAATTAAGGGATGAGCCAACAAACACTTTGAGTGGGTAGACGATGACAGCCATGGTGAGAATCTTAAAGGAGCTAAAGAGTAGGAGCTTTCAAGGAAAACCCATTGTTTATGTGGGAATGACAATTGCAGTCTATGATTCTGGTAATGTGAGTAGTGTAATAGTACTTTTTAAAGTCTGGCAACCCCATACCCCCGGAACCTTTAATGCGCGTGATTAGTTGAAATTGTATTTGCGTTTTTTATTGGCCCACACAAAGGCCCTCTGAGCCTGTTGTAATTGCTTAAAAAAGATGGAAGGGAGCCTAATAGGGAGAGCATTCATACAATACAGTATCCGTGGAAGAATATTCATTTTGATGATTGCTGCTCTGCCAAACCAGGAGAAGGTTTTTGCATGCCAAATTTTGAGATCGTTACGAATCTTATACCGCTATTTGTAAACGCTATAACTTTCACATAAACCAATTAATTTACACTTATTGGGATTTTTTTTTAGCAAAGACATGTAGCAGAATACATTTTGCCTTACATTTATGACGAAATTTGATTTTTTAATTTTTTTTACTGGACAAATCAAAAATATTGTTTTTTTTCTCCAAATTGTCGGTCTTTATTTTTTTACAGTGCAAAAAATAAAAAAGCTCTATTTGTGGGGAAAAAAAAGATGTAAGCAAAAAATGGCCTGGTTAGGAAGGGGAGGTAAATCCTCTGGAGGGCAAGTGGTTAAAATTCCATATCTTTCAATTCATTGTGGGGAACATGGGCAGACGCCAGCTAACCAGGATGTTTTTTAAATGTTACTGGAAACTGGACAACCAGGAAAAACCTCACACTGGCCCTTTTAACCCCCCTGACAGTATTCCCGAGTGTAGCTCGGGATTAAGTTTCAGCACCAGAAGTGGTAACCCTGAGCTACAGTTGGGATTACACTGCAGCGTTGCTCTGGGATCCCTGGATCACTTACCTTGTCCAATGCTGTCCTCCCACTGCATCCCCGGCCATGTCCTCCGGCCGATGCTGGCATCCGTCTTCCGGGTTCCATTCCCAGTGAGCGTCAGGACGTACAGGGGGGTGGAACCGGCAGGAGATTCAAAAATGTCAAAATTTTACATACACATCTGAAATCTGATAGTATTACATTAGTGTATCACACCATTTCACATACATTTTGTCCCGAGTGCTTTGTCCTGTGCCCTGCCTGCATTTTTACTGTTCTTTCTGCCTGGAAACTGAGAAACGTCCATGGCGTCCAAAAAGCATCCCTTTAGGTCAAAAGCAGTTTTAGACCAGCTAGAGAACAGCGATAGTAAATTAGAACTACTTGCAGAATTGAGGGATAATGATTCGTGGGGAAATTCGTCATCAGACACTGAAAACGATTCTGCAACTAAGCTCAGTGATGTGCGAACGTGGCGCTATATTTCAAATTTCAGTGTTTTTGGTTTGATTACGTTATTGAATAAAATGTATTACTATTATATTATTATTTTTTATGATTATTTATTATATTATAATTTATGATTTCGTGTTTCAAATTTTATCATACCCGAGATGTTTACTAGACTCTTGTTCGGACATATTTCAGTGAGTTATTTCTAAGAATTACAGGCCTAATAAAAAAACAACATATTTCCATTGAAAGCAATGTACCGCTTTGAGCACAGAAATACTGACATGATCATACCGCTTGGGAGGTTAATAGCAAAAAGTCAAAAATATTGTTTTTTTTTCTCAAAATTGTTGGTCTTTTTTTTTTTATAGTGCAAAAAAAAAAAAGCTCTATTTGTGGGGAAAAAAAGGATGTAAGCAAAAAATGGCCTGGTCAGGAAGGGGGGTAAATCCTCTCGAGGGCAAGTGGTTAAAATTCCATATCTTTCAAATCATTGTGGGGAACGTGGACAGACGCCAGATAACCAGGATGTTTTTGAAATGTTACTGGAAACTGGACAACCAGGAAAAACCTCACACATGCAGATAGAAAACTGGTCCTTTTAAGATAATGCATTGTAGTATTTGTGAAAGGGTAAAATAGACATTAGTTGCCTTACATTAAACAGCTATGAAGAGATTTATGTAAGTGGTACTGTTCCTTGAAAGAAGTTAAGATATTTCTATACTCTATCATCATTTTCTAAGTCGGCCATGTCAAGCTAGGGAGAGGCTGGGAAAGAGTGTAATGTTCTGGATAGATTTTCTGCACAGAAAGCAATTGTCTTTCCATTTCATAGTATCTGTTACATTCCTGAAGTGAATACATTTTTTGAGACTTGCTTAAACCAGCTTCTACCCACATATTTGTCCTTTACAATGACCGAGGTACACGAATATATCCTTGTACCCAGCTTCTCCAAAGAAATTATTCAGTGGTAAAAGAAAATGCTAAGATCTGTCTTGCAAAAGTGCAGTAAATGTATTAAGTGATCCCACCGTTGTTCTCCAGTGCCAGGCAACCAAGTGTCCTTATCAGTAAGTCAATAAAGATAAGAAGTCTGAGATGGAGGAGGGGTGAGAGAGTTGAGTAACCATTTTAAAAACCCCACTGACATCTGTCAAAACAAGAACACAAGTCTTGTTCCACAGAAAACTTCCACTTGTGACACGTATACATATAATGCATGGACAAAACATAAATCAACGACATAGGTATGATATTAGAAGAAAAAGTTTGCTTGAAAAGATTACTTAGCTCTTAGTAATGCAACCCTTTCAATATCCTGACATTCATGCTCCTTGAGAGTTATTATGTCACAAAACGTTATAAAGTGTAGCTTTTATTTCCATCATAAACCTGTTTATTGCCACCAACCCAACCCACTCAGCAGTGGTTTCAAAGCACTTATTACCCCAATAAAACGAAAAGATTTTCAGCATCAGTATGCTGTGGCATGTCATTGCACTGAATAGAATGGTAAGATTTTACTTTTGCATTGATCTCAAATATTTCAAGGTTAATGATATTACTTTTCCAATTTGTTTATTTATTTTATTTATTTCAGGTACTTATATAGCGCCGTCAATTTACGCAGCGCTTTTACATATATATTGTACATTCACATCAGTCCCTAACCCTCAAGGGGCGTACAATCTAAGGTCCCTAGCTTACATTCATACATATACATACTAGGACAATTTGTTCCATTCTGACACCAAAATAATATATTCATGTTTTTAATAATACTTGTAATACGCATGTAACTATCACAGACATTAGTTTTACATATTTAACAATTGCATAAGCACGAGAAAACGTCAAAAAGGCTTCTATAGTGTCTTCTAATTTATACAATTGTTGTACGTATATACGTATGTTTTCTTACTTTAACACCATCCTACTCACAATATGTACTGAATATGTTTATAAATGACATGTAGTATAAGTGGCTGTTTGCAGGTCCTAATCTTTCTCCATGGTTTTAAAAATAGGAAACAGAGATAGACTGCAAAGAACACAGAGGTTTACTAAAATCGGAGAGTGCAAAATCTGGGGCAGCTGTGCATGGTAGCCAATCAGCTTTTAACTTCAGCTTGTTCATTTAAGCTTTGACAAAAAATACTGGAAACTGGTTTCTATGTAGAGCTGCACCAGATTTTGCACTCTCCAGTTTTAGTAAATCAACCCCACAGTGTACTTGTCCTCCAGAGGATTTACCCTCCAAATGACCAGGCCCCACAAATAGAGCTTTCTTTTGGTGGTATTTGATCACCTGTGCGTTTTTTATTTTTTTGCGCTGTAAACAAAAAAAGACCAACAATTTTTAAAAAAATATATATTTTTGACTTTTTGCTATAAAACATATCCAATAAAAAATTTGAAAAATCACATTTCATCATAAATGTAGGCCAAAATGTATTCTGCTGCATGCCTTTGCAAAAAAAAAAATCCCATTACATGTAAATGAATTGGTTTACATGAAAGTTATAGTGTCTACAAATGGCGTTATATATACTGGAATTTTTTTAATTTGTTCCTACTAGTAATGGTGGCGATCAGCAACTTATAGCAGGATTGCAGTGGGCATACTGACACTGGGGGGAACTGACTAACTGCCACTGACATCCCCAGTGACACTAATACAGTGATCAGTGCCAATAAAAAGCACTGACACTGTACTAATGGCACTGGGCAGGAAGGGGTTAACATCTGGGACGATCAAAGGGTTAACGGTGTGCTGTTTTGTGAAACATACTGCTGTGTATTTCTCTGCTGTGTTACTGCTGGCAGGAGAGAGACCTTTGGTGTTTACACACAGATCTCTTTCCTGTCACTGTTCCTCGGCGATCGCTGGGTGCCAGCGGGGAATCTCCGGTCGGGAACCAGTGATCAACATCTGAAACCGCCAGGTAGGGAGCCGCACGTGCACGCACGCAGCTCCCCGGAAATGCAAAATCACGTATATATAAGTGTTTTTGCACAGCCCTCCCAGCCTGTAGCAGTAGTTCTGCTATAGGGCAGTAGGGAACTGGTTAACGTGGTGTTGCAGTCATCAATCATCACGTCATTCAGTGTAGCTGCTGCCTCTTAATAATAGAACACTCACCTGCCCCAGGATCCAGTGATGTTCTCACCCAGCCAGTTTCTTCATCAGGCTTTGGACCCTGGTGCCGGCATACTAACGGTGGATAGCCGGCTGTGACTGCTTGCTGTTTCACAGCCGGCTGACGACTGCAAGCTTTCTAGCATCTGTGGCATGTCCAACAAGGGGAGGGGGGGGTGCGAACTTCCTCTCAGATGCCATTGCGATCTGACTGGAAGTGAGGAATTGGGTACCTGTCGCAACCAGGTACCTACTCCCTCTAAAAAAAAAAAATTGTCCCAAGTGTTAGGGAGGAGGAAGAGTGGAACTTCCCTCTTTTGGTGAAGTTCTGCTTTAAGGATAAAGACTTAAAGTGATACCAAAGGTTAAAATGTTTTGTCTTACAAAAAAGAGGCTATACTTATACCCTTACCTCCTCTTTGGTGTTACCCTGCAGGCATTGTCCACTCCTTCTTCCTCCGAATGCCCCCTTAGCAAGCCAGGTGCCAAGCAGACACCTTGCTGGTGTGCTCCTGATACGAGCTGTGTGCATCCATAGGCACACACAGCACCAGCCAACCATGCCCTCACTCCCTCCTCACAGGAGTTTGAGAGCATTAGGAGCCTATGGTTCCCACTACTCTCAATGTCCCATGTGAAAACAGATAGAGAGGAGAGCAGTGCTGCAGGCCTGGATCAGTAACAGGAGTCAGGTATGTGTCTAGGGATGGGTGGTCAGTAGGATAGGAAGTGGGGAGTTTTTTTACCCTAAAGCAGGGAATGGTTTAAGTTAAAAACTATTTTGACTTTAGTACCATTGTAATCTCTGGTTAGAAAAAAACAGAATAGTAAGTGCAGTATACTACTAAAGGCACTTCTCTCCAAGTCATTGCAATTAAATTCCTTTCCATGCACAAGAGATTCTCTATTCACAGGAAACTGTGGTTGTCTTAAGGTTGTTCTATTCTGCATAGCATCGAGTCCCTATTATCCAAAAACCATTTTCCCTCCCCGGTGTCATGTCACTCATTAGTGTTACAAGGTCTCAGGTGTGAATGGGAAGCAGGTGTGTTAAATTTGGTGTTATGACTCTCACTCTCTCATACTGGTCACTGGAAGTTCAACATGGTACCTCATGGCAAAGAACTCTGAGAATCTGAAAAAAAGAATTGTTGCTCTACATAAAGATGGCCTAGGCTATAAGAAGATTGCCAAGACCCTTTAACAGGACAGGTTTCACTCAGAACAGGCCTTGCCATGGTCGACCAAAGAAGTTAAGTGCATGTGCTCAGCGTCATATCCAGAGGTTGTCTTTGGAAAATAAACGTATGACTGCTGCCAGCATTGCTGCAGAGGTTGAAGGGGTGGGGGGTCAGTCTGTCAGTGCACAGACCATACGCCGCACACCATCAAATTGGTCTGCATGGCCTTCGTCCCAGAAGGAAGCCCCTTCTAAAGATGATACACAAGGAAGCCCGCAAACAGTTTGCTGAAGACAAGCAGACTAAGTAGATGGATTACTGGAACCATGTCCTGTGGTCTGATGAGACCAAGATAAAACTTATTTGGTTCAGATGGTGCCAAGCGTGTGTGGCGGCAACCAGGTGAGGAGTACAAAGACAAATGTGTCTTGCCTACAGTCAAGCATGGTGGTGGGAGTGTCATGGTCTGGGACTGCATGAGTGCTGTCGGCACTGGGGAGCTACAGTTCATTGAGGGAACCATGAATGCCAACATATACTGTGACATACTGAAGCAGAGCATGATCCCCTCCCTTCGGAGACTGAGCCGCAGGGCAGTATTCCAACATGATAACAACCCCAAACACACCTCCAAGGCAACCACTGCCTTGCTAAAGAAGCTAAGGGTAAAGGTGATGGACTGGCCAAGCATGTCTCCAGACCTAAACCCTACAGAGCATCTGTGGGACATCCTCAAATGGAAGGTGGAGGGTTAAGGCAGTGCTGGAAAATAATGGTGGCCACACAAAATATTGATACTTTGGGCCCAATTTGGACATTTTCACTTAGGGGTGTACTCACTTTTGTTGCCAGCGGTTTAGACATTAATGGCTGTGTGTTGAGTTATTTTGAGGGGACAGCAAATTTACACTGTTATACAAGCTGTACACTCACTACTTTACATTGTAGCAAAGTGTCATTTCTTCAGTGTTGTCCCATGAAAAAATAGAATAAAATATTTGCAAAAATGTGCGGGGTGTACTCACTTCTGTGAGATACTGTTTATATATATATATATATATTTTTTATTATTATTATTTATTTATTTATTTATTTTTAAACGTTTTTCTGATCACTGTTGATTTCCTCAACAGGTCTACCAGCCTCTCAACTGCTCACCTGTAGCTGGTGAGGTCATCTCTATCAAAGCAGGAAAATAACTATTTTCCATTTACTCTTCTTCTGCAAGAGTAAACTACCAGCATTTGTTGCCCAATCATGTGAATCAGCCACCTATGTCTAAGTAATTCCAATCACATTGCATTTCTCATTTACTGCAATAGCCTCCAGCTCTTCGGATTTACAATCTTCATGCATTAGCAAGCATATCAAGGTGTAACTATAGCCACTCCAGCTCAGTCAACTGGTTTGAGACCAAGTACAGACTACACTGAATCTATTTAACACAACTCTCTATGGTAACTGTATGTACGGCTACCTATTGTAGTTCATAAAAAGTTTGAGTTGGCATGTACCGAAAACAAAAGTAATTTGTACATTAGGAAACTGGTGATATATGAAAAAACAACAAAATATCGATCTTTCAAGATTATCTGAATATTTGACCCTTTAGACTTACACACAACTATGTATTACAAGGACCTACCTGACAAGTTATAAGATGTTAGCAATAAGAACCTTTGTTAAATTATAATAAAAGGTCCAACATTAAACCATTCCAAAGTATGCCAGTCATAGTTTTTATGTGGTTTTGTACTTAAAGTGGTTGTAAAACACTTACATATACCCAAAGAAGTGATTGACGTCAGGTGATACACAGAGATGAAACAAATCCTGCTTCATAAGTTGTACTTGTTTTATCTGCAGCTTTCTCTTCTTTACAACACTTCACAGTGCATAATTTATACCCTTTGTCTGAGATTTCAGAAAGCAGTGGGCAGGGAGCTGAAGTTACACTCTGCAGAGCTCAGTGAGAGCTGATTGGAGGAAAGGGACCCCCCGACACAGCACACTGGAATAGAGCTGAGGCTGGCAATCACATGCTGTGTGCTTAAGCTCCTTTCCCTGTCACCCTTTTATGTCCTGATGTCAGGAAAACTTGTCAGAAGTGACTCATGCAGATAGCAGAGGAACAAAGCAGCAGATAGAAATGATACTTAGTGCCCTAGACTGAGACAGGCACACACTATAAAAGGATATGCTTTGTTCATATTTCATGTTTGAGGTTTACAACTACTTTAAGGTTTTTTTCCCCACAGGTTCAGTTCAAAATGTCCAACCTCCAGGTATACTTCCAAACAATTGTAAATATATCTAAATTTCATACACATGATTAGGATGTGCTATTTTTTATAATAGCCTCTGAGTGTGGATATTCCAAAAGATTGAGCATCTAACACACATTGATGTAAAATAAAATTAGGGACCAACTCTAAAGAGGATGCAAGCTTCTCAAGAATATCTTAACAAAACTTGAAATGCATACAATACATTTTGCATTATGGCTTTGAGGACAGACATGCTTGTACAACTGGTCCCTGAGTGTACATGGCTCCTGCAAGTCCTTAACTAATGGCAATAAAATCATAATTCTTAACATGAGGAACTTAAAAATACTTTGTCAGTAAAGTAAAAAGCTGCTATCAAGTATAAAGTGCAGACACATAGGGCTGATTTACTAAAACTGATGAGTGCAAAATCTAGCTCAGCTCTGCATAGAAACCAATCAGCTTCCAGGTTTTTCTTGTCAAAGCTTAATTGAACAAGCTGAAGTTAGAAGCTGATTGGCTACCATGCACAGCTACACCAAATTTTCCACTCACCAGTTTTAGTCATTCAACCCCATAGAGTTGTTTGCACATACCTGTAGAAAACCATGGGCCATAGGTACTGGGAAATTGGAGGTTACTACAAGTATATACCTGAAAGCCACTCTGCCTTGATTAGCTGTGTATGTTTTTGAGCTTCAGCTAATTTATCTATGTAAGCATAGCAGTTATGGTTATCCCAGTACATTTGAAATATTTTATGTCCTGATTGTAAAAGGAAAAAACATACCAATGTCTTTTATTTTTTTTATGTTTTAAATTAATAAATAAAGTACATTTATAAAAAAATACTACATTTTACTTTTAATCAGAATTTAGGAGCTTTACAATCAGAAGAAAATTACTAGTAAGCGTAAAACATCAGAAACAAAAAGATCTCTACACGGAACATGTTCCCCTAACCAAGGAATGGGGTTATGGGGAGGAGTTCACTGACAGGTCAAACATCATTGTGTGTAAAGGCTTTTTATTTGTCTGGCAGCAGCAGAAGTCACATTTTGTTTGACACAAGCTTCATTTTTTCTTAGTATAATTATAACTAAATGTGTTTGGATAGGGTGATATCACCTGAATCTGTCAGAATTACATCTGGAGTAAAATTGACAGCTCTCTAACTGTACAACAGATGCACAAACATTCTATCAATTTACCAAGCAACATGTGTCCAATCTCATTCCAGTTTAGTAAACGATCACAAAAAAATGTATACTGGCTGAGGGTTGAAGAACATATAAGCTGCCAAAACGTAAGCAATTGACCTCTGAACTCCTCCCTAGTCAGCTTTAAGTGATGTCCTGTTGTGTTCTTCAATAGACCTACAATACCAGGCTTCCTTCTTTATATGAACAGGAAACCTGCTGTGCATTCAACCAATTTGTCTTCCTTTAAGAATAAAGTTGCATTTATAAAAAAATATATATATAACCTTTATATAAATATGTTTGACTATAACACGCATAATTATACCAGTGGCATGTTAAGCTAGTCAAAGTTAGGGAAGCTATATCATTTGACAAATCCAGAAGCATAGTTGCATTGGCTACAACATAATATATAGCAATCAATTATTTAAGTAGAACAAATGTTTAATGTTCTGTATTGGATCATATAAAGCTAAGGTAAAAAGATTTGCATGTAGGTCCTTCAAATTAGGTCTGATCACCTTGGCATTGACTGCTCTTGCACATCCCGAAGAAGTAAGCAAATTGCACCTTTATTTCTTTTATGCCCAGTTTGCTTTCTGTTCCATAATACCAAAAACATTGGCTGGAGAATTAGCAATAGGGTATAAAAACTCTTTCAATATTTGGTGGAATCTGCAGGTATGATCACCTGCTGTCTCCAGCAGAGGGATCGTCTTCATGATTTTGGCTCTGCTCTTGCTTTAAGCTTGCAGTGTTGTCAAACCTGTCTCCCGCCATAAATACATGGAGAAACTAGTTCAGTCTAGAAAAATACTACTGCTTGATATCAAGTTATATGAAGTGTGTCCCAACCACATTGCCAGCAAATCATTGAATAAAAATCAATTGAAACCAGGGGCGGACTGACCATTTGGAAACTCGGGCACTGCCTGAGGGCCCGGGGTCAGTAGGGGGCCCCATGAGATGCCCCTGGTACCTTTTTCATAGGCTTTTTTGAGTTTGGGCAAGGACACAGGGGCCCCATGATCCCCTATTGCCTGGGGGCCCCATGAGTTGTCAGTCTGCCCCTGATTGAAACTGTGGAAACAATTCTTAAAGAGCTTACTCTTTAGAAGCTTTTATTTTAGCTTGTGGTGTGACAGCTGTAATAGTCCATGATACCTACATGTACTCATTTACATGCAAGTTACATGTATTTAAAGGGCATAGGAAAACATATTTATGAAAAAAACCTAAAATGTTATCCTTGCCTGCACTAGATCCTATGTTCAAAGTTAGCAAACCTATCCTGCTACTAAAATGTGCAACCACTGTTTTGCAATATCTTTGCAGGTGTCATTGCCATTAAAATCCTTTATATGTATAACGCTTTACAAAACTATTGGCAGAATATGACTTAATTATAACCTTTTTCCTATTTACTTTTCATCTTTATCACCTATGTTAATCATATCCCTAACATTAAGAAGAAGCTCACAAAATTGTTAGTCCTATTTTACCAGGAAGCCATATTTATATAATTGCACTTCAGTGTCAAGCAAACAAATGTCCTGTGTAAATTTCCTTCTTTTATGGAATCTAATCAATGTGCGCACCAGTCTCCAGCTAATTCAATCAATTTTCACCCCCGACCTAGCATGACCTCAGTAACTGTATTATGGAGGTAACCATCACTCCTGTCTGGTGAAAGAAAACCACAGAATAGGTTGCCACTATACCTCCTATACCCTAGGACAGCTCCTGCTGTCTCAGTCTAGTGCCAGTAAAATAAACTACGAGTCTAAGAGGCCTTCTGGGTAAAGATAAATGAACACTTGTACAGTAATTGCAGTCCCTTTAAGAGAAAAAAAACAAAGGGTGTCATGGTGTGACTGAGTACGCAATGGAAGAGTGAGGGCACATCAAAGACTACAAGACTTGTACAAAGGTGCCATTTAATTGTCTTCACTATGCATAAAGGCAACAATGCCATGACAACAGAAGGCTACATGCTGGTGTATTATAGCACAGCCAGTGAACAACACTGAAAACAGCTGACTTTGCTGACAGTGTTCAGTTTTGGAGAATCTTGAAAGCTATCTGTCTCAGAGAGCAGAACTTCTCTTCTGTCATTCTTTTATGTGGAACATTCCTGAATTAAGGTCAGCTTTTGGTCATCCCATCAAGGTCTGCCAAAGGGTGTGTTCCAATATCTTAGGCTCAGTGTGGCCCAAACATAAAATGATATAAACCACATGGACATTCAACAAGAGAGATGGATTAGGGATATTGCACTTAATGGAGTGTAATAAATACTTCTATACTGTACATGCCATAAACACACCTCTGACAGCAAAGGCAACAGAAGCACCTGTACTCTATAATATGTTTGTACCTGAAAATCTGATAAGAGTCATCATAAAATACATGTGCATTTTATATAACGTAATAAAATCATTCAAAACAAATTGTGATAATAGAAGGGTTATCTCTTCACTGGAGAATAATACATCTTAAGCAATATTAGATTGAGGTGTCCTTTTATCATGCAGTGGTAAATGACCGCTGCTCAGTTCTCTGGCATTCTCAGAGGAGAGAGTTCTCCTCTGAATGCCTTTTTATGAAGCGGTGTAGATCGCCTCCCTGAATGAAGAGAGAAGTGATTTACAAACGCTTTGAATGCTGGAAAACGGCTGCTGTTACTATAATCTCACAAGATTACAATAAGAGATCAGTCAAACACCATTTACTAAGCAGCGGTAAATTACTGCTGGTTTGTTTGCGGTTCCTCCGATTCTCCAGCTCTGGAGTAGCTCTGGGCTGGAGTAGCTCGATTCTCCAGCTCCCAGTAGCTCTGGGCTGGAGAATCTGGAGGGAGAACACAGATCACCAGTGAAGGACTGACATCACTCCTTCATATACTGGCCATCTGTGGGCTGAGATGATCAGTGGAGAACATGTTCTCCGCTGATCATCTCTGTTTCCTAAACCACTAATGATTGGAGATCAGCAACGATCCTCAGGATCGGCGCTGATCTGTTTCATAAAAGGACACCTTAGTTGGCTAAATTGGAAAAATGAAGATCAGTTGCTAAGGTTCAGACTGTACGATATGAGCAGAGCATTATTATAAGGTTTACGATTACTGTACCACAATCTGTATTCTTTTGTCAACTCTTTTTGTCAACACATTACGATGTTGAAGTCTTTTACGTCTAAAGAAAACTTTGTAAAGCTGCAAAAGTTGTTAACCATGAAACCAATTAATGACCAATTCAATGACATTGTTTCCGTAGCACTGAAATGCAGTCTTGTAATTATCCAATGTTTTGTAAAATGTGTCATATGTATGAATTATGCCACACGAATCACCAATGTCTAAGGACTTATCCTAGTGTCAGTTGCAGGATCACTAAGAAAGCTGACTATACACTAGTAGATTTATAGTTACGAAAACACTTGTATGATAATTCTCAGTACATTCAATGACTTGTTTTTTTTCTTGCTTTTAACATTCAATTTTGGAATGAATGGACATTCCTAAACAGAAAAGAAATTCATTTGTTTAAGAAAAATGGTCCATCCTGCACTTTGGAATTTTTTTCCTCATTGCTGTTAAAACAAAAGTAGATTTGACCTCACTAATGATTAGAAAATCGAACAAACATTCTTAAAATGAAAAATTTTAACCAAAATTGTACTATTGTATAGCAAGCTTAAGTCTTGAAATCGCACAACAGTTTCCTAATAGTCTAAAGTACCTTTAAAAAACATTACCCTATTTATATATCACAAATATATTGAGTTCCAATTTGAGTCTGTTTTTTACTCTGCTTTAAAGGTTTTTTTTATATATAAAATAGACAGCCATGATGGTAATGTTACCAGACACAACTGCAGTGTGTAAATATTCTAAATGTATTTGGTGTTTTACCAAGTACAAAGACAGGTCTTCACAGGTCAGTTTCTATAAAAGCTAATTTTATCCACTCAAAAGCCAGCAAAAGGTTCACCACACTTTTATTCACATGCCATAGCAAGTCTGATAGATAACAATCCTACTGTTTGTTTTTTTTTTCGGAATGCCTTTTAGCTTTTAATATATGGTGAAACAATTTGTCTAGAATAGTATTTAAAGTATGGTATATTGCAGGAGTCTCCAAACTTTCTAAACAAAGGGCCAATTTACTGTTCTTCAGAATTTAGGGGGCCAGACTGTGGCCAATAAGGAGTAGAAAAGGTCCTGATGTCAATGGGAAAAAAATCACTGACATCAACTTTGGTATCTGTGGGAGAAATTGTGCCCCATCGTTGGTGTCAGTAGGAGGAATTATGCCCCACCGTTGATGTCAGTAGGAGGTATTGTGCCCATCGCTGCTGTCATTGGGTGCCATTGTTGGTGTCAATGGGAGAAATGGTTGTTGGTTTCATTGGCAGAAATTGTGTCCCTTTCATTGGTGTCAGTGAGGGGTAATTATGCCTCATTGTTGGTATCAGTGGATGAAATAGTGCCCCAAGGGCTGGATAAAAGAAAGCAAAGGGCCACAGTTTTGAGACCACTGGTACATAGGATACTATAGCATGGTACATACAGTGAAATTTGATATTGTTAGGTACACTGGATTCATATTTATTTATAGATATAAATTTAAACACAAAAGTGCAGTGGCTACATGCTGCCCCTTTGGAGAAGTAGTTCATTCACTACAGAGCACGCAAGTGAATATTATTATTATCATTATTAATATTATATAGAATTTAAATTACCATACAGAATAGGTCATTATTAGCCTTTCAATATTTTCTGTAATATATGGTAGATCAAGTTAAGGTTTTTTGAAAGATGTAACACTAGGATAACAGTCCATTCCCAGACTGTCTTTCTGGTGGTTATGTTATTTGTATTTAAACAAGGCTTCAGTGAAAGATCTCTACTGATCAGAGTTTTCCTGTACATCCTTTTCTGAGGCCATCAACGTAGAACTCCAGCCAAAACCTATTATTAGTTATATATGATGTGGATAGGGATTAAAAAATTTTATTTCTTGTAAACTGCACCCCCATTTCTTACATTTATCCCCACTTACTGTCCTGGTGGTGCCAGTCACCAAGACTGGAAGTGAGGATAAATCTTTCCAATGTGGACAACTGTAAAAACCTGGCAGAAAGTCTAAACTTTCCACCACAATGTAAATGTTCGCCAGCACACCAAGGATCTTCAAAACAAGCCCAAACTTTTTTATTGAAGAAAGATCACATCACAAACAAAGACATGCAACCTTTCTGAGCCATGCAGGGCTCCTTCGTCAGGCAGGTACTTTTGAGAGCTCATTCCAGGAAAGTGTGCATTGGCATTATTGAGTATAAACTTTCCACTATTAATTTCTAAACTTTTTAAAAAAATGGAGATACTCTTTAGGCTGACAGTAATATTAATATTTAGCTTATGCAGTTATTGGGTTGCGTACATCTATTTTAGATACCTCTTCAGCCAATTACTTATGAAGAAACTGCAGAAACAAGGCATGTCACATGGTACTTACATCAAACCAAATTGGAGGTGATCTTAATTGTGCACAGATATATAAACCTACCTTGAGTTTTTGTATAGTTACAGTGTTCGTAAGCTCACCAAACACATTACAGTCTAATCCTGGTACACACACTAAGTTTTTTTTTTTTTTCATTCAACCCATCGGGCTGAAGGAAAAAAAAATGAGCAGCTTGCGAGAAGGTCACTGTATCAACTATGTTATGTTAGTACAGTACAATCTTCCCACTGTGCAATTGTGTTCTGACTGGGGGACACACATGCCAATCGGCTGCTGGTTTTCCAGCATGCTTGTTCCTCAGAAGCTGGTTGTGAGATTATGTTGGACAAGAACCTGTACGCGCAAGCTAAATGTTGACCAGTTCCTACTGTACTAGCTGATTTCATCTGACATACGGCCTGTGTGTACAGGGCTTAATTGTACAATCTTCTTTAGATCTATCAACAACTATGGCAGGCCATGGACAGGTCGTTTATCAGCCAAATTTTCGTCCAAACGAAAAATAGGCCGATACTCAAACCGTTAGTGGGGCAATGCCGTCAGCCGTTTTTCGCGGATCTTCTTGTTTCTTTTTATCGGTCATGCTGGAAAATCCACGAAAAACATCCGTTTTTCATAAGTATTGGTGGCAGCATCCATGGCAGCAACGATCATTTACTTAGGCTGGCCCGTCTGTGGCCAGCCTAATTAATGCAAGGGTCTACCTGGTTAGATACGAATTGATTAAATAGATTAAGAAGGTCCTCATTTTATATAGTTTTATTAAATCCATTCCAAAACTGATTGTAAAAAAATTATATGGTCAGATTGAAACATGTATGGTGACCCTTAGAAGCATAGGTTAATTGGATTCTACCCATTACACATTTTGACACTACCATAAATAACCTGGCAGTGAGTAGAGGACTAATAATCAGAACATAAAGCTATAGGGACACCAGAGTTGACAAAATGTCTGCCATGTGTATTTAAAGGAAAACCGTACTGAGAGAATGTGAAGGCTGTCATTGCTACCCAACTTCTGAAAATGCTGGTTGTCTGACCATCAAGCTAAACCAAAGTCTTCAATGCTTTCAAAGGCATTGGCCTTGAGTAAGTATGTAGATGAGTTCACTGCCTTTACTCTGGCTTTCTAATGTGCATACTTGTTCCAGGTCAGTGAATGAGAAAGTATTGACACCAGCCAACTAGTATTCCTATTTTTATCAGTGTAGATTTTCTGTATTTGTTAGGGTTAAAAAAAAGTTTTTTCATTATATCCAAGGATCCCAGTATCTGTGTTTGAGTATCTTCGTGGACATTACTCCACTTATAACCCATTATAATCAATAACTATGTTTGTGTACATATAAAGATAGACTGTATTTCTTCATTTTTCAGCCTCATTTTATTTACATTTCACTGAGCACCCACCTTGGGTTAGAGAAGTTGAATTAACACACAAATGTTTGAATACATGGGCAGCTCTTCAGAGAGATGTGAGTAGTAACCCTGTCCTGACCCCACACTAACCTTTGTGCTTGTCACAGTCTGCTTTCCTTTGTTTGACTTCTGACTTGGCTGGTGTTTAGATTACAGGTAAAGGGACAATGGCTCTGCTATCATACAATACCTCCTGCCCTACTGTTCATCTCAGACCTCCAGTCTGGAATCTTATCACCTGGACACACAAAAATAATGGCATGTAGATGCTGCTAGTCACCAAAATAAAAGTCATGAAGCAACCCCTAGACATGATACTCATACTTGCAGGTACCAAAAGATACTTCTGGCTGGCCACTTTTGAGGAGAACTATCAACCTCACACCACTCTATATTGGGCTACAATTGTAAACTCAACTTAGCAAAGCATATACTTTTATGGAGCACTACACTTCGTCCTGCAGGGTATTGAGTCCAAAAAAGCCTGTGATACCATAGAATTTCTCCTGAGGTAGCTAGGAATTCCTTAATCAACAAGGTGAGTTGATCCCCCAACTTACACTGAACAAGAGGGCAGTTTTCCACAAACCATCAATTTTCCACTTCTACACTGACCGCTAATGCAAGAGAATGCCACACTTTTTTCATTATAACATTATTACTGAAAATGTTGTATAGAGCAGGGGATGGTAAAAAATGATCTGTCCTGGGTGCCAAACACATAGGAGAGGCCATATTCTAATTTTATTTAAAAATGTCCACAACTTACTGATCATGCTAATGTACCATCAGCTGTAGCTTTATTCATTTTTGGCAGGGGTTCCTCATGATATGAGTGCTACTTCAAGCTATTTCAAGGGTTTCTCAAGGTATAACGGTTAAGAAGGCTGGTCTAAGATAATGTTCTGGAGTCAGATACCATTGCTGGCCACTGACTAGTTGCCTGCCTTTTATGCTGAACTACTGGAACTTGAATATACCAGTTTAGGCTGCTAGTAGACAAGCAGATCCTGCACAAAAATAACATAAATAACAGCTAGAACCAACACAAACATTTTCCAACAAGCCCATTCAAGCCCAAGTCAGTCATTAGATCGACTTCAGGGAATGGTCATAGATGGATCAAAATTCAGCTGGTCCCTGCTGAACCAGTTGGATTTCAATCCCTCTATGGGTCTGCATGAAAATAAATTTGGCCACAGTCCTTATTTGTGCAGACATATTCTCGGTCTGCTCCATTTTATTTAAGGTCAGAAAGTTCCTGCTTTTTTTCAAGACTGTAAACCAGAATGATCCAACTAAAAGGGGAACTTAGAGATCCATAAGAATGGACCCTTATATTGATGTTATTTTAAAAATAGAATGAATTAAATGAACACATATGCATATGAAATTGAAATCTGGAAAGTGAATTTTGTCAGGCACCCTCAGGCACTGATTTATCTCAACTGTTAACTAATTCCGTGAGATTAGCTGACATCAAATGTCAATGGCATTCAGCTAGATCTGGCAAGAAATATATGACCAAGGTAATTTTAGACTTTAGCATATCTAAACTTGAAAACATTGTAACATATTGCACTCAGAATCTGGTGCAGCTGTGCATGGTAGCCAATCAGCTTCTAACTTCAGTTTGTTCAATAAAGCTTTGACATTAAAGCATGGAAGCAGATTGGTTTCTATGCAGAGCTGTACCAGATTTTGAAGCTTGCAGTTTTAGTAAATAGAAATAAGAAGAATTATTTCCAGTCGATCCAAGAGGAAGGACAGGAAAATGTGGATTTTTAATGTGCCAATTAATTCTATATACATAAAGATAAAATACAATTTTTATTTGAACAGTAACCTAATTATCAGTTAAAAACTGCCCACCATTTCTCCTATAGGTGCTGGAGGATGTTGTTAATGCCAGGATGTGGGGACACTGTAGTGAATATGTGGTTTGACTTTTTCTTGCCTGGGAAACTTATTTTATGCCATTAGCGGTCTCTGCTATTTAGTGTTGGTGAGAGGGCTTATGAATTTAAATTCTCTCCTTTGTATATGAATGTTTTTCAGCCTTTAGTGATGTTGATTTATATCTTGGCTTCCCCTCTTTTTGTTTTAGGGGCTTTATGATACCTCAGTGTCCCTGTCCGGCATTATTCATTGATCTTAAGTTTGTGCCCACAACTCGATTGTGTGTGTTTACTTTGGAAAGTACCCTTTATGATTTTCCACCAGGGTACATCCCCTATTGTGTCGTGCTTCCTCTTGCATTGGCTGGAAATAATTCCTTTTATTTCTGTTCAACTGGGAAGGGTGTCAGTATTGTCCCATAAAGCCTTTCCACTCTTTAAATCATGACAGTTTTAGTAAATATCCCCACTTGACTGTGGATGGCTATGCTCACTTCTCCACTGTGTCTATGGAGTAAGCCATGGTTGCCACCCAAGCTGGACTTCAGACAGGTCTGCCTTTGTTCAATTCCAATACATATGGGGCAATGGGATTAGTAGTTTACAGAAGAAGATATGGCTACTTGCACTTTCAATTCAATTAACAGGAAATTACAAAGACATTGCATTTCTGGCAAGATCAACAGATATTTTCTGTGCTTGTCGAAAATGTTCTTAATAAAATAAAAATGAATGCAACCACCACATCTAAGAACTGGTAAGCTGCAATATATTGATTTTTTGTCTTGGGATTAGTTTTCCTTTATTAAGCATAAGTAAAGCAAAGGCCTTCTGTTGCTTTAATTTTGTCATAAAAACAAAGCACATATCTTTGTTAGTTCTCAGCCATCAGAAGAGTGAATCATTTTAGCTATGTGTTTTTTCTACCCCCTTGGTCTGACACTTTATGGTTCCTCTGATGACCTCATGTGCATTCCAATAGAAATGACTTTTACTGTACGTGTACCTTGCGGGCCCCCTGGAAGAAGCAATGCACTATGATATAAATTGTGAGCAGCACTTAAAAGGTTAAACAATGTTACACAAATGAACATTCCAGACAGACACCACGCCTCCGAAAACACACTAAGCCGGGGAAGTTTCATCCCTTACTTCATGAAGCGAACTACATTTCCAACAGCCATAATCCAGCCGTAGACTTCCAAACTGACCAGGAAGATAACCTCTTCATTATTAATTTTGATGTGATCAGTCTTTGGAAGGGAGGTGATTAATGGAGCACATTAGAGTGAATTCTGTCATTACAGTGACACCATTAGTCTTATTTAATAAGCCTAAGTGCAAAATGTCTATAGCTATTCTTTAGCATTCACTAACATGTTTCAAGAGCTGCACAACTCAACCGAACAGCTCATTCACTTTCTTCCTGCTACCATATAAAGTCTGTTTGGTGTTTGTACTATACATCTATGGTGTATATTTTACACAGGGCTATATTTCTCATCATATTACAATTTTCTAATGCTGGTAATACACAGGGATTTTTTACTGATAGCAAATAATCTGATAGCTGTCTATTTTTCAATAATTCATTCTATAATCAATTAAAAATATTACAGCAAACAGTTTAAAAGGATAAATGCTGATGGAGTTCCATGCTATATCTTAGTCATTCCTCAAATAATACCTGACTATAAAAAGCAACACTTGAATAATCTTTGTATCATGTAAAATAACTAATTTGACTAAACCAACCATTGCAGAATTGTTTAGCATTTTGTATACTATGGGCCTCTTTTACTAATGTGTAAATTTAGAAGTATTGTAAAATGAACATGTGGTCATTTTCATTGTTGGCTCATGCACAAACTATCTCATGTCACATTTTAGTAAATTTGACTCACTGACATGGGAAAGCTTTCCAGCCTTGATGTTTTCCTGCCTACTCTGGGCTTATGAAGCCTTTCAAAAAATCTGTCCCTGGGTAAGTTAACTTTTCATAAAAAGTAATAATTACAATCACCTACATTTCATTTTTCTGACATAAATCTTTAAATACCCAATAATTTTTTTAAATTCCTACCTTGCAATTTGCTTGGAGGAGAAGAACTTGACTGAGTGTGGTGTGGAGAGCTGAGACTGAGAAGCCTTTCAAAAAATCTGTCCCTGGGTAAATTAACTTTTCGCAAAAAAGTAATAATTATAATCTCCTACATTTAATTTTTCTGACATAAATCTTTAAATACTCAATAATTTTTTTTAAATTCCTACCTTGCAATTTGCTTGGAGGAGAAGAACTTGACTGAGTGTGGTGTGGAGAGCCATGTGACATAAGAGGAGTCATACTGTGTGGATGTGTGGATCCTGTGCTGTATGCATCCATGGCTAATTTCTGTCGAAATGCTTCTTCTTTCCTCCTGTTAGCAAACCAGTTGTAAACACGAACCTCTGTGACCAGATTTGATCCTAATCCATGAGCCTTTGATGGTGATACACCTCGTTGCAAACATTCTGCTCTGTAAACATAGGTAACAAAAGAGTGCACGGAGCATAAAACATTTGAAATATTTTTTTTCTTATTCTATAAGCACAGTAACCATGAATGAGTCAATATTTGTGTAAAATTCATACATTGGGTAAAAGCTGTCTGCAGCAGTTTAAACCATGCCTTGAATTTGAGTGATATTTAAAAAAAATGTATGACACAACCATTCACAACTGATATATACATTGTTGGATAGACTTCAGGGGTTTGATCACCCACAACCTTCTCAAAACATCTAAGTAGTCTTGTAATTATTTTTCCTCCTGAGATACCAGTTCCATCACTCCATCACAGTTGTGTTAAAGATCAGCATTGCTTATAAGCAATGTTAACTCAGGTCCATAATGTTTTTTTGTTGTACCATATACACTGCCTAGCATCTAGGCCATATGGGTAGTGGAGCTTACAGAGGATGAATCTCTAGCAGATTTGGCAAAGTGGGCAGGATCCCCAACAATTATTCAAATCAGTTCTTAGTGCAAGTATCTAATTTGTGTAATACCTCATGAAGAAATCTTGAATCTTTAATAACTTGAGTTCTTATGCCTTTTTCTCCCTATATCCCCTTGAGCATTACTTTTGGTTTAGTGATGGTCGGTTCCATGCATTATGCTTTTTTAGTATTTGTAGCCTAATGTATCATACATCTTTTTTTTGGTACAAAGTGGGCCTTAATTTGGTAGCAGATTTGTTTTTTTACTGGGAATAAACAATTTAAAAAAATTAAAACAAAAATAATCGTATTGCAATTATGTTTCAAGCAAAACATTTAAGAGACTTGCAAGGCCCCAAAATATAATAAAAAATTCTGCTGATTAAAATATTAAAATTATCTTAGTGCAACTTCAGATTGTAAAATATTATGGAAATCCTCCTGCGCTGCTGGAAATGAATCTATATTACAGCAGCTAACACCTAATCCTATACCTATAAATGGACAATACAATATGATTACACAAATGGTATAGCGCAGAATGTGGGATAATGACCATCTAACACATATATACAAATCTACATACCCACATACATATGGCAATATATACAATAATAGAATACCTTATTAATGTATTAGATCTGGCAGGATCTATCAGGTGGTAAATGGTGCACAGATTATGGTCCGATGTGGAACCTAAATGAGTGACAATACCTGTCCCCTTTTGGGATCAACCCAAAATAATCAAGTGAAATATACATAAAAAAGTGGGTCCCTGTATAGGGATATAAACTCAACAAGTGCTCAGTGTAATGACCCACATCTGCTGTTAAAACAAGTATATACTTCAATGTCCATATTCTACCATCATTAGCGCTAATAGCGAGAATATAGTAATAACTTTTCCTTGTACGAGTGCTCCAGTGCTAGTGCAAGCGGTGAGTGCAAATCCTAAATGGCAGGCATGCCCGCTCACCTTCCTGCTGCGACCCACAAGGGTCAACACGCTTTTCGGATCTCCCCGGATCCTGCACACAATCTCCAGGTGGGTATGGTTCCACAGCTCCTTAGTGGTCTCTCCTTCACTTTCAATTACTCCTCCATACATAGATGACCATAAGCATGCCCATACATATAGATCATGTTGGAATCATAAAATGATAAAGCAAAGATCCTCCATAGTGCAATACTTGGGACAGCTTTCTTCAAGTGTTTCTCCCTCATTCGTCTGCATGGGAAAGATAAATCGGTGTGCAAAATGGTGCAGAATCACAAGCAGATATTGTCTCTTCCAGCTCCATGTGTGACAGCAGCCAGCAAGGTGAAAAATCCTGGGTACAGTCAGTGTACAGAGCAAGACAAAAGCCCTCCGCCACCTCCGCGCTCCCCTGCCTGACTGCAGGTTGTGGTGCAGTCAGGCAGGTCCCAAGTATTGCACTATGGAGGATTCTGCACCATTTTATACACCAATTTTTCTTTCCCATGCAGGCGAATGAGGGAGAAACACTTGAAGAAAGCTGTCCCAAGTATTGCACTATGGAGGATCTTTCCCAACAGGGGACAGGTATTGTCACTCATTTAGGTTCCATATCGGACCATAATCTGTGCACCATTTACCACCTGATAGATCCTGCCAGATCTAACACATTAATAAGGTATTCTATTATTGTATATATTGCCATATGTATGTGGGTATGTAGATTTGTATATATGTGTTAGATGGTCATTATCCCTCATTCTGTGTAAGCTTATGACAAAGCGCTACACCATTTGCTTAATCAACTTCAGATTGTAAGCTCCATTAGCAGGGCCCTCCTATTCCTTCTGTATTGAACTGCATTGTAAACCCTTAATTTTTATTATTATTATAATACAGGATAATTTTATTATAAAAGTTATTATTATAATACAGGATTTATATAGCGCCAACAGTTTGCTCAGCGCTTTACAATATAACGGGAGAAAATACAGCAACAATACAGTTCAGAGGATTAGGAAGGCCCTGCACCTTGGAGCTTACAATCTAAGATATTGTAAAGAACTCTGCAAACTGTTGGCGTTATATAAATCCTGTTTAATAATATAATAACTTTTATGTAACATTTTACTTAAGACCATTCAGTGTCATTGCTGGGAACTGTGGATTATTCTGGGATTTTTTTTTATACTTTTCTTACATTTTTTTTTTTTAATACTCTTTTTTTAATTCTTCATAGGAGAACTAGTAAGTGGAGACCAGATCCAGACCGCTCATGTAGATGTGCAGCAACAAGTCACTTCTGATAATAGTGATCTCTTGCTGCAGGGAAATGATAGACAGAACTGAAACACCACTGGCCGAGCCTCTTCTTGGTAAGGGAGTACCAAGACATCATTTGTGACATTGCTATACTTCTGATGCGCCAGTATTGTTTTTACATTGATCTGCTACTAGTGCTCCAGCACTGTGTAGAAAGATCAGTAGCCCAGGAGATGACTGTTTCAGCTCTTGTGCTTAGTGCTGGATGCCAACTCTCATTGAACCCTGATTGGGACCCACAGAGACACTGGGTCTTGATGCCATTTTTAAAAGCTATTGATACATTGGCCACTGTTCCAGTGCTGTTTTAAATTGCCAGCTAGGACTAGTGGTTAAAAATGTGTCTATTAAACTCCCAACTTTCTGGTCAATACAGTATAACACTCTGCTACCATTAATGATTGTATTAGTGATTTAACTGTATCTATCATGGGTTTCATCTAAGTGTTTTGAGCCTATAGAAGTACAAAGAGGCAGAACAAATACTAAATGCTATGTACAAGCTAACTATTGCACCATTCTCCTTTACAAGATTAAATTTTCAAACAGGTAAATTTTTATACTCCATAGGAGCTCCCATTTCTTTATTACCTATTACACTCTTCAACCAAAGCCTCTCTTTCTTCTTTACTGGGGTTCTTTTGTCTTTCATAAGCCTGGTAGAGAATGTGCTGGGATGCTGGTCCCCATTTGAAACGGTTCCGTCTCATTTTCTTGTTAGCAGGCTCTGAGCAGGAATCATCAGACTGTGCTGTGACTTGAGTTTGATGGTTGAACTCTGGAAAGAGAAACAGCAGCTGATCCTGACTGCTTTTGTCTGTCATATTTCCAGAACCCTGGACTGTCTGGTTGAATTCTGAAAAGAAAGGGGAAAAATATCTAGCCACAGAAAACATATATAAAGCAGCACAAACAAAAAGGACATCATGTAATCAAATTCCGCTCTAAGAAAACCCTGAGGCAGTGCAGGCAATCCCCGAGTAACAAATATCTGACTTACATACGACTCATACTTAAGAATGGAGGCAGCGTGATGTCCCCAGAAACCGCCAGGCGGCCATCTTGCTGCTCACTGCATGCTGTCACCTACTGTCTGGTGGACCTGTCAGCAATCCCACACCACTGCAAGGCCAATTAACCCTGCCCTGTGCTATCCAAAACTTAAAAATAATTTTTGGCTGTAATTACATTTGTACCTGTTGCAAGTTAAATACAAATTCAACTTAAAGCGGAGTTCCACCCAAAAGGGTAAGTTCTGCTTTAACGTTTGGTCCCCTGCTCCCCATTAAGGATTGGCACCTTTGGGGAGAGGGGGGGGGACGGGTACCCGAATTTGAAAGGTACCCACTCCCACTTCTGCTGCGATCACCTAGGCCAGGGGTGGGCAAACTTTTTGACTTGAGGGCCGCAATGGGTTCATATATTGGACCCGGGGGCCGGACCAAGAGTAGATGAATGATGTGTATGTGTCATCCATAGTAAGTATAGTAATATTCCCCCATAGTAAGCATAGTAATTAATCCCCCATATAGTAATTCATCCCCCATATAGTAATTCATCCCCTATAGTAATTCATCCCCCATATAGTAATTCATCCCCCATAGTAATTCATCCCCCATAGTAATTCATCCCCCATATAGTAATCCATCCCCCATAGTAATTCATCCCCCATAGTAATTCATCCCCCATATAGTAATTCATCCCCCATAGTAATTCATCCCCCATATAGTAATCCATCCCCCATAGTAATTCATCCCCCATAGTAATTCAGCCCCCATATAGTAATTCATCCCCCATAGTAATTCATCCCCCATAGTAATTCATCCCCCATATAGTAATACATCCCCCATATAGTAATTCATCCCCCATATAGTAATTCATCCCCCACATAGTAATTCATCCCCCACATAGTAATTCATCCCCCACATAGTAATTCATCCCCCATAGTAATTCATCCCCCATATAGTAATTCATCCCCCATAGTAATTCATCCCCCATATAGTAATTCATCCCCCATAGTAATTCATCCCCCCTATAGTAATTCATCCCCCCTATAGTAATTCATCCCCATAGTAATTCATCCCCCATATAGTAATTCATCCCCCATAGTAATTCATCCCCCATATAGTAATTCATCCCCCATAGTAATTCATCCCCCATATAGTAATTCATCCCCCATATAGTAATTCATCCCCCATAGTAATTCATCCCCCATAGTAATTCATCCCCCATATAGTAAATTCATCCCCCCTATAGTAATTCATTCCCCATAGTAATTCATCCCCCACATAGTAATTCATCCCCCACATAGTAATTCATCCCCCATAGTAATTCATCCCCCACATAGTAATTCACCCCCCACATAGTAATTCATCCCCCATAGTAATTCATCCCCCACATAGTAATTCATCCCCCGCATAGTAATTCACCCCCCACAGTAATTCATCCCCCACATAGTAATTCATCCCCCACATAGTAATTCATCCCCCACATAGTAATTCATCCCCCGTATAGTAATTCATCCCCCGTATAGTAATTCCTCCCCATATAGTAATTCATCCCCCCTATAGTAATTCATCCCCCATAGTAATTCATCCCCCATAGTAATTCATCCCCCATATAGTAATTCATCCCCCCTATAGTAATTCATCCCCCATAGTAATTCATCCCCCATATAGTAATTCATTCCCCATATTAATTCATCCCCCATATTAAGTCCCCAAGTCCCCCCTGTGTCAATTCACTTACCTTTACTCCGCGCGTTCCTCTCGCCGTATTCCCGCGCCGTTCCGGTGTAGCATGAAAATCTGTCTCCTATGAGGATCTGTCCCCCTCGACGTATCTGCGCATGTGCCAGTTTCAGGCATTAGCAGCCGATCGGCGATCTCCGGCACATGCGCAGATACGTCGAGGGGGACAGATCCTCATAGGAGACAGATTTTCATGCTACACCGGTCTTCAGGGCGGACTGTGAGAGGAGCCTAAAGGGAGCCTAGCTCCGCGGGCCGGATTAAAAGGTCCGCCGGGCCGTATACGGCCCGCGGGCCGTAGTTTGCCCATTGCTGACCTAGGCGATCGGAAGCAGAAGTTGTCCTCCTACCCTCCCTCCCCGGAGTCTTGTGGGACACGTGACAGATACCAGAAGATGACGGGGCCATTCAGGAAGTGCAGCGCCACTCGTGCATGCGCAAGCTGTCACAGCCGAGTGCCCACACTGAAGATGCCGGTGCTTGGAATACAGGACGGCCGGTGAAACGGGCTACGGCGGGGGCAAGGTGGGATCGTGGGACAGGTGAGTGGCTGTTTTTTAAAAGTCAGAAGCTACAGTCTTTGTAGCTGCTGACTTTTATTTTTTTACAGAGTGAGTGGAACTCCGCTTTAAGAACAAACCTACAGAACCTATCTTGTTCATAACCCGGGGACTGCCTGTAATTGCTCAGGACGTTCAAAAACAAAAAGTCAGATAGTTGGGGTCTACTATAAATAGCAGCCATTAAGCTGGCCATACACTGTAAGTTTTTGTCATTCTCCTTGGAAAAGAGGTTAACTGCAAACAAAATGCACCTGTCAGTTAATTCAAAATGATTTCAGGAGCATCTCAAACTGATGCCAAAGCAAGCTGCATTTCTCCATTGACAAAAACAGGTCCAATGACAGGCTGCTGGACAAATTCCAAAGATGTTGGTCATTGCAACCCATAAGGTGTGGCATGGATGTTAGTAAACTATCTCATGTCATGAAATTGATTTCATTGTTTTTTCTTCTCTACAGTGAGGATCCCTGGGGAGCTACATACCATTCCTCAGAGAGAGGAGTAGTTGAAATTTTACCATCAGTGAATAAAAAAAGGACATTCTTTGAATGGCAGAGGGGCTGAGTGAGCAACAGACAGCAAGTCGCTCCAGAAGCACCCAGAAGACACCAGCGTGACTGTACAGGCCAATACTGTGAATTTCTACATCCACAGCTGCCCTCCACATGCGAGATATGATATTAGATGTCAACTAATATCATACTAGTTAATTAAAGCCAGACTAACTGAAGTTTTTTTTTTCTAAAAAAAGATCATTCTTAGAGTTCAGCTTTATTGTCCATAGTTTGGACACTTTAAGCATCTGAGTAGAGTTTTGTGAGCCGAACCACTAAATGGAACCAACATAATTTAGCTCACAATTGTATCCATTACCCAAGGAAACTATCACTATCATCAGTCACTTTTTTCTAATTACCCACTTAGCTCACTGCAATGCAACTTTTGTTCCTAACTAGTGAAACAAATCCTAGAAAATGATGTCAGAGCTTGTCATGTCAACAGCCACTTTCCACGGTTTCTTTATTTTGAAGTGGTTGTTGTGTTCCGCATTGTTTGCTCCAATCTGGAAATCATTATAACGTTTAAAAAGACTTTGGTAGAACCAGGAGTGGACTGACAACTCATGGGGCCCCTGGGCAATAGGGGATCATGGGGCCCCTGGGCAATAGGGGATCATGGGGCCCCTGTGCCCTTGCCCAAACTCAAAAAAGCCTATGAAAAGGGTATTAGGGCATCTCATGGGGCCCCCTACTGACCCCGGGCCCTCGGGCAGTGCCCGAGTTTCCAAATGGTCAGTCCGCCCCTGGGTAGAACTGAGACTGGGGCTTGCAAGGAGAAACATGCCAAAGGCAGAACACATAAATTCCAATTTTAAAAGCCAAAATGTTTCAGAGATTCAAAAAGTCTTCTTTCATCAAGGCTTGGTAAAGTGTTTACTGGACTGAACAAAAAAAATTGAGGGATCCCAACAGGTACTTAGTATGACTGCTCCAGATGCCGGCACCCAGTCCGTCCCTACAGCAAACAGCCTGCTTTTAGCCATCACTCCTGCGAAAGCTGCCTAAGTGGAATCATTCCCTATATACTTTATTGAATTGTTGAATTTTGGGGTTTAATACTGCTTTAAGACCTGACTGAGAACACCTATCGCTTTAGGAGATCCAATGTGCCACATCTCTCTTCTACTTCCTAATTTGGGAACACTGGGACATTTGTATTTTTTTTTTTAGTCTTCTGCATAAAATTTGAATAGGATATACACTAGTACTGGATAACAAGCAAAAATTCTAATAACAGATGTAAAAAATAATTTGTTGTAAGTAATTTGGAAGACGCTGTAAAGGCTCATATGTACCTACATTGCCCTCTGAAGAGTGATCTGTGGTGGATCATTTTTTAGAGGGGATTTGACAGGTGCCTGGGAGGCATTTTAATCCTGTAGAGCTTGCACTACCATGCTGCAACCACTTGCATTGTAGGGTGGTTGTTGTGCGGCCCAATGGGTCACTTGTCAAACATGACAGGAAGTATAATTCTTGCAGCAACATATGTACAACTCTGTCTAGCTGCCTTTTCAGCTTAAGTGGGGCAGTTGGCTCAACTGTGGCTCATCCACCTGAGCACAAGTGTGAACTAGGCCTAACGAACTTGTGATTTTAATCTAAGATTTTTGCAAATTTTTAGCGCAAAGGCTACTCACGCACAACTTTTACTAAGAGTTGGGACAATTTTAATAATAATTTCCTTACAGCCATATAGGGCAGAAAAAAAAAATTATGAAACACAGACAAAATCAACATTTTGTCAGGTTTTTACACTACACTTACACTGCCTTCAGGTTGGGTGAATGGCCCATGCAAAATAATAATTTTGATCAATTGTTAGAGGTCAGCTGTAGATTCAGCTACAACACAGCTCAGCCAGTGGGAAATAGTGATGTCTTTGATGTTTGAGTTGAACATAAGTTCGACTCGAACATCGGCCATTCGTGGGTTCGGCGAACACACGAGCAGTAAAGGCATTTGGTAGGCTGTTCGCCCGCCATGCCCCACAATGCACTGCACTCTCACAATGCATTGTGATTGGCCAAAGCGATGCACCTGACCATAGGTCAGGTGCAATGCTTCTGCCAATCACAGCACAATTGGCCCAATTGCTGTGCCCAATTGTTTACATCTGACTGGCAACTGTCAGACCTGTCAGATTGTAGCGAGTGCTCGGTGGGTGCAGACGGGTCGCGGGCATCAGGTTTTTTTATTTCGTGAGTCGGCGGTGTCGTGTCAACGCTGAATGCTATGATTGATGATGGATCACAACAATGGGACCATTTTTGGGCTTTTTTTTTATAAAGGACTTCAAAAACTGTTGTTTTGTTTTTTGTAAAGGATTTTTTCAAAAGTCTGGCATCTTTATTTTTTCACAATTTAACCCTTTAGTAAATGGGTAGGGGTACAAGTACCCTTTACTCATTCACAAGGAGGGGGCAGCATGAGGATGATGCTAATAAGCTCCCCTGCATGAAGACACCCACAACCACCAGGCAAGGGTTTTGGGGAAGAGGCCTTTGTCCCCATCAGCATATGAATTTAGGGGGGACCCACGTTTCCCCCCCCATTTTTTGGAGGTGGGGTTCCCCTTATAAGTCCTATCAGGCCTAAAAGGCCTGGTATGGCTTTTAGGGGAACCCCATGCAATTAAAAAAAAAATACTGTGGGGTCCCTTCTAACCTTGGTGTCAGTGGGAGGAATAGTGCCTTGTCGTTGGTGTGAGTGGAAGAAATAGTACCCCATCATTGCTGTCAGTGGAAGGAATAGTGCCCCATCGGTGGTGTCAGTGGAAGGAATAGTGCCCCATCATTGGTGTCAGTGGGAGGAATAGTGCCCCATCTCTGGTGTCAGTGGAAGGAATAGTGCCCCATCCTTGGTGTCAGTGGAAGGAATAGTGCCCCATCGTTGGTATCAGTGGAAGGAATAGTGCCCCATCATTGGTGTCAGTGGAAGGAATAGTGCCCCATCATTGGTGTCAGTGGTAGGAATAGTGCCCCATCATTGGTGTCAGTGGGAGGAATAGTGTCCCATCGTTGGTGTCAGTGGAAGGAATAGTGCCCCATTGTTGGTATCCGTGGAAGGAATAGTGCCCCATCATTGGTGTCAGTGGGAGGAATAGTGTCCCATTGTAGGTGTCAGGGGCAGGAACTATGCTCCACCGTTGCTGATAGTGGGGGGAATAATGAACCAACTGCCAAATGAAAGCAAGCCTTCAGGCTGTAGTTTGGAGACCACTGCTCTATAAGTAAAGTGAATCGTGTCATAAAAAAAAAACAATCAAGTTCCCCTTTATACTTACGTCTGAGAATTTCCCTTTGTTTTCTCACATACCAGGTATACAGGGCAGCACGTTTTTGTGTTTTCATTGGAGTGCCTTTGTTGAGATGCTGGGAAAGATGTGATTGGTTCAGTCCAGTAATATCAACTACCTCTCTCTGAGGAATGTTGTGCTGCTGCATATATCCCTTTATCATCTTTGCAGCTCTCCAGGGATCCTCACTGTAGAGAAGAAGAGACAATAAAGTCAATGTCATAGCATGAGATGATTTATTAATACACATGCCATACCTAAAGGGTTGCAATGACCAACAACTATGGAATTTGTCCATCAGTCCTTGGACTTTCAGCTTGTGACGACGGACAAATGCAGCTTGCTTTTGACATCTAAGAGGCTTCTGAAATCATTTTGACTTCCCTGACAGGTGCATTTGACCTACAGTTAACCTCCCATTGACTAGTATTAAGCTGCTTTTGTATTCCAATAAACTTGTATAGCTAGAGAAATAGTTGACATTAACAAAATTCTATTAACACAGGGCTAAGACTGGCCATGGAAGGGTAGTTCTCTCTTCCAGAACAACTGGTGGCAAGCTATCTGTCCATGCTGTCATGGTTCATTCTATATCCACAAACTATCCCGATCCTCACCAAATGGTGAAAGTAGTGCAAGCAGTCCCCTAATATTTCACCTTTCTGCACAAAACAAGGATCTATGGACATAATCACCGGAATATCTTTGAAGAACTCCCTGCACTATAACAAGCACTTCCAGCTGTGTGATATGCTGCTTATTGCCTTGGATCATCATTGTTTTTTATCCAACCATGTCTGGGCAACCTAAGAAATGAAGGGATGTACAGATGAAGCAGAAACTGTTCACGAAACACACCAGACCCAATATAATAAGAACATGCTCCACGCAGAAAGTAATATTAGTGAAAATTAAACCCTAGACTCCAACACTCCAAGGTAATGGCGGGTTCTAAAGTTTTATTAACCATGCTGATCTAAAATCTTTGTTTGCAGTTCTTGTTTATAAGAAAGGAAGGGAAATTTCCCATAATAAAACAGAGACAGCTACAGGTAAGCAAAACTGTCAGGGCCTTTAACCACTTGCCCTCCTGAGGTTTTACCCCCCTTCCTGACCAGGCTGTTTTTTGCTGCATTGCTTTAACTGACAATTGCGTGGTCATGCAACGCTACAGCCAAATGAAATTTATCTCCTTTTTTTTACCCTGAATTGAGCTTTATTTTGGTGGTATTTGATCGAATGTGCGGTTTTTTATTGTTTGCGCTATAAAATAAAAAGGCCGACAATTTTGAAAAAAAAACAATATTTTGGACTTTTTGCTATTAAACATGTCCAGTAAAAAAAATTTAAAAATCAAATTTTGTCATAAATTTAGACCAAAATGTATTCTTCTACATGTCTTTGCTAAAAAAAAATTACCAATATGTGTAAATTAATTGGTTTACGTGAAAGTTAAAGCATTTACAAATGGTGGTATATATACTGGAATTTTTTTTTTTTTTTTTTACTAATAATGGCAGTGCTCAGCGTCTTATAGCAGGACTGCAGTGGGCATTCTGACACTGGGGGGAACTAACTTGGTGTCACTGACATCCCCAGTGACACCAATACAGTGATCAGTGCTAAAAAAACAAAAAGCTCTCACACTGTACTAATGCCTCTGGGCAGGAAGGGGTTACCATGAGGGGTGATCAAACGGTTAACTGTGTGCTGGGAGTGTTTTACTAGGGGGTGCTTCACTGTAAGCACACTGCTCTTGATGGCTGTGCTGTGCACAGCCATCCGGAGCAGTGTACCCGAGCTGACAGGGAGGAGGACTGTTAATAAACAAAGCAGTCCTCCTCCCAGTCGGAGATCCTCGGTAATAACCGGGCGCTGGCAGGAAATCACCGGCCGGGACCCGGGAATTGACAGCCACGGCTGTGAATGGCGGCATGGGTAGGACTGGTAGGTAACTGGACTGGAGCGAGCTGAAAACAGGTACTGTAAGTATATTCATCCTTCTTGCACAGGTTAGTCACCATAGGTGTTAGGAGTGGGGAGGGAGTATTTCTAAGGTAAGTTAGGTGTAAAGTGTAATTCTATAATAAGCATTACATTCAGAATGAACAACTAGTTAAATCCAATGGGCAATATATCACAGACAGAAGAGACATTCCATATATTAATACATTCAGATATGCCTTCTATGATGTAGTCTTGCCCTATCTGCCCTGTCATTGCAGATATACAGTAAAATGTTTTTTATGTAACTTTGTATTGCATTGAAGTATTTTCTGCAGATTTGTTTCCTAAAATATTTCTGTGGTGCAATACAGTAAAATAGTTATGGGCATGAAATAAAAAAAACAGAAGGTTTCTGCCACTTTTTGGACATTGTTCATGTGCAGCCACTAGAGACTTGGTCACCAGCCATATATTTACTGTTACATTTGAAGTTGATAAAGTACTTTGGATTTATGTTTTTCACAAATGTTAAAAGTACATTGCACAAATGCTTATAACATTTGTTCATCCTATAGTTTAAATAATATACTAGAAATTCATTCCGCACTTATTTATTTGCTAATTGGTCAACCATAGCGAGTTACAACCAAGGGATCAACTATTGAGAGCCGCTGTTATAACCCAGCAAACACACATGTGTGTGCAGAAATGCACAGGCAGGTACACATTAGGCTTGCCTGAAAAAGAGAGCAAACACTGCTTCACGCTTACTAGCATGCATGTAGTAAATCAGGTATCTAGTGCATGGCCAGTTTGAGGGGAAGCTGCTACAGTGTAGAGGTTAAATATCTGAACTATCTTTTTGAAAACCCTGCAGTAACCCCGCAACCAAAGGAATGCATGTTCTGCACTAGGTAATGAAGTTCATAACTTATGTGTCCACCTGTTTATACAAGCCATTTCTTTTGGCATTCCATTGATATCAGATGAATCATTTATTTTGTCAACATGCTGAAAACCAAACCCATCTAGCTAGTAAGAAAAGTATACGGTCTAAACGTGATGGAATAGTGTTTCCAATATCGCGTTGTGTCTACAAAGCTTAAGGGATAAAAGAATAATGGTAGAAAAACCAACTCTCAGCATCTCCAAATCTCAGAGAAAGGGTTCACCACTACTGAACTGATTTCTGCTGCAAAATTGGGGCAAACCTATGCCTACCACATGCATTCACATTGGAGCTTTTATTCTATACCCTGGTTGAGAAAATGCTACCTGGCTTCACTAGTTGTACATCCAATTAATGTAGTGTAGGGAAAACAAAAGAAACACCCAGTGCAAGGTCAGTGGCCAAGATCCCTCAGTATTCCAGTGAATTCATTTACAAAATCTTCCCTGCCTGTCACTAGTGTTAGAGGACCTGATTTTCTGCTTACTAGGAATTCTACACCAGATTTGTTTGTTTTTTTTATTTTACCCGAAGATCAAATATCTGCCTTGTTTTATTGCCTAGCACTTGCTACCAAGAAATGTCCTCCTAGTTGAAACAATATATTGTTTCTAAAAGCATGCAGCACATGGATTATCTTATTTATCTGTGTGGAATAAGGAACCATACTTACAATGGAACATTGGGTCATGTAAAATTGCTTCTCCAAATTTATTCTGGGATGTGCAGCTTAACCTGCATTATCCAGTTATTGCTGTTAATGCCAGTTAATAACCATAATAAAAATTGATGCTGATTACCAGAGGCAATCAGTCATTTTGTGTCTAGTTTTTACTTGATTTACACTGGTATATGGTTGTAAAGGCTCAGAGTTTTTTCTACCTTTATGCAAAAACCCTCTATGTGCAGCAGCTCCCCCCAGCCCCCCTAAAATGTATCTGAGCACTACCCTAATCCAGCGATGTGCATGAGAGCCTCAGCTCTTCTGGGTCTTTCCCTCTATATTGGCTGAGACAGTAGTGGTAGCCATTGGCTTCCACTACTGTCAATCACAACCAGTGAGCCAATGAGTAGAGACCAGTGGCTGGGTGAGCCAAGCTCTCTGTGTGAATGATCTCTTAGATTGTAAGCTCCAAGGAGCAGGCCCTCCTAACCCTCTTGTATTGAACTGTATTGTTGCTGTATTGTCTCTCTTTATATTGTAAAGCGCTGAGGAAACTGTTGGCGCTATATAAATCCTGTATAATAATATTATATTAATGAACACACAGAGCAGTGGCTTGGGAGCGAGCCTTGTTGGGTGCCCCCATAGCAAGCTGCTTGCATTTGGGACACTAGGCAGAAGAGAGGGGCCAGAAGCACTAGCAGGGGACACGAGAAGAGGAAGACCGGGTCTGCTCTGTGCAAAACTACTGTATAGAGCAGGAAAGTATGCTATGTTTGTTATTATTAAAATAATAAAAAAAGAAAGCCTTTAATATCACTTTTAGTACACACAAGGTTATACAACGTTCACACCTTGAACATACATGCTCCCAAGGCTTTTGTCATGCCCCAGACACGAAACGTGCCCATGTGGCAAAAACGTCTAAGATCCAGTTGGAAAATGACCGTATAATTTAATATAATTTAATATATATATGTGTCTGTTACAAGATCAGAGTTTCCATCACGTCCATTTGATATATGAGGATCATCAAAAAATAGTTGTTCCAGGATATACCTAACTAATCTTAAATATGCTTCCTCCCCACACCCCCCCAACACTGATGCTGACTAGACTAACCAGTGTAAGGGCCAGTCACAAGATCCGGCTTCAGGGGAAAGAAGAGAGCACCAACAACAGAAGCTTATGGGTGATGTCTTCATTTACAGGCATTCCTAACCATTGCCAAGTGCTCTCTCCTCTCCCCTGCAGCCGATACAGCCTGATACATGGGAGACCCTGTGACCTGACTGGAGCAGCATAAAGATAGGTAAACATATATATTTTTCTTATACAGGTTAGTCAGAATAGGTTTTTGGAGAGGTGAGGGAGCATTTTTAAGATTAGTTTGTATAGCCTGGAATTTGACTTTAACTTCATTGAAGGAAAAAGTTATGAGCACTGAAGGTATGAATGTCTCTGCCATTCTCATGCAACACATATACAAAAGCTAGGTTGTTTGGTCCAGTTTAGTCAAATGCCAATCAAATGGTCAGTCCACTCAAAAGTGGTAGTTTAGCTATTGTCGGAGCAAAGAGATCTCCCTGCCATAATTTCCAACTCATGAACATGTTCACCTGAAAACTTATGGATATTCACATCCAGTCCTGGTACAAAGTTGTCCAGTGCCCAGGGGAAGTATCCAGATTTGCGCTCCCCCCCCACACAGTTACTACATGCCGTAGAATGGGTGTACCACCCTGCATCTATTCATTTTCCCCTTCCTTCTCTGTGCACGGGGCAGTTGTCCCTCCTGCCCACCCCTTGTCCCGACTCTGTTCACATCTACAACTGTGTGTTCCAACTCCTTGTGTGGTATTCCTCATAAAATAAATATAAATAGTTGGGCACCACAGTGGCTAAATGGCTAGCACTTCCATCTGGCAGTTCTAGGGTCATTGGTTCAAATACCAGCCACGGCACCACCTGCCTGGAGTTTGCATGGTCTCCCTGTGCCTGCGTGGGTTTCCTCCCACACTCCAAAGACATGCTGATAGGTTAATTGGATCCTGTCTAAATTGCCCCTAGTATGTGTATGAATGTAAGTCAGGGATCTTAGATTGTACACCCCTTGAGGGTTAGGGACTGATATCATGGGGATCATGGGGATCATGGGGCCCCTGTGTCCTTGCCCAAACTCATAAAAGCCTATGAAAAAGGTACCAGGGGCATCTCATGGGGCCCCCTACTGACCCTGGGCCCTTGGGCAGTGCCCGAGTTTCCAAATGGTCAGTCCGCCCCTGCCTGAATTAAACAAATAGTAAATCCAGCAAGAAGATGTTGTTAGGTGTTTTACCTGCAACATGCTGGGGAAAAGACAGTTCAGTTCTGATCTTTTGTAAAGTTCAACATTTTTCTACATAGTGGGGTTGCTGTACTAAAGCTGGAGAGTGCAAAATCTGGTGCAGCTCAGCATAGATACCAATCAGCTTCTAGGTTCTTTTTTTTTTTGTCAAAGCCTAATTGAACAAGCTAAAGTTAGAAGCTGATTGGCCACCATGCAGAGTTGCACCAGATTTTGCACTCTACAGTTTTAGTAAATGAACCCCCATACATCACAGACCATGCTGATTTTAACGTCCTGGAATGAGTCAGTGCTAGAATTCATTGTCCTTCAGATGTTTGTGTGCTCAGAGACAGGAGACAATGCATACAATACTACAGTTTGGAAACAACAGAAGGGAATGTCTGGTCACATAGTTTACAAACCACAAAGGATAACTCTGTTGATAAACTATGTTATAAAACACGTGCCTTATAAAAATAAAAATAAAAAAATCAAGGCTTCCAACAGAAAATACAAATTTCTTGGCTGCCATGCTGAACCTAATTGGTACCTTCGGTACTTTCTCAGTCACTGACCTGGAATAAGTATGCAGGTCAAGAGGTCTGATTTTGCTTATTTGCATACTTGTTCCAGGTCAATGCTTCTAAAAGTATTGCAACCAGAGCAGCCAGACAACTAGCATTTGAAGAAGATCAATAAATGTTGCCTTTGCTAGTACAGTTTCTCTTTTTAAGGATTTTCCCATATATTTGTATATTATGGCAATATTACAGGTCCACATTTCACTGGCTTTATAATGACAAATCCACTATGCACACTACAGCATTTATGAATGCAAACATTCTTCCTTGATTTGTTGTTTTCCTTCTGCTTTTTGCCTCTAAAATCCCTCATTTCAGAAAGGGGGCCAGTTTACTACTATATTTAGTCCCTAAGCCAAAATGATAGACTGACTGTAGGGCAAGAAATTTGTTACTGTGATGAAGTTAATATATAAAATTTACCTGGATTTTACATTTTTAACCACTTCAAGTCCGGACACTTTCACCCCCTTCCAGTCAAGGCCAATTTTCAGCTTTCAGTGCTATCACACTTTGAATGACAATTGCGCGGTCATGCAACACTGTACCCATATGAATTTTTTTGCGACAGATAAAACGTTATTTTGGTTATTTAGTCACCACTGGGATTTTTATTTTTTTGCTGTATAAATGAAAAAGTCCAAACATTTTGAAAAAAAAAGTGTTTTTCTTATAAACGTTTGCAAATAAATAATCTTTCTTCATAAATCTTGGCCAAAATGTATTCATCTATCTTTTTAGTAAAAGAAAAAATAACCTTATTTTTACTGCTATGCTGTGAATAGCCTGTGTATATTGATCTCCTGCTATTCAGATCTAATACTGGCACACATACACTCACCCTCTTCTTGTCTGTTAGCTGTTATGGACCTGTATGAGTTTTGCTCAGTTTCTTATTAAAAAAGGGGTTGATCTACTAAATCTGGAGAGTGCAAAATCTGGTGCAGCACTGCACAGACACCAAAGCTTTTGTCGAAGCTTAATTGAACAAGCTGAAGCTAGAAGCTGATTGGCTACCATGCACAGCTGTTCAAGATTTTGCAGTTTTATTAAATCAGCCCTTAAAGTGTTACTAAACCAAGCCCCTGCATTCACTATATCTGGTCTCCCACAGTACACAGAACATGGAAATGCAATTATTTTAGTAAATATACACTGCTAAATACCTTTTCTCATCAGCAGTTAGAGCAGTCTTGTGACTTCAGCAGAGCACAGGTTAAATCTTGTAGAAGGAGTTTTCTTTCTGCTCTAGGAGGATGTGAAACCCTTGACCCTCTGTCTGGACAGTGCTGATTGGCCCTGTGCTGATCACATGCACTCTCCCAAGAATACAAAAACTCTCTAGCAATATACACTAAACTGAGCATGTGCATGACTACGGTGCAGTCTGGAGATAAGTGGTGGTCGCTTGAAAAAGGGGAGGAACAGAGAAGAAAGGATCAAACAGCCTTTTTACACAACCCCTTAGGTTCCACAGTGAGTATAACAAGCATGCTTTACTGCATATACAAACTGATTTTACTGTTGTGGGTTTAGTAACACTTTAAATGTCAGCACACTTTATTAAATGTTTAATTATAAAATGAAGATTTATAAAAGTAATTGTAAACATTCAAAAAATCAAATAAAATTGACCCAAATGTCCTATTGAACAGATTTCTTTGTAAGGCTTATCTAGTAAGATAATGTAAAGAGCAAATGTGAATGTGCAAAGTGCAAAAACCCATAGCAACACCAATCAATTTCAGTTTATTGAAATCAATTCAATGAAGAAATGATTGTTTAGTTTCCATGAGGTTGCTTGATCCTAGTTCCTTTCTCATTGTCCTTTCCATTGCCTTCAGGAAATGTATCATTAAAGAAATATGTAAGCTGCCATTGTTGATGTTCTGAAAATCCTATACTTTCTAAGTCAGTGACCTGGAACAAGTATGCAACAAGTGAAATCAGACAGACATTAGCACACCTGATCTGCATATTAGTTTCGGGAAAATGGAGTTTCATTTTAACTTTTCCAACTAAATCCAGTTTATTTAGTAGGCTGAATGAGAGTAAGAGTTTATAATTAGACTTCTGACTCATGATGAAACCAGTGGATGGATGTATTTCTTCTGTTTTCCCCTCTAACGAATGAGTCATTAGTATTTATGTAATGGTAGAGCTCATAGCCACAGCATCCTGAACAGACAGGTTGTCGCTGGAACCTTGGTGCCACCGTAACAACACTGCTCACTTTGGAGATGTTCTATGTATGTGTTCTCACATCGGTAATGTAGAGGAACATACATAAAATATACAGAAGTGAATCATAGGCACAGATTTACCAAGGTCATACAATTGCTAGTTGGCGATCTGTCCACAGTCACACAGTAGGGATGCCAAACCCTTTTTTTTTTTATAAAAAAAAGAAGAAAAAATGAAATCATGTCAGATGCACCCCCTATACTAAGACCCTTATAAAGGCAAGCATACACTATCATGTACCTAACAGACTGTTTACTAGTGTATGTCCATTTATTATAGGAGCACACACAAACAGCTTTGTTCCATTATAATGATTGGTGCAAGCATCAAACGTAGGCCCCTTCCACACGGGCGCTCCATATGTCCCTTATGTTCATCTCTTTACAGATGAAAAGCGAGCACCCATGGACTAGTGGATGTAAGAGGATGATCATCTGTTTACATTTGTTAATGTCCGCATCCTTTAACATAAGAAAAAAACATAACGGACTAAAAATGAGTGTAAACAGGCAACAAATGGATGTACTGTATTTTCCGCTCCATAAGAGGCACTTTTTTTCCCCAAAAAAATGGGGGAAAATGTCTGTGCGTCTTATGGAGCAATTATAGAGGGGCCGGCCTGGTATTCCCCCCATGTTAGAATACTGGGCCGGCCACTAGGCTCTTCTCTGTAGACCTCCAGCGGTCCTACCTATTCCTCGCTCCAGTGGTGTCCTCAGTCTTCTCTCCCCGGCACCAGCATGGGCACCCGGATGTGACAGTGTGCGGCTTCACAGTTGGGTGCCCACTGCACATGCGCGAGCAACGCTGCACTTTGTAAATGGCCCTGTAATTTTCTGAGACCTGTCACGTGTCCCAGAAGATTACGGGGAAGAAGGGGGAAGGACAACTCCACGGATATGGGAGCGGGTACCTGTCAAATTCGGGTACCTGCTCCCCCCCCCTCCACTCCCCAAAGAACTGCAATCTCTGGTCATTTGTACTATGTCCGCAGTCTCTGGTCATCTCCTGTACTGTGTCCGCAGGCTCTGGTCATCTCCTGTACTGTGTCTGCAGTCTCTGGTCATTTCCTGTACTATGTCTGCAGTCTCTGGTCATCTCCTGTACTATGTCTGCAGTCTCTGGTCATCTCCTGTACTATGTCCACAGTCTCTAGTCATCTCCTGTACTATGTCCGCAGTCCCTGGTCATCTGTACTATGTCTGCAGTTTCTGGTCATCTCCTGTACTATATCCACAGTCTCTGGTCATCTCCTGTACTGTGTCTGCAGTCTCTGGTCATCTCCTCTACTATGTCCGCAGTCTCTGGTCATCTCCTGTACTATGTCCTCAGTCTCTGGTCATCTCCTGTACTATGTCCGCAGTCTCTGGTCATATCCTGTAGTATAAGCAAATATCTATATATCTTGCGAGCCAAACTGTGTCTACTGAATAACCACCCTAAAACACAAATCTGGACAGAATATGTCCTTAATATTACTGGATCGCAAACACCCAACACATAACTACCACTGTGTACATAAATTATTTCACCATAGTGTGTTGCGCTCCTTATTAATTAATATCTCTTTAAATACTTATAATCTCTTATTTATACCCAAAATAAATAATCATATATTTCCTAGTGATCTAATTTGCAAAAATATTTAAACATGGATTCATACCTTTAACCAAAATTCATATATAATAATAACTTAATATCCTTTAAAAAATAATAAAAATAATAAATAATACATATCCTGTAGTATGCCTGCAGTCTCTGGTCATCTCCTGTACTGTGTCTGCAGTCTCTGGTCATCCCTTGTACTGTTCCTGCAGTCTATGGTCAACTGTACTATGTCTGCAGTCTCTGGTCATCTGTACTATGTTCGTAGTTGTGAGAGGGGGAAACAGCTCTCATTGTTTGAACACTGTGTGGAAGTAAATTAATGTTTTGACTGACATTCTGCGGTTTAGCCACAAGATGTCACTGTTTTTCTAACACAGCCTCAGACTGCATTGATATTTGTATATTCATGAAGAGGTGGGGTTTTGCACACAGAGTTGGAGAGAACAGGAAGGAGAGAGAGAAGCCATGTTTTGGAGCATGGTGAATAAGGGGCCGTGTGAGCTGAGAATCTGATGACATCCAGGTGTGAAAGCGTCCCTCAGTAACCAGAGCTGCAGCTAAGTGAAGCTGATTGTGTCCAAGACCCTGATCCTGTTCAGAGAAAGGAAGATTGCTGCCAGGAATGCTGATGAGAGCAGAGGAACTAAGCAATATATACTGTGATACCACATGCTTGTTGGAGAGACATTTGTTCTGTTCAGAGTCACCAGCGGATGCAAAGCAGACCCAGGTCGGTAAGATCGTGCACGCACCTCATTTCAGTGTTGGCGCCTAGAGACTGAGGCCAGGCCTATAGTTAATTAGTTAGGGTCTCTGTTTGTGTCAGGCCACAAGTGTTGTTACTGATTATTGGAAGGACTCCACAACTTAAAGTGACATTTCACATTGGAGAGCTGATAAAATCCCACAAACTCAAGCCAGACTGGCGTTTTGCTCAGAAGGAATACTCAGGCACATGCTACAGGACCAGTTATGGGAGAGGGAATACTGTAGATTTGTGTAAGATTGTAAGCTGTTGTGCTGCACCGCAGGCTAGCCCATACCATACACCCATACACTGATTCCTGCTCTTTTAGGGTAATAACAGGTAAGGTGTGGCAGCTTATTTGTGCCCGCCAGTAGGTAAATTACTTCACTTTCTACCTTCATCCATCAGAAGGCGCCGTGCTGTGCAGCACAAGGGTCTCAGCCTTTGGGCTGGGTGTATGTAAATTTATTGTATGTTTCCAGCATTTGTGGTTGTGTTTATTTGCCACATCTAAGTAAAATTCTGTTGTGGCAAAAGCTGGTGTTGGGGTTGCTTTCCTCGTTCGTGACTTCACTGTATCCTGGGGAGCCCACCCCAGTACATGGCTTACACAGTCTCTGGTCATCTCCTGTACTATGTCCGCAGCCTCTGGTCATCTGTACTATGTCTGCAGTCTCCGGTCATCTCCTGTACTATGTCTGCAGTCTCTTGTCATCTCCTGTACTATGTCCGCAGTCTCTGGTCATCTCCTGTACTGTGTCCGCAGGCTCTGGTCATCTCTTGTACTGTGTCCGCAGGCTCTGGTCATCTCCTGTACTATGTCCGCAGGCTCTGGTCATCTCCTGTACTGTGTCCGCAGTCTCTGGTCATCTCCTGTACTATGTCCACAGTCTCTGGTCATCTCCTGTACTATGTCCGCAGTCACTGGTCATCTCCTGTACTATGTCCGCAGTCTCTGGTCATCTCCTGTAGTGTGTCCGCAGTCTCTGGTCATCTCCTGTACTGTGTCCGCAGTCTCTGGTCATCTCCTGTACTATGTCCGCAGTCACTGGTCATCTCCTGTACTATGTCCGCAGTCTCTGGTCATCTCCTGTAGTGTGTCCGCAGTCTCTGGTCATCTCCTGTACTGTGTCCGCAGTCTCTGGTCATCTCCTGTACTGTGTCCGCAGGCTCTGGTCATCTCTTGTACTGTGTCCGCAGGCTCTGGTCATCTCCTGTACTGTGTCCGCAGTCTCTGGTCATCTCCTGTACTATGTCCGCAGTCTCTGGTCATCTCCTGTACTATGTCCGCAGTCTCTGGTCATCTCCTGTAGTGTGTCCGCAGTCTCTGGTCATCTCCTGTACTATGTCTGCAGTCTCTGGTAATCTCCTGTATTCTGTCCGCAGTCACTGGTCATCTCCTGTACTATGTCCGCAGTCTCTGGTCATCTCCTGTACTATATCCGCAGTCTCTGGTAATCTCCTGTATTGTGTCCGCAGTCGCTGGTCATCTCCTGTACTATGTCCGCAGTCACTGGTCATCTCCTGTACTATGTCCACAGTCTCCTGGTCATCTCCTGTACTATGTCTGAAGTCCATTGGTTCAGAATATTTTTTTTCCTGTTTTTCTCCTCTAAAATCTAGGTGCGTCTTATGGTCAGGTGCGTCTTATGGAGCGAAAAATATTGTAAATGGACATACGGTATGTTTTTGCATTGGTAAAGGATGTAAAAAAACAAATGTAAGCTAATGAAAAACTGATGTGAACTGATCTGTTTTTTCTTCAAAAAAACATGACTGAACTGATGAAAAAAAAGCGGAATTCCTGTGTGAAAGGACCCTTAGAAATTATTTAATTGAAAGTGGAAAAAACAAACAAACATTATTTAAATTTATTTTTTGTTTGTAAATGTATAATTTTTTACTATTAACATATCTCATTGTTTAAACATTTAATGCATATTTTAATAAATAATTTTTAATAAATACAAAAAAAGCTTTTTTTCTCTAAAATATAAGAATATAATAGGGCACAAAAGAGTTTAATGACTATGTTAATAGACTAAGCAGTACATAATCTGTCCTGAAAGTTTATTGATCTGTATAAATGGAACAGAACTATAATATTTGATTTTTGAAATATGTTAAATAAATTAAATGCAAAGAAAAGTTTTCTTAAGGGAAATACAGCCCAAAATTATTAACATGTACAAACGCAACACAGTGCAACTTATAGAGACACTGACATTTTGCACGAAAAGGGTTAGTACACCCAAAAGTAATGTTATAGGTGGAGTCATGACCTGGTATTTCATGTGTCTTGGACACACTTTTGTTGCATCACCCATAATATAAAATAAATGAAAAAAAATCAAGCAGGAAGATTAACTCCTTGCAATGGAACAGTGGATGTGCAGGCCCAGGTACTCAAACACAGATACGTTTCCAGAAACATATAAAAAGTAGATCTCACCAAAATCTACCAATGAATGAAATATAATTTTTGGTCAAAATGACCCTTTGGGATTATCAGATATATACGTGTTTAAAGAATAGGATGTGAACTGATCCATGATAATATTCTAATTTACTAAAGGAGTAGAAAATGTTAACAAGTAAAAATTAATGTTCAGATAGCTTAGCACATAATGTGAATCTATGGTTTTGAATATCCAGTCCGGTGCATAATTTAAATAAAATAGGACTGCACCTTTCACATGATTAGATTGAACATCTATTTATTTGAAATGAATGTATCTTTACTTCATTAATTCGGTCAAAGTAGCAGTTCCAGTTCCTTATTAAATCAATATTTGTCATTGTAATTGTATTGCTCAATATACAGTATATTCTAAAATATGTATGCAAACGTCTTAGGTAAATATGTTCTTCATGAGACTGTAATCTACACTGGCTATAGCATAACTATGAACTGAAAATAGCAACAACACAGGAAGGGTTTTTTCATCAAGCTCTGCTTAATGCACAACAAATACATGTTCTTTTTAAATAAATACACACAGATATGTATAGCTATATGCCCTATTCCAAAAGTTATGTACTAATTTCTGATAGTAATTCTTCTTTTTTTTTTTTATCATATAACTCCTTCCGTCACTTCTTTTATTTTTCTCTCCTGTTCTTTCTTTTTTCTGGCCTCTATAGCTATCAGAATTCCCCAAATTGTTGCCTTATGTGTTTCCCAAACAGTGGCTACCGAGACTTTTTCGGTTTCATTTAACAGAAAAAATTGCTCTATTTCCTCCCTCGACCTCCTTTCTACCTCCGGGTCCTGTATAAGCATCTCATTTAATCTCGACATTTGCCCCTTTTCTGCAATCACTTTCCACCTTTAGTCTTGTCGTGACAGGAGCAGAAATAGATATAACCTCTATATTAGATTTAACCAGTAGGTCCAGTTGTCTATGTTTGATCATTATATAATCCAACCTTGAGTAAGTCCTGTGCGCTAATTTCTGATAGTAATTCTAAGGTAAATCCACAGCAAAGATTATCTGTGGTATGTACTGTACTTCAGAATCATTCATGCAAGGAAGGCTTCAAATGTCAATGGCAAACCCTCAGATTAATATCCCTTCTCATTTTAAGTGCACCTACTAACATACATGGATGTCTAGTCAAAGTGCACATATTAAAATATACTAACACTTTAGTGGAATTGCAATCATTTTACTAACAAGCTGCTCTCTAATTGGGCAACTTAATATGAGTGCTGAAAAGTCTGTTCATTAATTAAATATTACTCCATGTCTGACCAGAATGCAGATTCCCTACTTCCTGATCTTTGATGTGGTCGAAGGTGGGCTTTGTGTGAAGTAGAAGCATGAACGGATGTTCAGGCTCTTCTAAGGTTTCCCGGCTAGGGAGAACAGTGCGGGCCTGGGAACTAAAGTCAATATTTGACTTTAGGTGCACCTTTATGACTATATACATGGGCAGTGGCCACTGACAACACAATACAAAAAAAAAACTAATTTTGTTCTTCAAAAGGGATGGTAGATATGCTCCATAAGGGTAATTTACTAAAGTGAAATGAAAATAGTAAGGTCAAGTTCAAACCAGGGGCGGACTGACCATTTGGAAACTCGGCACTGCCCGAGGGCCCGGGGTCAGTAGGGGGCCCCATGAGATGCCCCTGGTACCTTTTTCATAGGCTTTTTTGAGTTTGGGCAAGGACACAGGGGCACCATGATCCCCTATTGCCTGGGGGCCTATGAGTTGTCAGTCCGCCCCCGGTTCAAACCATCAATCACATGCAGGAGAATAAAAAAATATGAACTTCTTCTCTAGATCAGGGGTCTCCAAACTATGGCCCTCCATCTGTACTACAAGTCCCGTCATGCTTCTGCCTCTGGGAGTCTTGCCTGTGACTGTCAGAGTCTTGCAAGGCGTCATGGGACTTGCAGTTCCTCAACACCTGGAGGGCCATGGTTTGGAGACCCCTGCTCTAGATGATTGGAGTAATACCGTATTTGCCGGCGTATAAGGCAACTGGGTGAATAAGACGACCCCTTAATTCTCCAGTTAAAACATAGGTTTTGGGCTATACTCGCTATATAAGACTACCCCCCTTCCGAGGCAACACCGTTTAAAAACATCAGATTTGAATAAACATCAGATATGAGTAAATATACACTCACTAATCTGTCAGCCCGCTGGATGTTTGGTAATACTTTATGTACGGTAGCTTTGGCTACATACATTATACAGATATACTGTACACCGCGCTGAGCCAAATGAATAAAGGTTCACATTGTATACCCCGCGTATAAGATGACCCCCCCGATTTTTGGGGTTAGTTTTTAAGTATAAAAAGTCATCTTATACGCCGGAAAATACGGTAAATACTCTAACATGATACTGTATATTAAAGTGATGTATTAAGCAGGACAATAAATAATGCTTTGTGAACATTTACACTATGGCTGACTATACTAAACAATATCAATAAAGGTGCTTTAATTTCATAAAAAGTTGTCTTTGTGATAGTGTCAGACTTTTATTAAAAAATATCCTTGGTTAGATAGTGTATGCCTTGCATTTAACACCAAATAGCTCTGCAAGCAAGTAAGGCCTCATTCACACTGGATATCCCATATTTCGCTTTTTTCAGAAGTTCTCAAGTAGGTATAAACACCTTTTATGCCTCCCAGATCAATTTTCTTACTTTTAAACATCCCTGGGTTTAGCCACATTTAGCTGCATTCGGATCCTGCATTCTATTTTCTCTAAACGCAGCCAAACTGAATGCCTCTGAACGCAAAGTGAAAAGTCATTACCTGCATTTATATGCTTTTAGAATTTCCCTCTAAATGCATATAAATGCCTGTTTGACACTGGCAGTGAGAATGAGGCCTAACAATATACAATGTAAAGTGATTCTAAAGGCTTTTTTTTATAAGAAAAAATAACAAACATGTCTATACTTACCTGCTGTGTGCGGTGGTTTTACACAGAGCAGCCTGGATCCTCCTCTTCTAGGGGTTCCCTGCAGGCTCTCCTAGATCCTCCCTCCTGTAGGGTGTCACCACAGCAAGCAGCTTGTCACACATGGAGTGGTGGCTCAGCCTCACCCTCTCTCTTCCCATTGGCTCACTGGCTGTGACTAACAGCAGTGGGAGCCAATGGCTCCTGCTTCTGTCTCAGCCAATGAGAAGAGGGAGTCCCGGGATAGCGGAGACTCCAGTACCCATCGCTGGATCGAGAGAGGGCTTAGGTGAGTATTGGGGGGGCAGAGTGGTATGTTGCACACAAAAGGTTTTTTACCTTCATACATAGAATGCATGAAGGTAAAAAATCTTGAGCTTTTAGAAACATTTTAAGTCTACTAGACATGGCTTGAATTTTACCATATTCCTGCTCAAAGTTTGAGCTATGGATTGGCCCTACCTACAGCAAACTTCAACTGAAAAATTGAAGGAGCAGGGTGGACAATTATCAGCTGAATATTGACTGCAACCAATCAGATGCTTAGGTATTCAGACCATTGTGCATGCTGCGACTGTCTAAATACAGCATCTGGCATGGGGGATACCTCTATTCCCACTATTTAAAGGGAATGGAGAAATCTATGAGTTTTCTTGTGATCCACTGTATGGCTAGCCTAAAGCTAGCCATAAATGAATAGTTTTATTTCATTCAGCCAGGAGGCTGAATGAAAAAAACCCTAACAGACTCCTCCATCTACACAAATGAGCTGGATGGAAGAATTCCCCCATGAGAACATTGTATTCTGAAATCAGGACTTGCCGCTATTCAGCAGCTGCAGCCACTAATCAACAAACATTCTCTAACACTCTCCTTTGACAGACGTTGGTCAAATGGTTGACTTTTGTTAAGCAAAAGCCATGCACTTATTGAAATTCATCCAGCCAGCTTTAGTCTGGACATGGTAATGTTGAATATTTATCCAAAAAATTGTGTTTAGAGTTTCAGACTTATTGCGGTCTTTGCATATCTTCCTTCTATAACAGTAGTCATTAAATGGTGGACAGTGGTCCGCGTACAGCCCCAGCAGCGCTGCCACCCAGACCGCCAGCCCACAATGACAGATTCGCTGCTGAGCAGGGTGGTTGTCACGGAAACATGACATCACGTGTGCACTCCGCACCTTTCAGCTCACAGTCTCTCCGGCTCCCGCTCCCTGCCTGTACACAAGCGTCCAGCAAGGATCCCAGCACAACTCCTGTCTGCCCTCAGGGTAGAGTGTAGTCTTACAGGGGCACTCTGATGAGCATATTGAATGTTAAGGAGCACTCTGATGGGCACAACATGGAATGTGCCCAACAGAGTGCCCCTTAACATAAAATGTATTAATCAGAGTGCCCCTTAATATAAATGTGCCCATCAGTGTGTCCCTTAACATGAAATGTGCCCATCAGTATGCCCCTTATTGTATGTTGAGGGCCACTCTGACAGGCACATTTTATGTTAAGGAGCACTCTGATGGGCACATTTTATGTTAAGGAGCACTCTGACGGGCACATTTTAAGTTAAGGGGCACTCTGACAGGTACCTTTTATGTTAAGGAGCACTCTGATGGGCACATTTTATGTTAAGGAGCACTCTGACGGGCACATTTTATGTTAAGGAGCACTCTGATGGGCACATTTTATGTTAAGGTGCACTCTGATGGGCACATTTTATGTTAAGGGGCACTCTGACGGGCACATTTTATGTTAAGGGGCACTCTGACGGTCACATTTTATGTTAAGGGGCACTCTGACGGGCACATTTTATGTTAAGGGGCACTCTGACGGGCACATTTTATGTTAAGGAGCACTCTGATGGGCACATTTTATGTTAAGGGGCACTCTGACGGGCACATTTTATGTTAAGAGGCACTCTGATGGGCACATTTTATGTTAAGGGGCACTCTGATGGCACATTTATGTTAAGGGACACTCTGATGGGCACATTTTATGTTAAGGGGCACTCTGATGGGCACATTTTATGTTAAGGGGCACACTGATGGGCACATTTTATGTTAAGGGGCACTCTGATGGCACATTTATGTTAAGGGGCACTCTGATGGGCACATTTTATGTTAAGGGTCACTCTGATGGCACATTTATGTTAAGGGGCACTCTGATGGCACATTTATGTTAAGGGGCACTCTGATGGGCACATTTTATGTTAAGGGGCACTCTGATGGCACATTTATGTTAAGGGGCACTCTGATGGCACATTTATGTTAAGGGGCACTCTGATGGGCACATTTTATGTTAAGGGGCACTCTGATGGCACATTTATGTTAAGGGGCACTCTGATGGGCACATTTTATGTTAAGGGGCACTCTGATGGCACATTTATGTTAAGGGGCACTCTGATGGACACATTTTATGTTAAGAGGCAGGTCCAGTAAGCACATGCAATGCAAGTAGTTGTAGTGCAATTGTTGGCAGAAATGGGGTTTTTTTGAATGGACATTCTCAACTAATTATATCAAGCAGCATATTTCCTCTATCTATCAGTGTCTGGATTGTTATTTCTCACACTAATAATTTCACTTCCGTCATCCCCATATTGAATCATTCTCTGCAGGCAAATATCAACGAGTTGGAGCTCATTAGTAGGTCAATTGGCTCCTGTTTATATTGTCCCTAGTATGTGTATGAATGAATGTGAGTTAGGGACCTTAGATTGTACGCTTCTTGAGGGTTAGGGACTGATCTGAATGTACAATATATATGTAAAGTGCTGCGTAAATTGAAAGCACTATAAAAGTACCTCTAATAAATAAATAAATAATTAGCTGCTCTCATAAAAGTTTAAAAGAAACATTCCAAAACTGCTGAGTTTTCATCCACCGCCCATTTGAGAAGTAACATTAATTTTTGCAGAGTATCATCAACTTCAACTTCAAGATCTCTCCTCAGTTGTGACTTAAGATAATAAATATTTTAGTGTTTTAATAAATGTGTAAAAGAGATATCAATAACCTGAGTAATAAGTGTTAGCATTTAAAAAAAAAGTTGTTGCTCTATATAGTTTGTAATTATATATATATACATTAGGACAGACCTATTTGGTCATCACATGCTCAGGCTCTGCTTCTTTGGATTTACTAAAACTGGAGAGTGCAAAATCCGAGTGCAGCTCTGCATAGAAACCAATCATCATCCAGGCTTTACTGTCAAAGCTTAATTGAACAAGCTGAAGTTGGAAGATGATTATCTACCATGCACAGCTGCACCAGATTCTGAGTGCATCAGTTTTAGTAAATATCCCCCCAGTGGTTTTGAATTCAGCAAAAAAAAACTCTGATTGCATTGGAAAGCATTACTGTCATTTTTTCTGTTTTGGATATAATCTCAAATTGTAGACTATATTTAAGCTGTCAATTCATTCCCAGTTTCAAATTTGAAATCAACCAAAAGGGTTATCAAACTCACCAGTAGTGGATTGCTTTTTTTTTGTTATTATTTTTGGTGTTATTATTGTTATTATTTTTGTTGTTATTATTGTTATTATTATTATTATTATTATTAATAATAATAATAATAATAATATTATCACTCAGTATTTATATAGGGCCAACAATTTGTAGTGTTTTAAAAAAAGAAGGTAAACTTTACAGTTACAATACAGTGCAAGACAAGAGGGTTTTAGGAGGGCCCTGTTCATGAGAGCTTACAATACATCTTTTTTTTAATTATTATTATTATTATACAGGGTTTACATAGGGTCAATAGTTTATGTAGCGCATTACAAAATAAAGGTAGACGTTATGGTTAAAATACAATGCATGTCAAGGGGGTTAGGATGGTGCTTTTGATGATTACTTGTGATTTTCTGTGGATTCAAAGTGATTGAAATTAACAAAATAATTGTCTGTATATACAGTAAGCAAGCTGGCTGATTAAAAACAATGCAGTGATATCTCAATAGCTGTGAAGAAATGAATCAAAGATATATTGGCTAATCTATAATTCACTGCATATAATTTCAAACATGTCTTAGAGTAAATATATAATAATATAGAAGAACATTGCAATAAATAATCAAAATATGTGGTGACTAAAAATATGTTGTGCTTATGTGTGTATATATATATATATATATTGTATCTATACAGTATATACTGTTATTATATTTATTTAGTTTGTGTGCCAGTTCAAGCACATGTGGGAAAGGCTCAAAAACTCACTAGCATATCTTGAGCGATTATTTATTTATTTATTATTTATTACAGGTACTTATATAGTGCCGTCAATTTACGCAGCTTTTTACATATATATTGTACATTCACATCAGTCCCTAATCCACAAGGCGCATATGTAGAGAGGAGATGTCTCAGCTTAATTCCTGGCTATTTACATTTTGGATTTTGTACTACTTCAGTGGTTTTCCAATGCATTCCCCCTGTTCTAAATATATTCCATAATATAAAATACATTAACAACCCAAGAGGGAGAGTGGTCATTCCATTTAATTGCCATGGCAGGTACTGTATATGCAGGCTTGGGTTTTGGACAGGTACATCACAACCCCAGATAGGTATAACCTCTAGATAATGTACCAGTTTTGGGTGGACTGATCCTTTTGTGAGCACTCTATGAATCACTACATAAATCTATGGCTTTGAAAAAAAAAAAAATCACTGTTTTTCTCCAACAGGTGGAAAGGCTGGTGTGGTCACTCTTGTAGTCTTTGTTCCATTTTGAAGCTTTACAAAAGAGTAGAGTGAACATATGGTAAAAGTACACAAACCCTGTTGAGTAAATGAACCATACTTTACATCAGTAAATCAGATATTTGTTCTCATGCGTATGCCTCATTAGCACACACCAACAAATAAGCAGCATAAAACATTCGGCAGTTTAAAATAAAACTCACAACAAAGCAGTAAGAATGCTTGTGAATTAGAGAAACTGGACTTAAATTTGAGCATTGGTTTGCTCTGTGAATACAGATTTACCGCACTATAGAATATTTATTACATCTCCCCCTAGGTGTGAAGCATCAAATGCTGCTAATAGTCTGGCAAATTATTGCTAAGCATGCACCCATTTTAAGCATTGATCAAGATAAGTGCCTAGGGCTAAAGGGAACCTGTCAGGAGAGAAATGAGGAAGTTTTTCTCTGAAAATACTTATTGCCTGGCTGTCATGCTGACCCAATGACCTAAACACCCTAAAGCCGCCCAAAGATAAATCCAAATTCAGCTACTTCAGAAGGGACCAGCCAAATTTCGGTCCATCTGGTCATTACCACAAAACAGAAGTTGATTTAATGCTGATCAGTGTAATCTGACCGTGGAGAAGTCCCCACTGTCAGAATACAATAGTACAGCGGCAAAAATTCCTCCATTTACCTCCCATGTGTGGATAGGGGAAACTAGTTTGTTTTTTTTCAACTGGTCCTCTGGCTGATAAAAAAAAAATGCATCTATGGCAATCTTAGTCTCTGGAAGATCTTCACTTCATTCTGATTCTAGTTGCTGAATACATTTTTTAGGTCAAATGGGGTTGGTTTACTAAACTGTATCTAACTAACTGTATCTTCCCTATGAAATTTTTTTTTTTTTTACGTCACTTAGTTAAAGCAGAACTACACTGAATCTAAGAACCACAAACCAAAAATGCTGTTTAATTCCATTTTAATATTCATAACAAATTCATCCATGCATCCATGTTTCCATGTTTAATTTAGCTGAAAAGTCATTTTGAAAAAGACTCCCTAGCATTTCTGGTCTTGGCCATTTTAAAGTGGTTGTACAGGCTGAAGGTTTTTACCTTCATGCCTAGAATGGGTGAAGGTAAAAAACCTGTGTGCTGCTCCCTCCACAGCCCCTCCTTTATATTTTCCTGAGCCCCATCTCGATCTAGCAATGTAGATGTAGAGCCTCGGATGTCCGGGGTCTCTCTCTCCTCACTGGCGAAGAGACAGAGAATGCTGAGAAAGCTGTATGTTTCTTGTCGATGTATAGAGCGGAGCTTGGGAACAAACACGCACCAGTGCCCCAAAGTAATTGGTTTGCTACTGGGAGCACTGGTCTAGGGAGAAGAGTCAGGAGAGTCAGCGGGGGACCCGAGAAAAGGAAGATCGTGCCTGCTCTGTGCAAAACCATTGCACAGAGCAGGTAAGTATAACATCTTTGTTATCTTTTAAAATGATCCTTTAGAATCACTTTAAGTAAGGGCAGATAATTCATGTAGCAATTACTTCCTGGAATCCATCTGTCCTTAGCTCAGGGATGCAAGCAGAAGGGTGTGCTTAGCTGTGAAATCCCCTCCTCCCCTCTAGAAGATTCCAGGAATATATGACATCATTTGCATAGGCTTGGAATCTGAATGTAACTGAAGAAATGTAAGAAAACGTTTAAAGACGTACATTTTATTATTACAGGTACTTATATAGCGCTGTCAATTTATGCAGAGCTTTACATATATATATTGTACATTCACATCAGTCCCTAACCCTCAAGGGGTGTATAATCTAAGGTCCCTATCTTACATTCATACATACACATACTAGGGCCAATTTAGACAGGATCCAATTACCCTAACAGCATGTCTTTGGAAAGTGGGAGGAAACCAGACTACCCGGAGGAAACCCACACAGGCACAGGGAGAACATGCAAACCCCAGCCAGGTGGTGCGGAGGTTGGGATTCAAATCAATAACCCTAGTACTGCCAGGCAGAAGTGCTAACCATTTAGCCACTGTGCTGCTATAATATATGTTCCTATTTACTAATGCAGCAAAAGGATTAAAAATAGTCAGGGTTGACTGAGAGTGACATTCCACTCTAAAAAGGTGAGGCTAAGTCAAAATTCAAGATTTTTGCATGCATATGTTTGGATGATGGCAGCCAGCACAGATTCACTTCATTCAGTAAGCTATAGCCAGCCATACATGGATCAAATTTTGGCTAGTTCAGCAGAGATCAGACGAATGTTTATTAAGTTATGGGCAGGTTAGTTGTGCACAAGTTGATCTATCAAATGATTTGTGTACAACCAGTCTGTAGGAAAATTTTCCTTTGACCTGCGCCACTGACTATAGCTGGCAAAGGTGAGGAGTGTGTTTTGACAAGTGGATAAACTCCCCACCATAAGAATACAATAGCACAGTGGGAGGGATTCCATCATCCACATCGAGGAGTACCTGGATGGGGGAATCTGGTTATTTTCTTTTGTTCAACCGGCTGGTCATAAAAAAAAAAAAAAAATGACTCATGTATGGGATGCATAAATATGCATTCCCTTTGCAAAGAAACCTAATTGTCTGCACATTGAAAAACAGGAATTCTACTTGATTAAGTTTATATAACTGCAGGCAGCACAGCTTCACTTCATTCACTAAGTTAGGTATAAATCCACTTTGCGAACAATACATGTTTGACTCTTATACTAAATCAGCCCCAGTGATTCAAAAAGTATTAAAACCCATAAAAGCCAGGCAGCTAACATTTTAAAAAGCAGATAAGCAATGGTAGCCCAATGTTCTTTTGTTTAACTATGACAGAACACTACTGTACACAAATGGCTATAACTTTTTGTTGCAGAGATTTTCCAGTGTGCTAAAAGTATTTTCAACCACACGTCTGATTATTCCTTAAAGAACAATTCTTCCCAGTGCATAAAGCAATTTACAATTATTAACTATCCACAACCTACCTTCCTCTTTATTAAATATTTTAAAACTCTCTAACGTTGACCATCGATGGATTGAAATTTGGCCGGTTCAGCAGGGACTTCTCTCGAACAGGACTGTTAAACGTCCTTTTTATCAGCGCTTGCAGTAATCAGTGTATTCTGAAAGTGGAGGAGCCCCAACTGTCAGAATATAGTAACACAGCGTGGAAGATTTCTCCATCCATTTGGCTTTGTGGATGTGGGAATCCTTTTTTTTTTTCATCCTGCAGGCTGATCGGAAACAAAATATGATCCAAGTGTGGCCAGCCTAAGTTTTGGACCAAAAGAAGATTGTACATTAAAGAACAATTCTTCCCAGTACATAAAGCAATTTATAATTATAAACTATCCACAACCTACCTTTCTCTTTACTAAACATTTTAAAGCTCTCTAACATTGACCATCGATGGATTGAAATTTGGCCGGTTCAGCAGGGACTTCTCTAGAACAGGACTGGGAAACTTCCATTTTATCAGTGCGTGCAGTAATCAGTTTATTCTGACAGTGGAGGAACCCCCACCGTCGGAATACAGTAACACAGTGGGAAGGATTCCTCCATTCACCTAACAAGGGAATCCTTGTTATTTTTTTTTTTTTTTTATCCTGCAAACTGATAAAAAAAAATGATACAAGTGTGACCAGCTTAAATTTTGGACCAAAAGAAGATTGTACACTAACCACTTGCCCTCCAGAGGATTTACCCCCCTTCCTGACCAGGCCATTTTATGTGATACGGCGCTGCGTTATTTTAACTGACAATTGTGCGGTCATGCAATGCTGCACCCAAATGAAATTTACGTCCTTTTTTTCAAACAAATAAAGCTTTCTTTAGATGTTATTTGATCACCTCTGTTGTTTTTATTTTTTGTGCTATAAACAACAAAAGACCGACAATTTTGAGAAAAAAAACTATATTTTTTACTTTTTTGCTATTAAACATGTCCAATAAAAAATCTAATTTTGTCATAAATTTAGGCTAAATTGTATTCTGCTACATGTCTTCGCTAAAAAAAAATCAAAATACGTGTAAACTAATTGGTTTACGTGAAAGTTATAGCGTTTACAAATGGCGGTATATATACTGGAATTTTATTTATTTATTTTACTAGTAATGGCAGCGATCAGCGGCTTATAGCAGCACTGTGGGACTGCAGTGGGCATTTTGACACTGGAGGGGAACTCACTTGGTGGCACTGACATCCCCAGTGACACCAATGCAGTGATCAGTACTAATAAAAAGCACTGCCACTGTACTAATGACACTAGGCAGGACGGGGTTAACATCTGGGGTGATCAAAGGGTTAAGTGTGTGCTGTTTTACTGTGTGCTGTGTGTGTGCTTCACTGTAAGCACACTGCTTTGTATGGCTGTGCTATGCAGAGCCATACAAAGCAATGTGCAGGAGCCGCTAGAGGAGAGATCTGTATTGTTTACATACAGGTCTCTCCCTCATCAGTGATACTCGGCAATCGTCGGGTACCGACAGGGAATGACATGTACGTACACTCAGACCTGAAGTTCTATGAGCCCAGTCTGTGTGCCAGGACATAGTGGCTCATAGGAAACAATTACATAACTGCCATGCTACTCAAAGAGGACTGCCGGTGCTGGATCTAGAAAGAATACAGGAACAGCACTGGAATGTGGACAGGGTAAGTAGAACTCACTTTTTTTCTTTTAACAAGGGTTGGGAGAAGGCTAAAATAAATAAACAGCAACTGGAGTTCCACTTTGATCATGATAGGTTTCTTTCTACAATCTGTATATAAAACTCTCTACAATGAGCAATATAAATAGTCTTTAGTGTGTACAATAGCTTACATTGTATTTGACACAGAAGGCTGAGTTTTGTTGCTTTCTATTTAAAGAGAATCTGTCACCAAAAAAAAAAACGTTTTTTGGTCATGCAGCACTTACTAACTGCTTCAGGTCCGCCCCATAGCAGAAATACTGCTACAGGGCGGTAGCTGTGTGAAAAATCATGTGTGTGTGTGTGTGTATATATATATATATATATATATATATATATATATATATATATTTGTATGTGATTTTTCATTTCTGGCCACAGCTGTCAATCACTGGGTCCCACCGGCACCCGGTGATTGCTGAGCATCTCCGACAGGAGTAAACAAAACGGTTCTCCTCCCTGTCAGCCATGCAAAGCAGTGTGCTTACAGTGAAGCACAAACACAGAACATTGTTGAAAACAGCACACAGTTAACCCATTGTTCTCCCCAGATGTTAACCCCTTCATGTCTAGTGTCATTAGTACAGTGTCAGTGTTTTTTTTTAGCGCTGATCACTGTATTGGTGTCACTGGGTATGTCAGTGATGCCAAGTCAGTTCCCCCCAGTGTCAGAATGCCCACCGCAGTCCTGCTATAAGTTGCTGATCGCTGCCATTACTAGCTAAAATTGAAAAAAAAAAAGCCCAGTATATATACCGCCATTTGTAAAAGCAATTACTTTACACGTATTGGGATATTTTTTTTTGCAAAGACATGTAGCAGAATGCATTTTGGTCTAAATTTATGATGAAATTAGATTTTTTTAATTTCTTTACTGGACATGTTTAATAGCAAAAAGTCAAAAATATTGTTTTTTTTCTCAAAATTGTCGGTCTTTTTTTTTTATAGTGCAAAGAATAAAAAATGCACGGGTGATCAAATACCATCAAAAGAATGCTCAATTCTTGGGAAAAAAAAGAACACAAATTTAATTTTGGTGCAGCGTTACATGACCGCGCAATTGTCAGTTAAAGTAATGCAGCGCTGTAACGCAAAAAATTGCCTGGTTAGGAAGGGGGGTAAATCCTCTGGAGGGCAAGTGGTTAAACAAAGTCAGTGTGGAGTCCCAGGGTGTGGCCATCTTTGACAGCATGCACATGGAGCCCCAAACTCCATGTACATTTCTGCATGAGAGCTCTGAATTTAAACAGAAAACACTATAAAAGGACTTTATAGGTGGTTGTGCAAATAGACACAATCTGATTGCTATCAGGGCATGCTATCTGCAGAGTATACCATAAACACATAAGGTTCGCCCTAACAACCTCACTGTAGAAGAGGAGGGGAATGGAGGGCAGTCACCCACAACCATCCAGACTGGACCATTGTGTTATTTTTTTTCAGGTGCTTATATAGCACTGTCAATTTATGCAGCACTTTACATAGATATTATGCATTCACATCAGTCCCTAACCCTCAAGGGGTGTACAAACTAAGATCCCTAACTTACATTCATACATACACAGGCCAATTTAGACAGGACTCAATTAACCTCCCAGCATGTCTTTGCAGTGTGAGAGGAAACGCACACAGGCATGGGGAGAACATGCAAACTCCATGCAGGTGGTGCTGTGGTTGGGATTTGAATCAACGACCCTAATACTGCCAGGCAGAAGGGCTAACCATTTAGCCACTGCAATATTTTAACGGCACAGTGACACATGTCACTCTTTAAGTAATGTATCATTTTATTTTCCATTTCTACTTTTTTATAAAAGGAAGAGCTTGTCTTTTTTTCAGTTTTATGATATTAGTTTAGGTTCGGGTATTCTTACAAGTAAAAAACTGAATATGGAAAAACACAAACATATTTATATACATTTTTTGAAAAAAAAATCTTTGTACAGAACTTTGGTAAGACCTTTTGAATTCTCTAACTCTGTATTTATTCCTAGGTTACATCTTTTATCATCTAATTAACAATCTTGCTAGTTACAAAAGTAGCTTTCTTAGGTATATTATTATTATGTAAAACATTAAGGATCACAATGAAAAAAAGTAGCATTTATTATCATACATGTTAAATCACTCTGTCCTGCTTTGTTAGAGATTATCTACCATTTTCAATAGCATAGCAGAAAGCACAGTGAAGCTGGGGATTTACTACACTACTCTGTGCCTGCACAATGGAAACAAATATTCAATAGTGACACCCATACTAGATTTAGTATTACAATGTATAAGAGATGTGGACACTGACAAGCTCAGGGGTTACATGATATTTTGTTAATTGGCTGCATGTGTAAACGTCGAAGGACATATTTCTTTCACATTACTGAATGCATGATGCTATACTCACAGCTACTTCAATTTCAATTGTTATGTAATGCCAGCAGCCACTGATAAACTACACATCATACTGCTGGGAAGTATTATTTTGGCTTAGATGGTTTGCTAGAGGACTTTTAGACCCACAAACCTGTTTATTATCAAATAACCATTCTGGTGCCCATAGCCATGAGATGGCAGTTTCCCATTCCATATGTTTTTGGTTGGCTCCTATGAAGATCTTTCATCTATTAGCTAGCTGCAGTTGCCACCAACCATGGCTCAACTGGTTGAATAGCCATTGGACAGGATAGAAAACTTTATCCAAGTATGTGATGGACGGGCAACACAGTGGTTAAATGGTTAGCACTTCTGCCTGGCAGCACTAGGGTTGTTGGATAAAATCTGATGTGAATGTACAAAATATATATATGTAAAGCGCTGCGTAAATTGACGGCGCTATACAAGTACCTGAAATAAATAAATAAATCACAACCTCAGCTTCAGCTGCCTGGAGTTTGTGTGTTCTCCCTGTGCCTGTGTGGGTTTCCTCCCATACTCCAAAGACATGCGGGTAAGTTAATTGGATCCTGCCTAAATTGGCCTAGTATGTGTTTTATTAATATAAGTTAAGGACCTTAGATTGTACACCCTTTCAGAGTTAGGGTCTGATGTGAATGTACAATATATATGTAAAGTGCTGCATAAATTGATGGTGCTATATAAGTACATAAAATAAATAAATATGATTATACCACTGATGAGCCAGCAACACAGGTGTCTGCAGCAGTTAACTCCACAATGGTTATTCATGGGAACACATTGAAATACACTGGAGATGCCTGGGGGTGTTCAAGTTATGCCTATATTGTTATTATATAGCGCCAACAGTTTTCTCAGCGCTTTACAATATAATGGGAGACAATACAGCAAAAATACAGATCAATATAAGAGGGTTAGGAGGGCCTGATCCTGGGAGCTTACAATCTAAGAGGGTATATGCCCAATTGTCATTTAGTGTTTATGGCCAGCTTCAGTGAATATATTATTTTTATATAGTTTTAATTCTGCTTAATCTGGAAACAAACACAAATTTACTTTCCTATAAAAACTCCAGTAGGACATATAATTGTACGCAGAACATACCATCCATGTTATCTATCACATCACTAGTGACAACAAAGTGACTCCTGACATCACATCAAGGTCTCTTGAAAGATGACCTTTTTTTATTCTTTCATTACCCATATAAAATAGAGAATATTACACCAATTCTAAGCTAAAATGATGGTAGCTCTTTGCACATATATAGAGGGGCACACACATCTAATAAAAGGCTCAATGAATAGGCAGAACCAGAGCCAGCTATAGGGTATCCAGAGACAGGGAGATTTCTCACTGACAAAAGTAGTTGCCTTTCTTAACTCAAAAAGAAATATTTTCTCCCTTCCCACATGGAAAAATTTAACATTTGACTCTTGGAAGTGCTAGTTAATATTATCATGACAGGAGCCCTACATGGCTCAGTCATTGCAGAACTGGTCACACATATTAAAACCTGATTGCACTATCTCTATAAATCCTCCTTTGTCTCACAGTACGAGACTGTTGATAAATCTAAAGTTTACCATGCACGTTACAGTCTCATCGTATCGCCTTTGCATCTGCTAAAACTATATACCCGGATTTCTCAACCAGGGTTCCTCCAGAGGTTGCTAGGGATTCATTCAGCAACGAGCAATATCCCTCTCTCAGATAGGTTCCCGCTGACACCATTGACATTTTAGCTATCTATAAGGGGTAATTCTTCTCAATGACCTTATGTTTAAGGAACATTCTTCCCATTGACCATCACTCGAATGTATCATGAGCTGTAGATACAGTAATTTTTAGCAGGGGTTCCCCGAGACCAAAAAAGTCATTGCAAGGGTTCCTCTGCGTTAAAAGGGTTGAGAAAGGCTGCTATATACTACCAGGACCTGCCTAATCTATTTATTTATTACAGGTACTTATGTAGAGCTGTCCATTGATACAGTGCTTTACATATATATTGTATATTCACATCAGTCCCTAACCCTTGGGGGGCATGCAGTCTAGGGTCCCTAACTCACATTCATACTAGGGCCAATTTGGACAGAGCCTACCAGCATGTCTTTGGAGTGTGGGAGGAAACTGGAGTGCCTGGAGGAAACCCATGCAGTCACAGGGACAGCATGCAAACTCCAGGCAGGTGGTGCCATGGTTGGGATTTGAACCAATGACCCTAGTAATGCCAGGTGGAGGTGCTAACCATGTAGGCACTGTGCTGGCCCCCAGTTAGCCCATCAATTAGTATCCAATCTGGCAGGCCCTTACAATACATATTATGGTGTCCGTTTATGACACAGAGAATAACTGTGATTCTGAGGATCGTAGCTATTCTCTGATCATTCACAGTTTATGACACTCAGGAGATCAGCGGGGAACATGTTCAGCCCTTCACTGGAGATCTGTGTTCTCCCTCCAGATTCTCCATCCCAGAGCTGGAGAATCGGAGGAACCGAAAACTAAGCAGCGATAATTTACCTCTGTTTAGTAAACTGATCTTTTACTGTAATCTCGGGAGATTATTGTAAAATCAGCCGTTTTCCAGTGTTTGTAGACCGTTCTCCAGCGTTTGTAGACTGTTCTCCCTTCGTTCGGAGAACTGATCTACACCGCTTCATAAAAGGAATTCACAGGAGAACTGTGTTCTCTGAGAATGCCGGAGAACTGAGCAGCGATCATTTACCACTGGTTCATAAACGGACACCTATATACTGTATGTATAAGATGCTCTGCTCTCAAAAATGACCTTTAACCCACATACCATGTAGAGAAATGAATTTAGGGTCCATACACACTAGTGTTTAGGCTTGTTTACCGATTTTTTTTCTGCCAGAAAACTGCTGTAAAAATACAAACCAGTTTTTTTTCTGCCTCTAAACAGTTTAAAAGATGCCTGTAAACAACCTAATGCGCATGGACACATAAGATAACATTGGGCTGCTTCTATTGGCAAAACACAACTCTTCTAGAAGCTGTGTTTTCTTTAAGCCAGTGTGCATGGGCCAGGATCCAAGCACACTGGCTTCAAAATACGCTGCACCTAGAGGAGTTTAGTGTTTTGCCTGTAGAAGCAACTAATGTTATCCTCAGGGGTTTATTTACTAAGTCTCCGATCACACTGGGTGGGACTTGGCATGAGATTTGTATGCCATACCACTCTTAGATTGTAAGCTCCAAGGAGCAGGGCCTTCCTAACCCTCTTGTATTGAACTGTATTGTCTCCCGTTATTTTGTATGTTATTTGCTGAGCAAACTGTTGGTGCTATATAAATCCTGTATAATAATAATAAGTAGCACCCTATTGTCTGCAATTACAGTGGTCATATCAGTGCGGTTCCGACTTGGTCGGAGCTGCAAAGATTTCTTAAGTAGCGCACTACTTTTGGTGCGATTTGCATAGACATCTGTGTCAGATGTCTTGCAAATCGCACTTCAAATTGGCATGTCATCCAATTTTGAAATCTCAGAATCTGGTGCACCTGTGCATGGTAGCCAATCAGCTTCTAACCCCATCCTGTCAAATTAAACTTTGGCAATAAAACCTGGAAGCTGATTGGTTTCTATGCAGCAGTGAGCCTGATCTTGCACTCTCCAGCTTTACATCCTGGTCACACCGATCCTGACTTTGAAATCATGCAATTTACAGTGAAGTCGCGTGATTTGAAAGTCAGGATCGGCGTGACCGGGATGTAAAGCTGAAGAGTGCAAGATCAGGCTCACTTTGGCATAGAAACCAATCAGCTTCCAGGTTTTATTGCCAAAGCTTAATTTGACAAGCTGAGGCTAGAATTTGATTGGATGTACCAGAATCTAAGTGAGCCAGCTTTAGTAAATCTCCCCCCATGCGTCCATGCACGTTACGTCATTTAGAGGCATATTTAAGCTCTGCATTTAAAGGCAGAAGAAAAACCCTCCTATTTTGCATTTTTGAGAGCAGTTTTCTGGCAGAAAAAAACACTAAATGCTCCTAAATGCTAGTACAAAAAAATGCTCAAAATTAGCGTTTATTTTTTTTGTGCCAAGAGCACTGCCAATTTTTTTAAGCTGGACCCTAAAAGCAGCCATGCGATATCCTAAGGGGCATACAACAAATAATCCCAAAGTATGCGCAGCACAAAATAATAATAATTATTATTATTATTATTATTATTATTAATAAATACAGTATTTGTAAAAATTATACAAGTTATTAAAAAAAGCTTTTTTATCCCTTAGACAACAATTTCTGATTTTTACACACACAGACATATATATATATATACTGTATATATACAGTATATATATATATATATATATATATATAGGGGCGGACTGACCATTCGAGCATTCGGGCACTGCCCGAGGGCCCGGGGTCAGTAGGGGGCCCCATGATATGCCCCTGGTATTTTTTTTATGGGTGTGCTTTGGGTGTGCTTTGAGTGTGGGTAAGGACACAGGGGCCCCATGATCCCCTATTGCCCGGGGGCCCCATGAGTTGTCGGTCCACCCCTGTATATATATATATATTTATATATAAAATGTATTGCACTACAGAGTTGCTGGTAAAGGAGATTGTATATATACAGTGTGTGTAATATATATATATATGTGTGTGTGTATATATATATATACACACATACAGTATATATAAAATGTCTTGCACTACAGAGTTGCTGGTAAAGGAGATTGTATATATACAGTGTGTATATATATATATATATATATATACACATACAGTATATATATACAATTTCTTGCGCTACAGAGTTGCTGGTAAAGGAGATTGTATACTCAGATTGTAAAGTGTGTGGTGAGTTTAGATGAGATTGCAAGATGATTGTTCAGACTCGGTGCTTCTTAAACAGTAGGGCATACACAATGAATATGCAAACTGGAATTTTAAGACCTCCCATGTGTGTCAGATTGTTCAGCAAATAGTGGCTAAACTTTACTAATAGTTCTGCAATTTGCATTTAAGACCTAGACGCATTTTGAATATGCTGTATAGAAAGTAATGTACTAAAGTGACACTAGCCTGTGTTCCCTGACAACACCCAATCTTCCGCATAGGGATTTAAAAGAAAAATGTAACTTGTGCTTGTCTACATGAAGCAATAAAACTATATCTATGAATTTCTAAAAGGGTGGGTTTTTTTTGTTTTTACGTTTTTTGTTTTTTTTTTAAGTTTTGCAAGATGAGTGGTTCTGTGAAAAAAAAGTTGTAACTAAAACAATCCTTTAGTAAATTACCACCATAGACAGAACAAAGCAAGGTTACAGCCATCATTGTCTAAGGTGTGTGCCAGTTCACTAGGTGTACAGCTCACGTCCTTGTTCCCATGAGTCCTCCCAGGCACATTACACACAGGTATATGTAGGGAGATCAGTACACCTCTGTGCATAACTTAGTGCCAAGCCATTAGTCACCCCCAATAATGTGCTCATGTATTTTCTCTCAGCACCCCTCAAGCAGAAGTACTAGGCTGCCCTGGACTAAATGAGTTCACTAAATCTTCTCTGATTTATGTACTTTGAAATTAGCTGCATATTCAGCTTTGCTATTCAGGACTTTGCTTTGGAAAAAAAACTTAATAGCCACAAACAGCAACAAATTATCTTTGAAAAAAACTACCCCCTTAGAAAATTCAGTTTTATTAGGATACAGTCAATGTTTTCCCCTTTGTATTAATCTAACAAAGAGATTAAAACTGCAATTACCGCTTTATGATTCAAAGCAGCCATTTGTACTAGCAGGATCTGCTGGCTTTTATTGGAGAGCAGGAGAATTTCCTGGTTAAAGTAGATGTATTAAGCAAATATTTGAAAGGAAAGAGTAAACATCATCAAAACATGCTCACTTACGTGCAGTAAGAGGCGGCAGTTATTTTTGTTATCCGACTATTCTTTTACAGTTAAAGAATTCTTTTTTTTTTTTTTTTAGTTTCTGGACTGTGAGTGTCATTTAACGCAGACTGGCTGCCGGCAAGTGCCAACCCTCATTTCTGATGTAGTATTAAAGGTACATAGAGGAGAGTACACAAAAACGTCCAACTGGTGGCCTGATTTACTAAAGAATCAACACAACCTCACAACACACACCATTGCTTGTTATGTTACAAGTTAAGAGTGAATCTTTAAACAAGGCCATAATATAACTAATGTATGATTAAAAAAAATATATATATATATATTGCAATAAAAAGCAGCAAGAGGGAAAAAAAGGATAGGAACATACCCCCTGGATGCAATGAATACAACTACTTTAGCTAGATGTAATTTGTTTAGGAATATTCAGACACTTGTTCTTAATGGTAATATTACATACCTTAAAAATGACACTTTGGTAAAACCTTCCGAGAGTGCAAAAAAAAACAAACTTAATAATAGTTTATGTCGCCTTTGGATGCACTAGGACGAAGAGAATAATAATAAATATATATAATGTATATATACACACACAAACGTTTTATATTAGATATAAGCACAAATGAATATATATATGTATATATATATATATATATATATATATATATAAATATATACCTAAATACATACATATATATATTCATTTGTGCTTATATCTAATATAAAAAGTGTGTGTGTGTGTATATATATATATATATATATATATATATATATAAAAGATCCATTGCCCTGGTGTACCAAAAGGTGTATATTATACATTAGTTGCACACACATACCCGTATATATAAAATCTATTTCATAATGAAAGAAAATTTTAATAAATAAATAAAAATAGTATTAATATAAATAAATAAAATGTGTATATATATATATATATATATATACATACACATTGTATTTATTTATATATATTTATATTAATACTATTTTTATTTATTTATTACAATTTTCTTTAATTATGATTTTTTTCTTTGCTTTTATATATATATATATATATATATATATATATATATATATATATCAATTGCCCTGTTGTATCAAAAGGTATACATTAGTTATATATAAGCTATACATGCACACACATATATATAGAATCTATGAGATATACAAAAATATAGATATATGTATTAGTATATAAATTCTATATATATATATGTGTGTGTGTTTAGTGCAAATTGAAGCACCAGGTGTAATATAATGTTACGGGATTTATTTTTAACCGTAAATTAATACCATAACCTAATAACTGCAGCGGCAGTAGTAAGACTTCGTGAAAGTGACCTGTACAGACAGCACTGTAATGCTAAGGTTACTTTATGTTGGGACTTTTATTAGTTTGTTTAAAGCAAAAAATAAAATAGATAAATTAAAACTAAAAACTGTAACAAACACAACCAGACAGGTTTAATGCAAAAAATAAAGTAGATACATTAAAACAAAAAATGTAACAAACAACCAGACAGGTTTAAAGCAAAAAAAATAAAATGGATACATTAAAACAAAAAATGTAACAAACACAACCAGACACGTTTAAAGCAAAAAAAAATAAAATAGATATATTAAAACAAAAAATGTAACAAGTACAACCAGACAAGTTTAGAGATATTCTATGGAAGTTATTGAAAACAGAAAGAGTTTATTTGTCGGGATTGTTGTATCAAAAATCCTAATCAGCCATATTACTCTTCCAGGATATTAAACTTCTAGGATGACAAGAATGTTTTTTAGAATACAAGGGAACACAGAAAAGGTGGTGTAAGACACCGCTAGACGCCTTATGTGAACTGTGCTGTAAAGACTATTTTTTCTACTTAACTTGGGGACCAATCGATGATAATATTATATAAAATGATAGTAAAGTACACTTGCTCTTATTTTACCTCTAATACAACTATATTTCATTTATAGGGTCCTTGGAGGAAAAAACGTTTATCCCTGGCAAGCCAGCAATCGCTGTCCCCTGAGTGAGAGAGAATTTCCTCTATCATACTGTAAGTCAATGCCCGGGTATGTAGGCACTCACCTTAGCATTCTGTCCACCTCGGCCCTCTGCTCAGCCGCCTCCTCGGTGTTTAGGGACTGCAGCTCCTTAAGAATTGGTGGGGTGTCAAAGTCCTCCCCATCCTCAGATCCCTCGTCCCCAGAAAGTTTGCCCTTATGGTGCCCATTGGTAAGTGTGTGGAAGACAGGCTTGGTGTCAGGGTCCTGCCCAGGGGACATCTGCATGTCCTCCAGCTTGACCCCAAAGCTGGGCGAGGGAATAAGATCCTCCAGCGCCTGGATCAGGACCTCCTTGGTTATTCCAGAATTCAGGAGAGCATTTAATAGTTCCTGCTGTAGTGAGGATAATTTGGAAACCATTTTACAAAGGGGAAGGAGGGGGAAAAAGTGGAGAAGGGAAAAAGAGGAATCTTCTTGGCACTGAGCACCTGTTCTTGTGGTGCCCACTGAAGATCCAGGGAAGCTCCTACAAAGGGCCTGCTCCTTCTAACTAGCCATGCTCTCCTCCATCGGGCAATATAAATCATGCAAATGAGTGGGAAGGCAGCCAGTCATCCAGAGTGCAGGGGAAGGAGGAGAAGGTAGGCTGGCCTCATCTCCCAGTCTATGCTGGTGACAACACATTTATTGGCTCTGTTTATTGGTCAGACTTTAGGTGAACTTTGGACTTGTTACGCCAGAAGCCAGCCACCAAGTGCACAAAGCAGAGAAAAAAAACTCCTTGCTGCTCTTAGCTGAGCTGCACCTTCAGTCAAGCAAGTTATTCAGTTCATTGAAGACAATGGGATCATCTACTATATGCCTGGGTGGAAGCATTACACTCACAATCGTTTATAGGGTTAACAAGTAAAACGTGTTCACAAAATGTGCCCTCATTCAGTGCGTCTGTGTTCTGTTTAGAATTAAAGCTGGAGTAACATTTTTATGGTTTATAATGTAAAGGCACACAATCAATCAATGCTTTAAAATGTCCATTATATTACATCTAGTGTCACTATAGCCAGGATCCTAGTTATTAATTTATAGTATAATCCCAATAATCAAATATATATATACACACGAGTGTATTCTATTTTACTATAATATATTATATTATCATATAGTACAATCGCACTAATAATGTGCCTGATGTTTTTTTTAAAATGTGTTTTCTTTTCATGTAAAATGTTGTAGAAGCATATGGATTGTTTATTTTTTTTTTTGTTTTGTTTTTTTACTATTGCTATTATTTGTATAATTGTATAATAATAATAATAATTATTATTATTATTAATATTATGTTGTTTTTTATTATTATTATTAGTAGTAGTAGTAGTAGTAGTAGTAATTGTAGTAGTATTGATAATAATAATAATAATAATAATAAGTATTATTATTACAGTAGTAGTAGTAGTAATAGTAGTAGTATTGATGATAATAATAATAATACTAATAATAATAACAATAATAATAATAATATAATAATATACTATAAGAGTAGAGGCTGTTCATTTAGCAAAGTAAATGTTCCATTAGGTTAGTCAGCAATGTGAAGCTGTGTTGAGGTATTATTATTATATTTATTATTATGTCTATTATATAGTGTATTCCCAAAAATCCCTTGCATATATTATGATTAATATTATTATTATTTTTTTTTTTATTAGTAGTAGTCGTCCTAGTATTAAAGGAGTAAAGACCGTTCCTTTAACAAAGTGAATGTTTATGTAGCTTTGACAGTAAGGTGAAGCTGCATTCACTGCAATCATCCAATCATAGGCAAGCACATATCATGCTTTTTTTTATTTTACTTGCTCACGATTGACCTATTGATAGTTAACATAGCGTACGTTATTTACTAAGCTGAGTGAAAATTCGGTTTGCAAAGCGCACAGTCTCCTTGCATAGTGATCAGCCTCTTCTCCTTTAGTAAACCAGTCCCTTTGATTCTGAAAACACAGAATACACAAATATCAGTTATTTACTAACCTTTGGTCACTTCCACTAGCCAGCTGGGTTATGAATAGGTGAAAAAATGATATAACCCTACTGTGCATTTGGGTTACTTAAGGAAAGTAGAATACTGTACCTTATAGGAAAGCATTAGGCAAAATGGTCACCTTGTAGGAAAGCATGCAGCAAAAGTAGACCTCTACAGGAAAGCATTAACCATCTAGAAGGAAAAGTGTCATACAGGGTACCAATGTTGTTTTCTCAATCATCCACTCCATTTGATCAGGTTATCAGTGACTTGTTATCCTGACCATGTTCAAACGGATTGCTGAAAACAATAGCCCCTAGGACACCCATTCTATTCTAAGTGCATTGTGCATGGGAGAGGTGAAGGGACCAGCCTATTGGAGAGCCTGTTGTCACTGACCTCTTCAGTTTACACGTGTTGGCAGGACACAGCCCCCTATAACAATGGCAGGAGACTTTACTATTCATCACTCAGGCACTGGGACTTATCTAAACTGTACAGTACACAGTCCTCATTGTCAGATCTACAGAGCTTACCATTTTCATATCAGCTTCATCCTAGTAGTCACCATTTCTAGGACTTATCAGCTTGATTGTATTGTGCCATAAAGTATACTCCGGAAAGAATGGACTTATATAGAATGTCTTAGATGATCCATACTGGATGACAGATCCGACGATCTTTATTATTATTATTATCATCACATTTTCATGCAGTAAACCACTGATGGCTAAAATAGATCAGAGACACAGTGAGATAGAAACATAGATAACAGATAGATACATACTGTATATACAAAAATACAGAAATGTTTAGTCATCTACTCACTGAAAAGAACAAAAACAAAAATCTCTTTTTTTATCTATTTATCTCTACTTTATCTATCTATCTATCTATCTATCTATCTATCTATCTATCTCTCTATATCTACTTTATCTATCTATCTATCTATCTGTCTATCTATCTATCTATCTATCTATCTATCTATCTATCTATCTATATCTACTCTATCTATCTCTACTTTATCTATCTATCTATCTATCTATCTATCTATCTATCTATCTATCTATATCTACTCTATCTATCTCTACTTTATCTATCTGTCTATCTATCTATGTATCTCTACTTTATCTATCTATCTATCTATCTATCTATCTATCTATCTATCTGTCTATCTATCGATCTATCTCTACTTTATCTATCTATCTATCTATCTATCTATCTATCTATCTGTCTATCTATCGATCTATCTCTACTTTATCTATTTATCTATCTATCTATCTATCTATCTATCTATCTAGCTAGCTAGCTAGCTATCTATCTATTTATCTCTACTTTATCTATCTATCTATCTATCTATCTATCTATCTATATCTACTTTATCTATCTATCTATCTATCTATCTATCTATCTATCTATCTAGCTATTTATCTCTACTTTATCTATCTATCTATCTATCTATCTATCTATCTATCTATCTATCTATATCTACTTTATCTATCTATCTATCTATCTATCTATCTATCTATCTCTACTTTATCTATCTATCTCTACTTTATCTATCTATCTATGTATCTATCTATCTATCTATCTATCTATCTATCTATCTATCTATCGATCTAGCTCTACTTTATCTATCTATCTATCTATCTATCTATCTATCTATCTATCTAGCTAGCTAGCTAGCTATTTTTCTCTACTTTATCTATCTATCTATCTATCTATCTATCTATCTATCTATCTATATCTATCTATTTATCTATCTATCTATATCTACTTTATCTATCTATCTATCTATCTATCTATCTATCTATCTATCTATCTATCTATCTCTACTTTGGGCTGCACAGTGGCTAAGTAGTTAGCACTTCTGCATCTATCTATCTATCTATCTATCTATCTATCTATCTATCTATCTATCTATCTATCTCTACTTTGGGCTGCACAGTGGCTAAGTAGTTAGCACTTCTGCCTAGCAATGCTAGGGTTTTCGGTTTGTATCCCAGCTGTGACTCTACTTGCCTGGAGTTTGCATGTTCTCCTTGTGCCTGCATGGGTTTCCTCCAGGTACGTAAATGTGAGTTTGTGTAAGCTCTTTGAGGGTTGGGGACTGATGTGAATATACAATATATGTAAAGTGCTGCATAGATTGACAGCGCTCTATAAGTACCTGAAATAATAATAAAATACATTTTAAAAATCTAATATCCATCTATTCACCTAATCATTTAATTTCTCTATATCAGTCTATCTATCTATTATCTACCTAACCATCTAATATCTATTGATCTCTCTAATCATCAAATATCTTTGAATCAGTTTTTCTATCTACATACGTAATCTCTCTAAATCTATAAATGTAAAGTGTGTCTAGGAAGAGTGTAGAAGTTATATACAAGTGTTTATTATAGGGTCCTTGTATACTAGGAGGCTGAAAAAATGTCAGAACGTCTGGCAGAAAAAGCAAAATTGCTGACAGTTCTATTTGCTTATAAGCATTTTTTCCAAAAACATTCCCCTCTGTTCATTTTGTCATTATAATCAATGCACACTTGGAAACACCAAATGCTCCTAAATGTCACATTTATGCACTTCAAGCGTTTTTTTTTTTCACTTTTTTTTCAGCATTTTTTTACCCGAAAGCTGCTCTCCAAAACACGATTCTGATGTTTTTTTTCTGCCTGAAAATGCTTCTCTGCAAATTTGCTTGTAAACTCCCTAATGTGTATGGACAAATAGACTAACACATAACTGCTATAGGCTTAAAGCAATACTAAAGGTTAATTTATTTTTTTATGGGTAAAATAACATGTCTATACTTACCAGGGGCGGACTGACCATTAAAGCACCCGGGCACTGCCCGAGGGCCCAGGGTCAGTAGGGGGCCCCATGAGATGCCCCTGGTAGCCTTTCAGAGGCTTTTTTTGGGTGTTATTTGAGTGTGGGAGAGGACATAGGGGCCCCATGATCCCCTAATGCCCAGGGGCCCCATGAGTTGTCAGTCCTCCCCTGATACCTATTGTGTGCAATGGTTTTGCACAGAGCAGTCCGGATCCTCCACTTCTCGGGTCTCCGCAGGCCTTTCTGTCGGGTGCCTCCATAGCAAGGAGCTTGTTATGGGGGCACCCGCTACTCCATGTGTCCATTCACACATGGAGATGCAGTTTGGCCACGCCCCATTTCTCTCCTCATTGGCTGACTGGCTGTGATTGACTTGCTGTCTCAGCCAATGAGGAGGCAGGGACCCGGGACAGCCAAGTCTGTCGTGCACATCGTTGGATCTCGATGGGTCTCAGGTAAGTATTGAGGGGGCTGGGGGCACTGCTGCACACAGAAGCTTTTTACCATTATGCATAAAATACTTGAAGGTAAAAAACCTTGAGCCTTTACACCCGCTTTAAGAAAAAAAGCCAACATTTTTTATGCCCGGTGTGTATAGACCCTACCAGGACTTTATGCTCTGTCCCATCTATTAGGTTTTTATTTGTTTAATCTAACTTGTTGATCTAACTAAGAAGATCTATATACTGTCATATCTGTAATGTCTTTCCATACTGGATCAGTGACCAGCAGCAGGATAACTATGAAGGAGTACAATGTACATATGTATATGGGCTGTCCAAGGTGGTCTAACAAGCCATGTAGTAATTTACTCACTGATTTTCAGGGTTATTATCCAGCAAATAGGTCATAAAGCCTGGTCATTTTGCCTAGCACTAAGCTACCCTTACATGGGACCCAGGATAGATGTGTGAAATATAGGCTCAAAGGTTTAGGTTTTTAGTGCCTTTGAAAACATCTTATTTCATAGAAATATTTTGTGTGAAATCTGAGTGGTTGACATTGTCACACATGCTGGTGGATGGCGTTTGGTTGGTAAATGCTATATTTTGTCTTCCCTATGTGAGTACTCATTGGAGCCATTTATATAGTTACATAGTTAGTTTGGCTGAAAAAAGACAAAAGTCCATCCAGTTCAACCAAAAAAAAACAAATGTTATAATCCTATAACCACAATTGATCCAGAGGAAGGCAAAATAACCCAGCAAAGCACCAATTTGCTTCTGCAGGGGAAACAAATTCCTTTCTGATCCCCCGAGAGGCAATCAGATATTCCCTGGATCAACTTTACCTATAAATGTTAGTATCCAGTTATATTCTGTGTATAGCAGTATTGTGATTTGGGGCTGTCCTCTTCCTTTCTATGGTTCATACATGATGCTTTGAGGAGATGTGATACCGGTCTGTGGAGGTTCATCTGACAATTCCCTTGGATGACCTTCATTCAGACATCTGATATCTTTGGTAAGAGGTTGTCTTTGGTGTTGGAGCAGTATGATAGTATGATATTCAGTCAGCACTTTTCACTGTGGATGGACTTTCTTCTTCATTTTATTTTTATTTTACTCGTTTGTGTTTTGGATGTAGTGGGATAGTAAACATACAAATGTATTTTGTTGATTTTTTTTTATTGTTATCTGTATATTTGGATATTATATATTGAGTTTTGTCACAATTTGTTTCTTTACTGCACTTTAGCTGATATACATATATTTAAAGGAGAAGCACAACAGGTTTTATGTTTATACACTAAAGCAGGCCATAGACAGGTCTAACATCGGCCGATTTAAAAAAAAAAAAACAACGAAAAATCGGTTTTTCGATCGGCCGACATTACCACCAACGTTAAAAAATTGGCCGATTTTCGTCCCATCTACAGCTGGCATTAACCCCATAATGTCTGTCCCTTGCAGAGACAGGGGAGCACACCATACAATGTGACAGCAATACATAAGAAGAATTCCAGTCCGCTATTATATTTTATATGAAAAAGTCTTACAGTTTCAACACATGTATCCATTTGTATCCAAATAAAAACATCTGTATCCAAATAAAAGCATTGTAATACATTATTTGGATTACAATATTTGTATTTGGATACAGATGTTTTTATTTGGATACAAATGGATACATTTGTTGCAACCGCAAGACTTTTTCATATAAAATATAATAGCGGACTGGAATTCTTCTTCTTCTTATGTATTGCTGTCACATTGTATGGTGTGCTCCCCTGTCTCTGCAAGGGACAGATGTTATGGGGTTAATTATTCTTCTTATTCTTCTTATTCTTATTCTTCTTTTTTCTTCTTCTTCTTCTTTTTCTTCTGTACGGCTTCTGTACCTCATTATGCCTCTACCTTTAGTTGGTTTTCCAGTCCTAACTACTTGGGGTCTCTACCTCCACAAGCCACTGCTAGTAGTTTGATGGTCACAGTTTTCTACTTTAATGCCAAAAATCAAATGATACCTCAGCAATCAATAAGATTTCCAGCTTGTAGGAACATCTCTGTGTGATAACAAGCAATTTGTTCAATGCTCACTGTTGCATAGAAGTTAAACTGCACTTACTCAATAATCCAAACACTCTGAAACAATGAGATCGGTCTACATCTTCTGTGAAATGCAGGAAGGCTGTCCCAAATGAATGGAACTGAATAATGAGATCCTGGTTAGCTGAGTCTTCAAGCTGTTGAAGCTTAATTTAGGGGAAGGGTTTGGGACAAACGTACCTAAGCCCCCCTAAAAACTAATGATTGCTTGTAGGCTGTTTTATAGTTGAAACCAGACAAGTTGACTTCCAATTGTCTGTGCTCTGGCATGTAAGGTAAGTAGCAGAGGAAGGCACAGTAGGATTGAAAGACTTTGTAGAGCAAAGCGGTAATAAGTTAAATGGAAGATCATGAAGTTACTTTGTGGGGACAACCATTGCTGGCAGGGCCGTGGATAAGGGGGTACCTCCAGTCCTTCTGTACAGGACCCAAGCCAGCAGGGGAGCCCAAGCAGCTGGGTGAATCGGATATGAGCAGGGAGGGTGATTGGCACATCAGGGGGGCAATTACTGCAACCCATCCCCTATATTGATCTCTCTGCAGCAACTGAAAGCTAGCTTCTTCTCCTCTCCCTCCCGCTGGCTTTCAGCTGCTGCAGAGAGAGCCATACAGGGGATGAGTTCCAGTAATCATCCCCCTGTCATACCCACCACCCTTCCTGTGCACCATACATTTCCCCTTACTGCCTGGACCCCCCCCCTGTGTACCCCAGCAGTGCTGCCGGCTTCCCTCCTCTCCTTCTCACTGGCAGCTGCAAGCACACAATAGGATCCTTCAAGATGGAGAGTGGGGGAAGGTCCATAAATATGTCACATTTACCAGCACCTTCCTTTCCTGAATGAGTACAATGAGTGATCAGTATTGATCACTCACTGTTTTCATTCATAACTAAAGCATAGTAAACTGTGTTTTTTTGGGGGGGGGGGCTTTCAGGTTGGCTGTTTGGGGCCCCATGGTTTCTAACAGTAGCCCTGATTGCTGGCATGAACAATGATGGGTGTAATGAAAACCGGAGAAGCGGAGAAGATAAGTGTGTAAACCCTTGTTAATCTATACTGTATACATTGTTGTATAGTTGTGGTGTCTCTATTTGGGCTAGGGATGTCAGCTTCGAGCACTAGAACTTGTGATTCAAGATTCAAGCACTGGGACAATAGTTTTGGTTAGTTTGGTAAGTTCGTTTGCAAGGTTTATTTAGCCTTGGTAAGGAAGCTAAGGGCTACGTTAAATGGCCTTAGGGTTGAAGGTGAGGGGTTTAAAATATATGTAAAGTTTTTTTGTTTTGGATAGAGTGGTGAGGGGTTAGAACCCCTTTCAGGTTTTTATTGCTCTCTGTGTCCTCACTAGGGAAATACATTCTTTCTATTTTTCCTGGTGGCCAATGGAACCACGACCAAATGAGAGGCAATACATTATTCATTAAACCAATTCAAAAGAACCCTCAAGTGATTCAGTAGTGCAAAAAAAAAAAAAAAATATATATATATATATATATATATACAGTCATGGCCGAAATTGTTGGCACCCTTGATATTTTTCCTGAAAATCAAGTATTTCACACAAAAAAGGTATTGCATTAACACATGTTTTGCTATACACATGTTTATTCCCTTTGTATGTATTGGAACAAATATAAAACAGAGGCAGAAAAGCAAATATGACATAATGTCACACAAAACCCCAAAAATGGGCTGGACAAAAGTATTGGCACCCTTAACTTAATATTTGGTTGCACACCCTTTGGAAAACATAACTGAAATCAGTCGCTTCCTATAACCATCAATAAGCTTCTGACACCTCTCACCCGGAATTTTGGACCACTCTTCCTTTGCAAACAGCTCCAGGTCTCTCTTATTGGAAGGACACCTTTTCCCAACAGCAATTTTAAGATCTCTCCACAGGTGTTCAATGGGATTTAGATCTGGGCTCATTGCTGGCCACTTCAGAACTCTCCAGCGCTTCTTTGCCATCCATTTCTGAGTGCTTTTTGACGTATGTTTGGGGTCATTGTCCTGCTGGAAGACCCAGGATCTTGGACGCAAACCCAGCTTTCTGACACTGGGCCCTACAGTGCGACCCAAAATCCTTTGGTAATCCTCAGATTTCATGATGCCTTGCACACAGTCAAGGCACCCAGTGCCAGAGGCAGCAAAACAACCCCAAAACATCATTGAACCTCCACCATATTTTACCGTAGGTACTGTGTTTTGTTCTTTGTAGGCCTCATTCCGTTTTCGGTAAACAGTAGAATGATGTGCTTTACCGAAAAGCTCTATCTTGGTCTCATCTGTCCACAAGACGTTTTCCCAGAAGGCTTTTGGCTTACTCAAGTACATTTTGGCAAACTGTAGTCTTGCTTTTTTATGTCTCTGTGTCAGCAGTGGGGTCCTCCTGGGTCTCCTGCCATAGCGTTTCATTTCATTTAAATGTCGACGGATAGTTCGCGCTGACACTGATGCTCCCTGAGCCTGCAGGACAGCTTGAATGTCTTTGGAACATGTTTGGGGCTGCTTATCCACCATCCGGTCTATTCTGCGTTGCAATCTTTCATCAATTTTCCTCATCCGTCCACGACCAGGGAGATTAGCTACAGTGCCATGGGTTGCAAACTTCTTGATAATGTTGCGCACTGTGGACAAAGGCAAATCTAGTTCTCTGGAGATGGACTTGTAACCTTGAGATTGTTGATATTTTGCCACAATTTTGGTTCTCAGGTCCTCAGACAGTTCTCGTCTCCTCTTTCTGTTGTCCATGCTTAGTGTGGCACAGACAGACACACAATGCAAAGGTTAAGTGAACGTCTCTCCTTTTTATCTGCTTTCAGGTGTGATTTCTATATTGCCCACACCTGTTACTTGCCCCAGGTGAGTTTACAGGAGCATCACATGCTTGTAACATTCTTATTTATCCGCAGTTGTGAAAGGGTGCCAATACTTTTGTCCAGCCCATTTTTGGAGGTTTGTGTGACATTATGTCGAATTTGCTTTCTTTCCTCCCTTTTTTTGTTTTGTCCCAATACACACAAAGGGAATAAACATGTGTATAGCAAAACATGTGTTAATGCAATACGTTTCGTGAGAAATACATGATTTCCTGGAGAAATATCAAGGGTGCCAACAATTTCGGCCATGACTGTATATATATATAGGTGATTAATCAACATAAGTGAAAAATAAAAAGTCCTTAAATGTCTCTTCCACCAAACAATTCTTCTAATTCCAAAAAAGAAATCACCACGTGCTGCTAAAGAAGGCGTTCCCCCTTTCCGGTTTGCGCTCACTGAATAACCATGCCCCCCATTCTCATGGTTAGCGGGAATCGCTTGTTTTATTACTCAAGGTGGGAAGGAAGTCGACCAGTATCACTATTGTTTCACTCCTCTCTGTTTATCCTCAAATCTCCATTTCCATGATCAGCTCACACCACTTCACAGATTAACAGATTCCTAATGATGAGGAGCTAATCCAATATAGATAACTCTCTCCTTCTCCTTAATCTTCTCTCTCAGGGTTAGTGGACATGAAACAACAAAGAAAAAAATACCCCAATGGTGCAGTACTAAATACACTTTTAATCACTAAAAGTAGACAGCCACTTATAAAAATTTGGCAAATAAAACGCCTGTGGACACTGCAGTAAGATGTTATACACTGGTGGGTTTCAACCTGTGCTACCACCACCACTGGATCTCAAACAATGGTGCTCCCACGTCACTTCCAGTTCCAGTCCTAAACGTCACTTCTAATCGCCGCACAGCCTCGTCCTGACGCGTTTCATCATATCCAACTTAGTCATCATAGTTGTCACCAGAATAGGAATAGAAGGAAAATTTACCAATGGGACACATGTTCTTGTAATATCCATTTAAAAAAAGGGAATTACCCTAGCTTTGGAGAAGTTTCCTCTCATTGTCTGTGTGTATACAGGGCAGGAATTAAATGGAAATCTCCCAAATGGGATATATGGGTATTAATCCGTATTTAAAGTAGTAGTAAATTCTCTTTTTGAACTTGTACCTACAGGTAAGTTTACAATCAGACTGACCTGTTGGTACAATGAATATCTCCTAAACGTGCACTGTTTAGGAGATATTCAAATCAGCAATCACTGATGATGTCACGCGCTCAGTGACACTCTGCAATCCCAAGGCATATTGTGTGCCCTGAATGCAGAGTGCCATGCCATGGCCATGTCTCCCACATGTATGCGCTGAAGTAACATTATCGTGGCCCCAGCCATTCAAACAGCCGGAACCCAGGAACCTGAAAGGAAGACCGGTTGAAGATAGAAGAACCAGGGACAGCACTGGGCTGGAGGACTCTGTTTGCAGGGAAGTCTGTCATAATGTGCTAGCATGTGGTGAATACTAGTACATTATGGGATAAACCTGCAGGGAGTCACAATTTCTTTTTTGGCTGTTTACTACTGCTTTAAGGTATAAAAATGAAAAAAGGTTTTAGCTTTAGATATACTTTAAATCTAAGGAATACGTTAAAAGCTAAGCTTGGCAAAGAGATAGAATTAAGTGGTTGATTAAGGTAAAATGTTAGGTTCTAGGTTAGCAGGGAGTGTTTTTTAAGGGTTAAGTAGGACATTTTAAGGTCAGATAAAAATGGCAAATGTTAGAATAGGTTAAGTGTTAAGGAGAGGGAGATGTTAAAGGGTAATGATAGCAGAAAAAAGACTGAGTGGTCCACTGAGTCTGCCCCATTTTTGTGTATGTATATACATATATTTATTTTATTTTTTACTTTTTTTTGTCTGAGTATAGATCTATGTTTGTCCCAAGCATACCTCTGCTGGAAGTCTATTCAAGGCATTAACTACTTTTTATGTAAAATAATCCTTTCTAAGGCATGTCTTGAACTTTCTCCTGCTAGTTTCAGGTCATGTTCTTGATCTTTGCTTCATATTGAAATTACTGCCTTCCTAAACCTTATTTACCCCTTTGATGTATTTAAAGTTTTCAGTCATGTCTCCCCTTTCCCTTCTTTTGTCCAGACTGTACATATTAAGTTCCTGAAGTCTCTCCTGATATGCTTAGTCCCGCAGACCTTTCACCATTGTTGTCTGTCTCTGGACTTGTTCTATCTTATCAATATCTTTTTGTAAGTGAAGGCTCCGGAATTGGGCACAGTGTGGGAGATTTACTAAAACTGGAGAGTGCAAAATCTGGTGCAGCTCTGCATGGAAACCAATGTTTCCAGGTTTTATTGTCAAAGCTTAATTGAACATGGTGATGTTAGTAGCTGATTGGTTACCACACACAGATGCACCAGATTCTGAAGGCTTCAGTTTTAGTACATCTCCCCCAGTATTCTAAATGAGGTCTATCTAAAGATCTATATAGGGCAGTGGTCTCAAAACTTTGGCCTGGGGGCCGGATGTGGCCCTGTGCTTGCTTTTATGTGGCCTTTGGGGCATTATTCTAAACACTGTCAGCAACAGTGGGGCATAGTTCCTGCCACTGACACTGACAAAAGGGCACCATTCCTCCTATTGATACCAATGATGAGGTACTATTCCTCCAATTTATACCAATTATGGGGCACTATACTTCCTATTGATACCAATGATGGGGCACTATTCCTTCCATTGACACTCATGATGGGATACTATTTCTCCCACTAACACCAATGATGGGGAACTATTCCTCCTATGACACCAATGATGGGCACTATTCCTCCCATTGACACCAATGATGGGGCACTATTCCTCCCACTAACACCAATGATGGGGCACTATTCCTTCCATTGACACCCATGATGGGGCACTATTCCTCCCACTAACACCAATGACGGGGAACTATTACTTCTATGACACCAATGATGGGGCACTATTCCTCCCATTGACACCAATGATGGGGCATCATTCCTTCCATTGACACCAACAATGGGGCACTATTCCTCCCACTAACACCAACAATCGGATGCTATTCCTACCACTCACACAAATGATGGGACACTATTCCTCCCATTGACACCACTGATGGGACATTATTCCTTCCATTGACACCAATGATGGGACATTATTCCTTCCATTGACACCAACAAAGGAGCACTATTCCTCCCACTAACACCAATGATGGGATGCTATTCCTACCACTCATACCAATGATGAGGCACTATTCCTCCCATTGATACCACTGATGGAGCACTATTACTCCCCCTAATACCAACTATGGGGCACTGTTTACTCCCACTGACACCAGGACATTTTCTTCTCCCACTGGCCACAGTCCGGCTCCCCAAAAGTTTGATGGACAGTAAATTGGCCTTTGTTTAGAAAGTTTGGAGACCCCTAATATAGGGGAATCCAAACCTCCTTATTCTTGCTGGTGATCCCTCTAGAGATGCATCCTAAAATTCTATTTGCTTTCCCAACTTCCTGGTCACACTGTTTGCTCATTGTGCAATCATCTGAGATAAGCACTCCCAAATAATTTTCCTCTGTAGTGCTGGCCAACACTGTACCACCAATGTTGTACTCTCTCAAGGGATTATTTTTCCCCATGTGCACTATTTTACAATTAGAAACATTGAACTGCAGTTTCCACTGCTTTGACCAATCTTCCAGCAATGCCAAATCATGTTCAATGTTACAGATCCCTCCAGGGATATCAACCCTATTACACACATCTTTGTGTCATCATCAAAAAGACATACCAGCTAATCACAACAAAAGACTGAATGAATAAGATTAATTCAGTAACAATGGTTGCTAATATCAATGAAATACATTGGTATTAGCAATCATAATGTAAAAAAAAATCATGATCACTTGCCCAGAGTAGTTCAATGTTATTGCTTTGGTCACAGTGTGTTGAAAAAAAAATAGTGTAATAAAAAATAAAGAAAAATAGAAAAATTTAAAAAAAATTTATTATTATTTACATTTTTTTACATACTGTCACCAGTCAGTGTCCATGTTCACTGCCACACCAGTTATATAATAACACTGGACTGGACTGGTGACAATATGTAAGAAAAAATTGCAAAAATGTAATTTCTACATTTTCCAAAAAATGTTAACATTTAAGGGGTATTTGTACTATCCTGGTGTTTTTGGGTCTCAAGAAATGAGATAGGCCATCAGTACATCAGGATTGAGCGATTGTAAGATACTGTATGTTGATTATCTGCTCTAAAGTGTTACTAAACCCAGGACCCTGCATTCACTATATCTGGTCTCCCACAGTACACAGAACATGGAAGTACAATTATTTTAGCAAATATAAACTGCTAAATACCTTTTCTCATCAGCAGTTAGAGAAGTCTTGTGACTTCTATCAGTGTCCAGCAGAGCACTGATTAAAGCTTGTAGGAGAAGTTTTCATTCTTCCCTGATTGCCCTATGAGGCAACCCCTGACCCTCTGTCTGGACAGTGCTGATTAGCCCTATGCTGATCACATGCACTCTCCCAAGAAAAAAAAACCTCTATAGCAATACACACCAAACTGAGCATGTGCAGAGTGCCTCTGTACTAGCAGCAGATGGATTGGGGACAGTAGAAGAAGGGGAGGAGAAGACAGGATCAAACAGCATTTTTACACAATGCAGAGGATTAACCTTTTAGGTTCCACAGTGAGTATAACAAGCATGCTTTACTGCATATACAGACTGATTTTACTGTTGTAGTTTTAGTAACACTTTAATAGACACCTGCCATCTGCCTAAGGTACAGTCACTTTATGGGGCACTTAGAGAACTCTGTACAGGAATGTGTGCAGGAAACTGCTTTACAAGAACTGTTCCTGTATGGAACTGGGCTTGCAACACAAAAAGGGGCACTGAGCTAGAGGAAGATGGAACACATGAGTAGTCTGGTAGTAAAGGTGGTTAAGTGCTTGGCACCTCCACTAGCAGCCGGTTCCTCAATATTTGGAACTGGACTCGAAGCACATCGAGCCCATGGACATAGCCTGGAGTCATAGAAGATATAAGCACTGCCTACATGCTATTTTAAAGTCCTGCAACAAAATGTCCTATGCTGGGCTCACTATGGGGAAAACTAACCTACCATATTCAAAAACTGTAATATGAATACTTGACACTTTCTTTAATTAACTAATTTGTTTAAAAATATCAGTCTTCATGTAGGTGTAATAATGACCATAATAATTCTGTTGATGGGTTCAAAATAAAAACTAGTGGTAAGTAATGCTTGGAAGTAATGCTTGCTTACTAGTAGCAATGCTGGGATGCAATCTTTATTTACAATATAACTGTATTGTTGGACGAGCTATGTGAAAGGCTCAATCTTTTTGCAGATTTTGTAACATGCTGTGAGGTAGCCATCATGTCCACAGCTTGAACATTTTTTATTTCATACAATCAAAGAGCAAGGGGAGAAAAATGTCTGTAGCTCACAACAGCTGAAATGCTGAAGCTTTCTTTTTATTTTGTGTTTTCAGATGTCTTCAGGCTGATCACATGACATCCAGGTTGCTCATAATTTTTAGTTCTTCTCTAGAAGTGGGAGGTTCTAAATAACTCCCTGCACTCACTGGATGTCCTCAGTCTTCCAAGCTAAATGATGCTGGATGTCCTTAAACTGGAAGACTGAGGACATCTAGTGGCAGAAATGAATTGCTGTGCAGGGCAAAGCTAGATGAGGCGAGTATTGCAGCCAGGGCTGATTTTTCCTTTTGAACTATTTTTTTTCTGATTTTGAAGAGTTGGGCTGCAAAATATCTCAGTGAAGGGTAGATCTACTAAAACTTGTGCACTCAGAATCTGGTGCGGCTGTGCATGTTAGCCAATCAGCATCTAACTCCAGCTTGTTCACTTGCAGAGTGAACTATGCAGAGCTGCACCAGATTTTGCTCCTTCCAGTCTTAGTAAATAACCCCCTAAGATACTGATACTGAATATATCCCACAAACAAATATATCAAGTACACATCAAAATTAGTGCACCATGCAAAATAAAATACTGTATATACTTTCTGAACCATTTAACAGTCAGATTAAGTCTACTATAAATGTGTAATCTTCTTGGTCTCACAGAGCTCATTGGAGGTGTTTGTTCAAAATGATATTTCCATCCAAATATAAGGATATAAGTACCCCACATGGAAGAAAAATATATTTGAAATATATTTTAAAAATATATTGCCATATATTTGAAATGCATATTCAATATATTTCAAAATATATTGAAATAAATAAATAAATAAATATATATATATATATATATACCTAATTTGCCGGCGTATAAGACGACCCCCTACTTTTCCTGGTAAAATATAGGGTTTGGGCTATACTCGCCGTATAAGACTACCCCTCTTCCAACGCACACCAAAAATTAAAAAACATCAGATTTGATTTCAATATGGCATGGTATTCCAATGATGGGGCACGCTTCCTCCCACTGACACCAATGATGGGGCACTATTCCTCCCATTGACACCAATGATGGTGCCCCATCATTAGTGTCAGTGTGTGAGGAATAGTGTCCCATCATTAGTGTCAGTGGGAGGAATAGTGCCCCATCATTGGTGTCCGTGGGAGGAATAGTGCCCCATCATTAGTGTCAGTGGGAGGAATAGTGCCCCATCATTGGTGTCAGAGCAACGAATCGTGCCCCATCATTGGTGTCAGTGGCAGGAATAGCACCCCATCATTGGTGTCCGTGGGAGGAATAGCGCCCCATCATTGGTGTCCGTGGGAGGAATCGTTCCCCATCATTGGTGTCAGAGCAACGAATCGTGCCCCATCATTGGTGTCAGTGGGAGGAATAGCGCCCCATCATTGGTGTCAGTGGGAGGAATAGCGCCCCATCATTGGTGTCAGTGGAAAAAATAGCGCCCCATCATTGGTGTCAGTGGGAGGAATAGCGCCCCATCATTGGTGTCAGTGGGAGGAATAGCACCCCATCATTGGTGTCAGTGGAAGGAATAGCACCCCATCATTGGTGTCAGTGGGAGGAATAGCGCCCCATCATTGGTGTCAGTTGGAGGAATAGCGCCCCATCATTGGTGTCAGTGGGAGGAATAGTGCCCCATCATTGGTGTCAGTGGGAGGAATAGTGTCCCAAGATTGGTGTCAGTGGGAGTAATAGTGCCCCATCATTGGTGTCAGTGGGAGGAATAGTGTCCCAACATTGGTGTCAGTGGGAGGAATAGTGCCCCATCATTAGTGTCAGTGGGAGTAATAGTGCCCCATCATTGGTGTCAGTGGGAGGAATAGTGCCCCATCATTGGTGTCAGTGGGAGGAATAGTGCCCCATCATTGGTGTCAGTGGGGGGAGGAATAGTGTCCCATCGTTGGTGTCAGTGGGAGGAATAATGCCCCATCATTAGTATCAGTGACACCAATGATGGGGCACTATTCCTCCCACTGACACCAATGACACTTGCTGACTCCTGTTCTAGTATGGTACTGCTGCAGCCAGCATATGTGGTTGCAGCAGCACCTCTGCACTGCACACTTACCCTCACTCGATTTTCGCGGGTCCGCTCGGCTCCGCCTCCTCACCCGTGATTGGCCGCCTGTGTGCCTTTCCTGAGCTACAGTTCTGGCGGCCAATCACCGGTGAGGAGGCGGAGCCGAGTGGCAGGAGTGAGGGAGTGGCCAGAGTGACTGAAGGAGCAACGCTTCCTGGATGGATCGTCGTGGGAGCCAGGTAAGAGACTGCAGCCCTCTGCCCACCCCTGTACTTGGTGTCCCTTCCATCGGAAGGGGGGGATGGCGGCAGCACCACGCCGCGCCCCTAAAAAGTGCCCCCTGACGTGTACCGGCGTATAAGACGACCCCCGACTTTTGAGAAGATTTTTAAGGGTCAAAAAGTCCTCTTATACGCCGGAAAATACGGTATATATATATATATATATATATATATATATATATTATATATACAGGTGAAACTCGAAAAATTTGAATATCGTGAAAAAGTTAATTTATTTCAGTAATGCAACTTAAAAGGTGAAACTAATATATGTGATAGACTCATTACATGCAAAGCAAGATAGTTCAAGCTGTGATTTGTCATAATTGTGATGATTATGGCTTACAGGTCATGAAAACCTCAAATCCACAATCTCAGAAAATTAGAATATTGTGAAAAGGTGCAATATTCTAGGCTCAAAGTGTCCCACTCTAATCAGCTAATTAAGCCATAACACCTGCAAAGGGTTCCTGAGCCTTTAAATGGTCTCTCAGTCTGGTTCAGTAGGAATCACAATCATGGGAAAGACTGCTGACCCGACAGTTGTGCAGAAAACCATCATTGACACCCTCCATAAGGAGGGAAATCCTCAAAAGGTAATTGCAAAATAAGCTGGATGTTCCCAAAGTGCTGTATCAAAGCACATTAATAGAAAGTTATGTGGAAGGGAAAAGTGTGGAAGAAAAAGGTGCACAAGCAGCAGGGATGACCACAGCCTAGAGAGGATTGTCAGGAAAAGGCCATTCAAAAGTGTTGGGGACTTTCACAAGGAGTGGACTGAGGCTGGAGTCAGTGTATCAAGAGCCACCACACACAGACGGATCCTGGACATGGGCTTCAAATATCGTATTCCTCTTGTCAAGCCACTCCTGTACAACAAACAACATCAGAAGCGTCTTACCTGGGCTTAAGAAAAACAGACCTGGTCTGTTGCTCAGTGGTCCAAAGTCCTCTTTTCTGATGAGAGCAACTTTTGCATCTCATTTGGAAACCAAGGACCCAGAGTATGGAGGAAGAATGGAGAGGCACACACTGCAAGATGCTTGAAGTCCAGTGTGAAGTTTCCACAGTCTGTGTTGATTTGGGGAGCCATGTCATCTGCTGTTGTTGGTCCACTGTGCTTCATTAAGTCCAGGGTCAACGCAGCCGTCTACAAGGAGATTTTGGAGCACTTCATGCTTCCTTCCACAGACAAGCTTTATGGGGATGCTGACTTCATTTTCCAGCAGGACTTGGCACCTACCCACACTGCCAAAAGCACCAAAACCTGGTTCATTGACCGTGGGATTACTGTGCTTGATTGGCCAGTAAACTCGCCTGACCTGAACCCCATAGAGAATCTATGGGGCATTGCCAAGAGAAAGATGAGAGACATGAGACCGAACAATGCAGAAGAGCTGAAGGCCGCTATTGAAGCATCCTGGTCTTCAATAACACCTCAGCAGTGCCACAGGCTGATAGCTTCCATGCCATGCCGCATTGAGGCAGTAATTGCTGCAAAAGGGGCCCAAACCAAGTACTGAGTACATATGCATGCTTATACTTTTCAGAGGTCCGATATTGTTCTATGTACAATCCTTGTTTTATTGATTGCATGTAATATTCTAATTTTCTGAGATTGTGGTTTTGGGGTTTTCATGAGCTGTAAGCCATAATCATCACAATTATGAAAAATCACGTCTTGAACTATCTTGCTTTGCATGTAATGAGTCTATCTCATATATTAGTTTCACCTTTTAAGTTGCATTACTGAAATAAATGAACTTTTGCACGATATTCTAATTTTTAGAGTTTCACCTGTATATATTGGTTACATCTTTTTCTGTAAATATTTTTATTGCACCCTTTTGACCTTTTAATAATAAATCTAACTTTCTAAAAGTGTTGAACTGTTTCTAAAGCTCTTTAATGCGAACTAAGAATCCCTGCCTCTGAAAAGCGCTACTGTGTGTGTGTTTTAAACTTCGGTATATCTCTGCCTGCGGTGACAGTGGTATACCAATGATTATTCAAACATCATAGTGTTATTGCTGATATTGCCAAGTTTCCTCTTTCTCTGTACAAAAAGGAGGTGGTGGCAGTGTGAACGGTTATGTGCGTAATTAACCTGACCCTGTAACAATTGCTCTCAGGCTGCAGGTACACAGGTTGTGGTCCATTAGCTGGAAAATCTGTTTGCAGGGTGCAGCTGGGCGTGGCACGTTGTTACGCACGTTACAGCGTGGTTTTAGGTTGGCTACTCCTTCGGTCACGAGTTTGGTGAGAAGGGCTGGGGTCTGACGCCGCGATCGTCACATATACCTCTTTTAATACAAGAGAGGATTTTGCTCGCTTTAAAAAACGCAGCTTGGCATTGCATGCCATTATTAAGCTTGTGATCTACCAGAACCCCCAGATCCTTCTCCACCATTGATTCCCCCAATTGTACTCTCCCTAGTATGTATGATGCATGCATATTCTTAGCCCCCAAGTGCATAACCTTACCGTTATCAACATTAAACCTCATTTTCCACATAGTTGCCCAATTAAACAGTGTATTGAGGTCAGCTTATAAATTGGAGACATCCTGTAAGGACGTTATTCCACTGCAAAGCTTGGTGTCATCTGCAAAGACTGAAATGGGATTTTTAATCCCAGACCCTATATTGTTTATAAATATATTAAAAAGTAAGGGTCCCAACACTGAACCTTGGGGTACACCACTGACAACCCTAAACCATTCAGAGTATGAATTGTTAACCACTACTCTCTGAATACGATCTTTTAGCCAGTTTTCTGTCCATTTACATACAGATTTTTCCAAGCCCGTAGACTTTACCTTACACATTAGCCAAAAAATTTTATTAGGCTATTTTTTGTTCTGGAAAATGTTTTTTTAGTGATTTAAAATGAAAAAATATCACATTTGGCCACTAGATGGCACTAAGTATAATAAGATTTTTTTTTTTTTTAATTTTAAATTTACATTTATTTATTTTTTTATAAAGTTAGGGATTAAAACCTCTGTCATGTTTTAATTGCCATCTACTTTCACATAATAGCAAAATCCTAAATTTTAAGTTATTACCAGAACAGCAGTAATTGAGAAATCTTCAAATGGGTAGGCGTATTCCAACAGAGGTTTTCGAACTTTAAAGAGATTTTCCTTCACTTCATGTTGAGTCTACAGAAAAAGAAGTGAAGCGGTAGCTCCCTACTGGGACAAAAATGGTAAATAAAATCCTTCCTTACACTTTCCAATATGAAAAAAATGTTTGGTCTTAGATGTACTTTGCTCACAAAGTTTCCCAACATGCTGGTAAATCTATGCATTTGATGAATGCTGTTACCTTTTCTCCTCAAGAATAGAAGAAATATTTTATCTGGTTACTGCCCAGCTCCTGTTTAACGTCGAGGCAATGTGTAATGCAGAGAAGGATTTTGGAAATGACCTCCTTATATTTTCATTCAATGTTTAAATGAATGAGTTGCTTACTGTAATATACAAGAGACTAACATCTTTCTGTGTCTTTGATTCTTGTAGCTTCTCTAAGAGCACCTACCCAGTGTCAAAGAACATACAACTGGACATTAATCTTGGTCTAAGGTGGTGAAACTATAATTGTGAAAGTGAGAAAGATGATATTCAAAGCGGTATTAAGCTAAAAAGCAAACATTTATTATTTACAGCTTACCCATTCTTTGATGTGATCGCTGTATTAGTTTTCTGTTTTGGGCTTTCTTTCCATTATTTTCACTTGGTGATCCTGCCAGCAAGTCTGTTGTTTTTCCATAGAACAAACTGTCCAGCAAATGTAGCAGTTAGAGGGTTGAGACAAACCATTTACCACTGACAAGGGTGCATACAATGATCAGTTTTCATTTATTTATTTAAAACCTTTATCTGAAAAGGAACAAAGCTTTTGTTGTAACAAATTAAAGTGGAACTTCACTCTCTCAATCAACACTGACTATTTTTAATCCTTATACTGCTAGCATTAGTAAATAGATAGTAAAGTATACCATAGTTACTTGTTTTAACCCTTTCACTGCCAGACCCTGCAATTCACTTTTAAACTCAGGTGGTGAGACCATTTTTCAATTTTCCTATTGCTTTTTTAATTTTTTTCCTTACAACATTCAGAGTTTGTAAAAGACCCCCCCAACCCAACACCCCCCCACCACCACCACCACCAAACAGTCCCGTACGCCATACAGACCTGGATGGGTTTTTTTTTTTATATTTCCTTTAGTAACTTCCTGGTTTCAACTGCTAGGAAAATTATATCATACATTCTTGGATTCTTCAGGAAGGGAGGAGGGATTTGTCAGCCTCGCATACCCTCCTGCTTGCATGCCTGAGCTAAGGGCAGATGGATACAAGGAAGTAAATGCTACATGAAAAATCTGCCCTTACTCTAGATGGCCATGGCCATAAATGTTAGGGGGTGTTTTTCTAAGTGATTTCTCAGCAAAATAAAGCAAGGAGACATGGATGAATGGGGGAGTTTGCACTGAATATTAAAAATGAATGAATTAGCATTTTTGGGTTTGTGGTGCTCAGATACAGTGTAGTTCTGCTTTAAAAAGTGTTAATGGTTTGACTTCAATTTATTAGTGAATCTAAATCCACTAGTACTACTAGGCTGGCAATGCTGCTGTCCAAAGGTGCCCCCTGTGCACCTTCATCTAGAGTACAGGTGTCAAACTGGCGGCCCTCCAGCTGTTGCCAAACTACAAGTCCCATGAGGCATTGCAAGATTGACAGTTACAAGCATGACTCCCAATGGCAGAGGCATGACAGGACTTGTAGTTTCGCACCAGGTGGAGGGCCGCCATTTTGACACCCCTGCTGTAGAGTGAGGGCACTGTAATACAAGAGGAGTGTTACTGTCCAAATCACCAAGTGAAAACAGAAGAAAAAAAAGCCAAAGCAAAGAAAACGAACCCAGCCACCACATTTACTGATTGGTTAGCTGCAATATATTACATTTTTGGCTTTGGTTTTATTACCGCCTTAATTTGTGTGTTTTGGGATTTGTGAAGGGTTAGAAGACTGGACAAAATAATCTATTAACAACTGCAGAACATTTAAGGTGAAATTTAATAGCTACAGCTTTGTTTTAGGCCAAAGTCAAAGGGGTAGATGTCAAAATACATACAAAATCTAAAAGAAAAAAAAACACAAAAGAAAAATAAAAAAATGCATGGACATTTCACCTTTTCATACTCAACCCTTGTATATTTGCTGGTTCTATTATCCTTAAAAAAAAACCCTCTTAAGATAGATATTAGTACATTCTTCTAAGGAGAATATGGATCACCTTGTCATACTTTTCATTAGCTTCATGAAGAAATTTCCTCTAAGGCCATTTGCTCTTGGATGTAAGAATTTACTGATGTTTATATTCTGGGTCTTGTTGAGAAAAAGAACCTGTGCAACATGTTCTGTAAAGACCTTGCATAAATGTGGGTAAAGGAGCGTAAAGACGTGTAAGTGTATACAAGTGTAAAATTCTTCTTCATTGCCGGTATTGCAATATATTTGTGTAGATACGCACATAAACATACATTTACGCAAAAAAATGATTGCACTCAAACGTAAAAATTTCTATATTTGTTTGACAGCTCTGTACTAGTCGCTCTATTATTGATCTATACACAGTTGTGTGTAGGGTCCCATAGGCAGTAATGCATCTATAACTAGATCAGCAAAAAAAAGAAAAAAAAGGTAGTGAAGATCAACAACAAATCTTCCACCCTGATTTGAAAGTGAGAAATGAGCATCCATTTTACAAACTGCGGAAAATGCTATGTGTAGCTCAAAGTGACAAAGCCCTTGTAGATTGGCCTTAGGCTTCTGCTGATCATCTTGCTTAGAGCACTAGAGTCAATGTAAATGTGGGTTTGACTGGTGGGTGTATGATGCTTATCAGGTTGTTCAGTTGGACTGTTACTCTGCCTAATCACTTAGGATAGCCATTAACATTAGCATGTACCTGCCCCAATCTGATGGCCCAATGCAATTCTCCTGTGATAATTGGGCTGTACAGGGATAAGAGGTGATAGCATTATTGCTAAATCTGTATGTAATGCTATAGACCAGTGGTCTTCAAACTGCGGCCCGGGGGGCCAGATGCAACCCTTTGCTTGCTTTTATCTGGCCCTTGGGGCATTCTTTCCCCCCACTGTCAGCAACAGTGGGACATAGTTCCTGCCACTGACACTGACAATAAGGCACTATTCCTCCCACTGACACCAATAATGTTGCACTATTACTACCATTGACATCAATGATGGGGCACTATTCCTTCCATTAAGACAAAAGACAGGGCACTATTACTCCCCCTAACCCTAATACTAATCATGGGGCATAGTTTACTCCCAAGTCAGGATATTTTCTACTCCCACTGACCACAGTCCGGCCCCCCTAAATTTTGAAGGACAGTAAACTGACTGTTTGTTTAGAATGTTTGGAGACCCCTGGTATAGACTAATGTATGATATGTGCAGTTACCCTGGAAAATCATCTGTTTATTTATGCCTTACTCAAAGAGGATATTCAAGCTTTTTCTAGCCCTTTATGTTTACATGTAACAATCAGTATTTTTGGCTAGAAGATTTCTTAGAACCCCTAGACACCATATATTTTTCAAGCAGAAGCCCTAGAGAATAAATTGGTGGGTGTTACAATTTTTTATGTCACACAGTATTTGCACAGCAGTTTTCAAATGCAATTTTTATTGGAAAAAATACACTCTTTTGAATTATAATGCAAAAAACCACAATACATAACCCGATTTTTTGATAAAATATAAAAGATGATATTATGCCGAATAAATTGATACCAAACCTGTCACACTTTACACTTGCGCATGTCCCAACAAACAATGAAAATGTTCCATAGGCGATGCTTTAAAAGCCACTACAGGTTACCAATTTAGATTTTCAGAGGAGGTCTGGTGCTAGAATTACTCCCCATGACCTGACATTCGTGGTGATACCTCACGTGTGTGGGAAAACGCTGCTTGCATGGACAGATGCATGTGTTTGCCTTTGCACGTGGGGCGGGGGCACTTAAATTTTTTTTTACACTGTTGCTTTAATTTTTTTTTAACACTTTAATTGTTGTCATAAGGAATTTAAACATCCCTTGTGACAGCAATAGGCATGTGACAGGTACTCTTTATGGAGAGATCTGGACCCCAAATCCCTTCTCTGCCCTTAAAAGCATTGGTGTGATCAAACGCTTTTCTTTTTTTAAAAAGGCACTGTTTATATCGGGGTAAACCGGAAGTGATATAAGGTAATCTCATCCAGTTCCCTATATCATAGAGCCAAATGGAGCTGTTCTGCTTTTTGTTCAGCTCTCAGCTGGCAGAAGTGATGGTAGGTCGATTGGATGTCCCGGTGTGATGGGACAGCCTGTTAAAGCCACGGAAGGTGGTGGGGGAGGGGATGTCCTCTCCTATTGCTTGTAATAGTGATCCAGCAGCTAGTTAGCTGCTCAGATTACTACTACAAATGGCCAACCGTCGGCTCTAAAAACAAATACCGGCAGCTGCAAGCATCATCCTGGTACACCCACTTAACGCTAAATGATGTACATGTACGTCATTTGGCATCAAGTGGATAACAAGAGAGACATTATTTCAGAAAGCTTCTTTGGCTAAATCTAAAGTAGTTTAATTTGGAGGTTTTTTTGAAAGTAGATTAACAGAATTATATTAAAGTGCAACTCCAGGAAAACAGCTCAATATACAGTTTAAAAACATAAGTTTAAAATACTAATACATTTGTAATTTTAGCTATTCCTATGATATGCACCTTTCTTAGAGAGATCGCTTCTGGTACTTGTAGGAGCACACTATGTTTCTGACACCAACAGTTATTTTTTTTGTAGTTGCAGTATGAATTAAAGGGATTATAGCATGGGAAATGTGCATGTGTCCCAGAAATGTACTAAATATAAATGTTTTAATTTTTTTGTACGCTTTAGATCTGTGTGCTTCTCCAATGTGAGAGAGAGTAGACCTGATGAATCAGTGTAAAGTATAAAGTAATTTTTTCTGAGTGGAGAACAAGACTAAATAGTATAGTATAATAGTAATAATAAACAGTATAGTAAAATATACTGTAGTAACAATAGATAGTATAGTATAAATCAACCTTTTTCAACCAGGGTGACCAGGCTCTATTAACCAAACGCCATATGGTTTCCAAGATGGCCATGTGGTTCACCAAGCAGAAGCGATGTCACAGATGAAGCACCCCAATAATGCATTTCATCATCAGGATGTCTTCAGGGGCCCCCGGACATCTTGGAAACCAGGAAGTGTTTGCTTAATAGTAAGAAAAATTGTGATTGTATGTGAATAGTAGTGAAGTGTGCTACAAATATTAAACAAAAAAGGTTTTACACTGTATGTGAATATTTTGGGCTGTTTATGGGGGACTGGAGCTGAAAGGAGAGAAGAGAGGTGGATCGAAGGTTACAAAAGTGGAGAATACATAGTGCTGTCAGACCTTCTTATTAACCACTTCACCTCTCACACCTGTTAAGCCCCTATGAATCAGAGCAATTTTACATTTCTGCTATGGACCTGTTTATTTGGCAATAACTTTGTAATTACTAATGATAACAAGTATTAAGAACAAACAAGGCTTTTTCATGATAGTGTCTTGCAACAATGATTTGAAACTAAACAAAATGCACTTTTTCTTTATTTTGAGCAGTGTATATGAAAATAAATACTGTTACTGAACATAAAATGTGCACATTTTATTCTATAATATGTCCTGTTTAAAATGACACTAAAATCAGCAGGTAAAATATAGCTGAAGAGAAGGAGAATGAGAAGGAGAATAAGGAGTTAATTAGGGTTGATTAAAGTAAACTAAGTTAAACAGAGGAAGATTTTATTAAACAACTTTCTTTTTATTTGTCAGGTTGCTTTGACTGACATCATCTGCAAGTTCATCCCTTTGATCTGCAGATGAATGAAAAGAAAGATACAAATGTAACAATATGTTACATTGAATCTTGTATAATCAGGGTCTGGAGCAGTGTTGTTTATAAACTATGCTTTTTTTGACAGCTAGAGCTGCAAACTTCTTCTCTAAGTATACTATAATGCCAGTTCTGATTAATCATAGCTGAAAATTACAGTATTCTGGGTGGGGGTGGTGTTCCAGAAGTGGGGCAGAGAGACTGGATGTGCTAGTCATGCCCTGTGTACATGATAATGTTTTTTTGTCATGTGTAGCAAAGTCTGCAACTAGTTAATTTAAGGAGTCTTATTATCTGTTGAATGCGGCACATTGGGACACTTTGTGGCATGTTTACTCAAAATTGCACGTTTACACAACAATGGCATGAGTGAACATTTAGGACACAAGTAATATGCTGCAGATCCCACAGAGTAATACTCTGCAGTTTGCACAAATTCTTTCTGCATAGGGACTGAGGACACATAATATTGTTTGAATGTACTTTAATAATGTATCATCTTTGGGAGATTTTATGGAACAATAATTTGCAGTTTTGTATGACAGAATATTGGAAACATAAGAGCAATATTCTGCAGGTCCTGCTGAACAATATTTTGCAGTTTGCACAATTGATATCTATTTGCACATAGGACCCAGCATTGTTTGAATACACTTTATTAAAAGTTTAAGAGTAATACTCTGCAGATAGAGTAATAATCTGTGGTTTTGCACAGAAAATGCAGACACAGTATAGATTGAAGGTTACCTTTTATTTTATATTTTGTGTATTAGCACAAAGGAAAGGGCATTGTTTAAAAAATTCTGATTTTAAATTTAAAAGTAACACCCTGCTGATAGTATGGAGCAATAATCTGCTGTTTTGCACAATTGTAAGGTTTTGCACAGCAACTGAAGACACAGTAAGGATTGAAGAGTAACATTCTGCAGATAATATGGAGCAATAATTTGTGGTTTTGAACAGAAACTGAAGACACAGTAAGGACCGACCACCAAAGAAAGTTATCTGAAGAGGCTATCCTCTCTTCAGTCTATCATGAATGCTGCTGTCAGACTCATCCACCTTACTAACCATTCCACATCTGCCACCCCTCTCTGACAATCCCGGCACTGGCTTCCCATTGCCCAACAAATAAAATTCAAAACATAACAATAACATATAAAGCCATTTATAACTCTGCCCAAAATTACATCACCAATCTTGTCTCCAAATATCACCCAAACCATACTCTCTGCTCATCCCACAACCTCCTGCTCACTAGCTCCCTTGTCATCTCCTCCTCCCTTGCTCATCTCTAGGACTTCTCCAGAGCTTCCCCCATCCTCTGGAACTCTCTACCCCAATTTATCAGACGATCGCCTATTCTGCTCACTTTTCGTCGATCTCTGAAAACCTATCTCTTCATGGAAGCTTATCCTGCCCTCAGCTAATAATGGCAACTTCTATTCCTCCTACCAGTCCATTCCCCACAGTTATTACCTTTTGTACCACTAGCCCCTCCTTCTTAGATTGTAAGCTCCAAGGAGCAGGGCCCTCCTAACCCTCTTGTATTGAACTGTATTGTTGCTGTATTGTCTCCCATTATATTGTAAAGCGCTGAACAAACTGTTGGCGCTATATAAATCCTGTATATTAATAATAATCTCTTAGTTTGTAAGCTCCAAAGAGCATCCCTCCTAACACTCTTGTATGGAACTGTATCATTGCTGTATTGCCTCCCTTTATATTGTAAAGCACTGAGCAAACTGTTGGCATTATATAAATCCTGTATAATAATAATCATTGGTCCATACTGTTTTCACTACAACCACCATGAGACATATGCATGTAATGGTACATAAAACTCCAACACATTTCAGCTCTTGATAAGAATCTTCATCAGGGGGTACTAACAAGATGGTTACATCTAGAATACAAGCAAAAAATATTACAAACATACAGGGCATATACAAATATTTTTTGTTTGAAATTATCAACCTAGGGGTAACATACTGGACCAATCTGGATATTATATGCAGTTCAAGGGATAGCATAATCAACTCCACATAAAGACAGGAAACTGGGGCTGGACTATGTAAGGGACGGCTGACCCTTTAGTGCTTGTTAGCTGTTTGGGCTTGCCAACTTTAGGGACCGTTATCCAGTAATCTGCTTCCTGGTAGGTGTATTTTCTGTGTTTGGCTGTTTATTCTAACAATCTAGGCTGGCTCTATTTTTTTAATTTTATCCAGTTTTGAAATGTATTACTTTCAGTCTCACCCATTTTCTGAAAAATGCCATCTATTACATATTCCATATGGTTCAATTGCAGGGGCGGACTGACAACTCATGGGGCCCCCGGGCAATAGGGGACATGGGGCCCCTGTGTCCTTGCCCAAACTCAAAAAAGCCTATGAAAAAGGTACCAGGGGCATCTCATGGGGCCCCCTACTGACCCCGGGCCCTCGTGCAGTGCCCGAGTTTCCAAATAGTCAGTCCGCCACTGTTCAATTGTGTATCTTTGCTGGACATCATTGTCTTTGGATTTGAAGTTTTCCTTCTGAAGCATATGAGCCCTTAAGGTAACTATTACAACATATATGTTTCATTTATGGGGTCCTATTATACATATGAAAACAGGTCTATACCCACCTTTAACCTCTTTTTTGCTTTATATCATATCTTTCTATCCAGTGGGAGAACAGTCCGGTGTCCTTTGTGCCTCAACAGTTTGTTTCCTGCCTTAATGAGGGGTTGATTACTCTACCCCTATGAATTGCATATAATATATAGATTGGTCCAGTAAGTTACTCCAGGTTGATAATTTCAAATAAAAAATATGTGTATTATGTCCTGTATGTTTGTGACATATATAGCTTGTATTCTAGATGTAACGGCCTTGATAGTATCCCCGATGAAGATTCTTATCAAGAATTGAAATGTGTTGGGGTTTTCATATTTACCATTGCATGCATATATCTTGAGGTGGTTGTATTGATTACAGTATGGACCAATAACGTTCTTTGTATTTGTGTGTACAGTGCTTTTTATATAAATATTTAGTAATAAACTTTAGAATTTTTAACCTTTACTATGTATTGTAGTGGGCATTAAAGTCCCCTTCTTTCCTTTGCTTTCATTTTCTATTTATCTGAATTGGGATATGGCACCGAATTTAATCAGATTGTGCTCTATTTTTTAATATTTGGAGGTTAAACACTCAAAGCAAACTAGGACCATGCTGTAAGCACTGAACACCTGTGTATGATCAGTAAGATAAGGATCTCTGTGTATGTCAGCAAGCATCCTTTTTTTCCCACAAATAGAGCTTTCTTTCGGTGGTGTTTGATCGCCTGTGAGATTTTTATTTTTTGTGCTATAAAAAAAGACAATTTTGAGAAAAAAAAAATATATTTTTGACTTTTTGCTATTAAACATGCCCAGTAAAAAAATTTAAAAAATAAAATTTCATCAAAAATTTAGGCCAAAACGTATTCTGCTACATGTCTTTGCTAAAATAAAATCCCAATATGTGTAAATTAATTGGTTTACGTGTTTACAAATGGCACTATAGATACTTTTTTTTTCTTTTAAATTTATTTTTACTAGTAATGGTGGCAATCAGCGACTTATAGCGGGACTGCGACGGGCATTCTGACACTGGGGGGAACTGACTTGATGTCACTGACATCCCCCGTGACACCAATACAGTGATCAGTGGTAATAAAAAGCACTGACACTGTACTAATGGCACTGGGCAAGAAGGAGTTAACATCTGGGGCGATCAAAGGGTTAATTGTGTGCTGTTTTACTTGGTGTTCAGTGTTTGTGCTTCACTGTAATCACATTGCTTTGCATGACTGTGCACAGCACAGCCATGCAAAGCAGTGTGCAGGAGCTGATAGGGAGGAGAACTGTTTTGTTTTCTAAGAGTTCTCCCCCTGTCGGAGATCCTTGGCAATCACCAGGTGCCAGCGAGTAATCACCATCCGGGATCCGGTGATTGACAGCCATGGCCAGGAACGGCAGTGCAGGAAGGGTACATGTGTGCCCCCTACCCGGAGATGCAAAATCACGTATATATGCGTGATTTTGCGCACAGCTGCCCTGCATTTCTGCTATAGAGCGGAGCTAAAGTGGTTAAAGACCACCTACCTACAGTAATTACTAGAAAAGAAGTCTGGAGCTATTTTGCCTGTTTTTGGGTATTCCGTCCCCTAAGCCTCTCTCCCGAGTTTGTTTTGCTAAATAAACCTCTAAAACATACTAAAATGATTGCCCCCCAATTTCCTTTATACCCTAGAATAAGGAAATGATTCTTCCCTGAGAAATTAAATGTTAGCCTTTCAAGACATCTGGATGTCATCCTCTACAACCCAAAGGTAAGGGGGTGCTACATTAAGATCAGAAATGTTAATAATAGATATGACAAAATGACCCTCCACTACTGATTACTGATCAAACAGTAGGAGTGTACAGGGGCATTCCTAGGCAGGTGCGTGGGGTGTGCACCGCACCGAGTGACACCTACCGCACGGGATGACACTGGAGCCGCTACACGAAAAGGTAAGTTGTAAAGCAAGCTGACGATTCCCGCAGGATGGATCGGATCTGCGGATTGAGCTTAATGGATCAGAGTGCGATCCATTATGCTGCATCCGCAGATCCGATCCATCCTGCGTGGGGATCGTCGGCATGCACCTATACGGGATGACACTGGACCCCCTCCACGAAAAGGTAATTGTAAAGCAAGCCGGTGATCCCCGCAGGATGGATCAGATCTGCGGATTGAGCATAATGGATCGGAGTCCGATCCATTATGCTCAATCCGCAGATCCGATCCATTCTGCGGGGATTGTCAGAAGGGGTGTCACCAAGTGTTATCGCACCGGGTGACCCTAACCCTAGGGACGACCCTGGGAGTGTAAAGTGTAAAAGCTATATCTAAATGAAATTATAATGCACTACAGCACTGCAATATTTATTCACATGTGAACTATTTAATAGTAATCTGCTGGTTCTTGCCAAAGCCAAAGATTCTATTCAGTGTCTGTGCCTACAAATTTCCAAACTCCAAGTCTCAGTGTTAGATCCAGGGTAGAGAAGTAGCATTATGTATGTGTATTGCATGTGGAAAAAGCATTTACATACAGACACATTTACTACTAAACTGACTATTGAAAATTCTTCAAGTCTTCTAAAGTTGATGCGCTGAACTTTGTTATTTGTTTAGGCAGATTTTTTTTTGTGGGTCATCAATCATTAAAAATAAAATTAAGCCTAACAGTACAATTTCTTAAGGAACAAAATTTTAGCAACCTTGGGAGGCAAATTTAGTGAACTACTGCACTTCCAACTGTTCATTTCCTGCTGACAGAGTCTCTTTAAATACAAACAGTAGAAATATTTTTCTTTCCAAGTCAGTGATTAAAATAGAATTCAAACAAACCAGCAAAACATGCAAACTTGTATTATTATTATTATTATTATTATTAATAATCATATGATGATGATTGTTAATATTATTTACATTATATTATTATGTAATTATTAATATTGTTTCAATGATGATGAGGATTATTAAGTGTTCTTGCATGGCACTGTTATCTCACATATATATTCTTATTATTATAGCCAAATTTACCACCCTAACTCCTCCCACAGTTTTTACACTACATAGACAGTAAAATACTGAAAAGTGTAGATTGTTCCCAATTGGTGTGCTATTACTTTGTGGAACGTTTTGCCAAATGGTTCACGAAATATCGGCGTTTTTGTGGTGAAATTGGTCCCATAGGAATGAATGGCGGAATGTTCAAAACTAGAGTGGAAGCTGACAAAGGCTAGAGCAGGGGTGGGCAAACTTTTTGACTTGAGGGCCGCAATGAGTTCATATATTGGACCTGGGGGCCGGACCAAGAGTAGATGAATGATGTGTATGTGTCATCCATAGTAAGTATAGTAATATTCCCCCATAGTAATTAATCCCCCATATAGTAATTCATCCCCCCATAGTAATTCACCCCCCATAGTAATTCATCCCCCATAGTAATTCATCCCCCATAGTAATTAATCCCCCATATAGTAATTCATCCCCCCATAGTAATTCACCCCCCATAGTAATTTATTCCCCCGTAGTAATTCATCCCCCATAGTAATTCATCCGCCATATAGTAATTCATCCCCCATAGTAATTCATCCCCCATATAGTAATTCATCCCCCATAGTAATTCATCCCCCATATAGTAATTCATCCCCCATAGTAATTCATCCCCCATATAGTAATTCATCCCCCATATAGTAATTCATCCCCCATAGTAATTAATCCCCCATATAGTAATGCATCCCCCCTATAGTAATTCATCCCCCCTATAGTAATTCATTCCCCATATTAAGTCCCCAAGTCCCCCCTGTGTCAATTCACTTACCTTTGCTCCGCGCGTTCCTCTCGCCGTGTTCCCGCGCCGTTCCGGTGTAGCATGAAAATCTGTCTCCTATGAGGATCTGTCCCCCTCGACGTATCTGCGCATGTGCCAGTTTCAGGCATTAGCAGCCGATCGGCGATCTCCGGCACATGCGCAGATACGTCGAGGGGGACAGATCCTCATAGGAGACGGATTTTCATGCTACACCGGTCTTCAGGGCGGACTGTGAGAGGAGCCTAGCTCCGCGGGCCGGATTAAAAGGTCCGCCGGGCCGTATACTATACATCCAAATGTAGGTCTTGGTCTTGTGATTCTCACAATATACAGCTCTTTGGTGTAGGATTTATATTTTTTAAACTACAACCATTTGAAGATGGCAACCACCAGTGAAGTGAGCAAGTTGGAGCAGTTTGTTTTTAACCACTCTTCTCTGCCCTTGCTATAGAGTGAGTTGCCATAGGAACCCAGGTGTGTGAGCAGGCAGCAGAGTGACAAGCCACTCCACCCAGTTACTCTGCCCACTCCAGTTGTAGACTACTGGTGGAGGCAAGAACACTTCACACAATTTCCCCAGAAATTGTAGCTTTTCTAGTTATTATTATTATTCATAACACTATTTTATTATTACTATTATTATTTATAATATCATAATTCAATGGTTTGTGCAATGATTTACAAAACAAAGGGAGACAGTACAGTTAAAAGCAAAAGTTAAGAGGACCCTGCTCATGCGAACTTACAACAAATCTGTATAATAAGCCCATTGTTTCCTTTTTCTTACTAAACATAAGAGATGCTTTAGTAAAAGAGTAAGAACTAGAAAAGCTACAATTTCTGGGGAAATTGTGTGAAGTGTTCTTGCCTCCACCAGTAGTCTACAACTGGAGTGGGCAGAGTAACTGGGTGGAGTGGCTTGAAAATGAGGGAGTGGTGGCAGTTTAGAAATCATGTCCTGATTTTTCAGCTCACACTCTCGCTTTGTCAGGTCCCACTCTAGTTTTGAACATTCCGCCATTCATTCCTATGGGACCAATTTCACCACAAAAATGCCGATATTTCGTGAACCATTCGGCGAAACGTTCCACAAAGTAATAGCACACTAATCAGGAACAATCCGCACGTTTCGGTATATTACTGTCTATGTAGTGTAAAAACTGTGGGAGGAGTTAGGGTAGTAAATTTGCTATAACAATAATGCAAGACCACTTAATAAATGGATTGCTTTTATTCCCAGTGTCTGGAAATCCCAGTGTCCAGAAATTGTCACAATTGTGGCAAATTTAGCTCAGATTCCAGTTTAATTGGAAAAATTAAACCTAGTATAGTACTGACACTTTCTCTTCCTCCAGTATGCATCTACAATGTTTCCACCCTTTCAATAATCTTTTTTTTTAATTTTGTGAACGTCTTCTAAGTTAAAAAAAGTTAATGAGTTACCTTAACTGAGATGTTCAGTCAAGCAAAATATCTGGTCTTTGAAACTTTGGCAATTCTATGAACAAATATGAGCTTCTTCTACATTTTAGATTTCTTTAATCACTTTAAATCTAATCCTACGTACCCACTATGACCACTAAACATGTAAAATTTAATAATATACAATGTGGTAAACAATAATCTCTGTCATGCAAAAAGTTATAAGTACACTATCAATTTAACCTGAACATTTCTTGCAACCATCTAATTGGCTTCAAACTCCTACCATTTAGACGGCACTCTGTCATGCTTAACTTTAACAATTAAGCAGATTTCAAGATATAATGCACTGTCAAATGATAAACTAGATAAATTAATTTAGTATAGGAAACATGAGAGAGAGATAGGGAGGCTGTCAGAGAAATAAGGAGGCTGTCATTTTTAACAACTTCTTCTGAAAATTCTAGTTGCCTGACTGTCATGCTGTTTAAAAGCTTCAATACCTTGCTGACCTGGAACAAGTATACAGATAGAGACTTTGCTCTGACTTCAGTAGTTGTATGTCTCTTCTGTTCCATTGTTTAGAAAATAACATAACATAATGAAGCCAGAACCAATCAGGAAATCAGCACTTTTAGAAGCCCAGTAATGGTAGCCTCCATATATTTCCAAATACAGATTTTCTTTAAGTCCACCAAGACATCATACCAAGCAATTAGACCCTACCTTACTGTGGACCATTCACTTTGAATAGGCCCCAATGTAGGAGAAATCATGTGTGCTCTCTTTTTAAACCACAGTACACCTTTTGAAAATTCTAGTTGCCTGGCTGAAATGCTATTAAAAAGCTTCCATAATTTGCTGACCTGGAACAAGTATTTATTTATTTCTTTCAGGTACTTATATAGCGCCGTCAGTTTACGCAGTGCTTTACATATATATATATATATATATATATTGTACATTCACATCAGTCCCTGACCCTTAAGGAGCGTACAATCATCTAAGGATACAGACTTTGCTCTGATTTCAGTAGCTGTATGCTTCTTTTCTTCCATTGTTAGAAAATAATAAAGCCAGAACCAATCAGGAAATCAGCACTTTTAGAAGCCCAGTAATGGTAGCCTCCATATATTTCCAAATATAGATTTTCTTTAAGTCCACCAAGTCTCCATACCAAGCAATTGGACCCTGCCTTACTGTGGACCATTCACTTTGAACAGGCCCCAATGTTGGAGAATCATTTGTGCTCTTTTTTTTTTAAAACCACATATGTGTGCTCAGTCATGTGCTGGGGTGCCAGTAAACAGCATAAAGAGAACTTAGCAAACTTGCTTACATTGGATGCTGCTAGTATCACCAACAAATGCAAATAAATATGACTGATATGCTATTGACAATGACTAGTTAATTTTTTTTCCAATACCATCTAGGTTCAAGCATCTTCTTCAATAATAGAGTATGAATAATTACAAATTAATACAATTAATAAAGCAGAATGCACTGAATTAGTGAACATATTTTTTGGCATCCTGTAAATTGTCATTCCAAACTCTGGGACTATAAAATTTGTTTGACCTGCTGAGACAATAATCTCTACAGCAAAAGTTGGGAGTAATTAATTGAAGTCTTTTTACAATTGTTATACAACCTTGGTGAATCTGTTCACTTTCATGTGCCTGGACTTGACCATATTTGTGATTTGCCTTACCATTAAATGCCTCAAAGAACAGAATGGAACGGATCTAAGGTACCAATCTATAGGCAAATTATGGGACATCTAGGACAGATATGTAAAATAGGAAGGATTGATAAAGATTAGATTGGCCATTGGGGTACCAGCAGACACTGCTGGCCACAGCATGTTTTGGGAAAGAAACAATCAGACAAGTTGGGAAATCTTTTACAATCACCAGTGTTTTCCCTCTGACAGACCAACATCAGAGTTATCTGCAGCAAATCCCCTCCACCACTTTAAATACAGAAGGTATTCTAGGACAAATAGCATAAGGAGATCCGATTGTCAAAATAAGGCCCTGTATACAAGTTTAGGATATTGGACGAATGATCGTCCGCTTTTTTTCTGCATGCTAGTCTCATATAAAAAGTGAATAAGTTACTAAAGTTACCATAATTCTTTAACAAAGGAATAAAAAATAGAAAAATGTAATGTATTTGTATTGTATTTTCAGATGATTACTGTACTGGTTAAAATGAAAATCGTATGATCCGGTATCATACGTTAAAAATTTTCAGGCTTGTCCCTTCAATTTTTTTCGGATTGTGTACTAACAATCAGATTATCGTACGATAATCTTATTGTACAATTTTCTGATCGTGTATATGGGGCTTAAAATATGAGGACACTGACCACACCCACAAAATCACTACCCCATTTGTAGGCACACCCACAAAATCATTCCTCATTTTTAGTATGCCCTCAAACAATTAGTCAAGGACTTTTGCAATAAGAGAAAGATACTCAAGGTATTAAGACAAAATTAATGGATTTTAAATAAGCGGCATCAAGATATGCATGCATAATTAGGAGGAATGACTTGAAGGTATGAAGAAGTATAATGTGGCCTGCATAGTGAGCTGCCTACCAAACACCTGGAGGAATGACCAATAATGTAGCTGGTGGCACGGCAGCTCGCTATCTCATATAAATATCATACCCAATATAATTATTCCAATCTCAATAAAAGGATAAAACAGCTTGTACCTCACAATATCAGTTGTGACAAAGTACGAGGTGTGACAATTTAATTCCTGGAGTGCCCAAGGCGCAGCACTATGCTAAGTCACACAACAATTCGCACTTGAGCGTGTTCTGACATGTTCTAACTTGCACTTGTCTTGGTCACAGACCAGTTGACCTAATCTTTATAGAGTAGTAAAAGAAATAACAAGTGTGTTCATTGCGCTGTTGACAGAAAATGAGTGACAGGAATCTGGAGCAGCAGATTGACATCAAATTTTGTGTGAAAATTGGCAAAAGTGCCAATGAAACTTTAGCTCTGTTACAACAGGCTTATGGTGAACACTCCATGAAGAAATCAAGTGTTTTTAAATGGCATAGTCGGATTAAGGAGGGACGGCAAGATGTCCAAGATGACGCAAGAAATTTGGAGGTAATTTCTGAGGTTATGTGAATCTGTTTGGAGGAAATAGACTAGAACTCTGGTCTGACAAGTGGATTCTACAGCAGGACAATGTTCCTGCACCTGATGCATTAAGTGTTCGCAAGTTCTTGGAAATTCATCTGGAATTTAGCAAACCACCTTATTCCCCTGACTTAGTACCCTGTGACTTTTTGCGGTTTCCAAAAATATTTTTGTAAATTTTTTAGGAGCCCCATTGGGGGGCTTTGGTGAGAAGGAAAGCAAGAAAGAAAAAAAATAATATCTCCCATCTATGGTAGTGGGGGAACTGTCAGCACTGGGGACAGTTCATCCTGATAGATCCTCTGCAGCAGCTGCAGGGAGGGGGGAACCTGGTGGGGGGTGGCCGCCGGGGGAGTATACAGGACAGCAGTAGATGGATAGGAGGGGCAGCCGGGCAGCACATAGAGGACCCAGACAGTGCATTTCTCTCCTGCCACCAATGAATGCCTGCAGGAGGGAGAGGAGGAGAAGCAGGCATTCAGAGGTGGCAGGAGAGAAATGCACAGATTAGTTCCTCTCCTATCCAGGTGGTCCCAGCCCACCAGGCAAATGCCCAGTGTGCCCTGTGGCCAGTCCCGGCCTGTTCTGGACATCCAGCAGACCATGTCAAAGATACTGCTCAGCGTTATGGAAAACTAATTCCAGGTATGTTTCTGACAGTGGCACAGTCGTCCAGAAAAGTGTGTTGCTTCCCAAGGGGACTGCTTTGAAAGTTACAATAGCCATTAGTGTCTAATTAAGCAAAGCTTTGTTTGCAGTCCACTCGCTGCCTGGCCTATAGTCAAATGACGGCCCGGCGAACATCTCGTCCGTCCGGGAAGGCGTCACATGACGCCCTTCACTGATCCTGCTTTGCGAGTGCCCACAGGGCCACGCTGTGGCGAGATCTGTCACCGGCTGTGTACCTCGAATACGGACGATGATAGATCTGTGTGTCAGCCCCGTTGCCAGTACCTTGTGACCTGCTGCGACTAATCACAGCAGGTGACATGACAGTTGTATACAATAGAAGGCTTCCTTTCATGCCATCCATAGTATACAAGTGAGTCTAGCTGTTAATGGTCACAGTGATCACATGCACAGGCTGGACCAATCACAGCCCATCTGTGTCATGTGATTAGCCGTGACCAATAACAGCTAATCACAGCAAAAAAACTTGAATGAATCTATTTAATTCAGTAAATAGAAATTCTTTGCTATAAGCAATCAAATTGTGAAAAAATAGTATAATGGTAACATTATACTACTTTGGTCATAGTGTAATATGAAAACAAATCTTAAAAAAAGAAAAAAAAAATTAATAAAAAATAAAATAAACTATAAAAAATTAAAAAAAAAAATTTTCATACTGTCCCTGATCACCGCCTTACCAGTTATATGATGACACTGTACTGCACTGGTGACAGTATGTAAAAAAAAAATTGTGAAAATAAATTTTTTTAATTTCTTCATTTTCCTAAAAATTATGACAAAAAAATGACAAGTTAAAAAAACTCACAATGCCTCTTATGAAATACGTCAGACTGTCTACTTTGCAAAAAGTGGTCATTTGAGGGATATCTGTACTGTTCTGACATTTTTGGGCCTCAAGAAATTAGATTGGCTGTCAGTACTTCAGGATTGATCAGTTTTCAGATATATCCCATAGTTTGCATAACTTTCCTACAGACTAAATAATAAATACTGATTTGGGTTATTTTCACCAAAGACATGTAGTAGAATACACCCCGCCCTAAATTTATGAAGAACAATTATTTATTTGCAAACTTTTATAACAGAAACAAAGAAACGTGTTATTTTTAAAAATTTTCTGTTTTTTTTTGTTTATTTAGCAAAACTTAAAAACCCCAGTGCTGATTAAATACCACCAAAAGAAAGCTCTAGTTGTGTGAACAAAATGATAAAATTTTAGTTTGGGTACAGTGTTGCATGACTGCGCAATTGTCAATCAAAGTGTGAGAGCGCTGGAACCTGAAAATTGGCCTGGGCAGGAAGGGGGTAAAAGTGCCTGGTATTGAAGTGGTTAAAATGTCACGCCTTGTACATGCAATTTCATTACCAATTCACAAGAAACCACAAAAACTCTTACAGATCCATGCCAGCTTCCTTGCACAGTACTGATCTTGTTCCTAATACAGCAGTCTTGGCGTTTTTTCCTTCTACGCTGCTCTTATGGTGTTCAGCTGCTCTCCACACAGTTCTGCATGCCAAGCAGTACAGTTGGTGTCGTGGCTCTTCGCCACCTCCAGCCCCAGTCCCAGTCCCACAAAAGTATTCTCCTATACTCCCACTTCCACACCTCTGGTCTTGGTGCCAGTCACTAGCTAGTGGTTGGCAGATTAGTTGTAATCTATCCATCACCTGCCTTTGATCAAAGGGGTTGCTGACCCTCCCAAAGCAGTGGTACTACCCGGTGTCAGTAGGAGTAATATCATGAAATCACAGACAACTTCAACCAAAATCAGATCTATTTTCACAACGAATTACTGGTGAAACAATTGTCAATAGTTATTGGAAATAGAAATTGATTTCTTATCTTGAATACTATCTGGGGCGGACTGACAACTCATGGGTCCCCCGGGCAATAGGGGATCATGGGGCCCCTGTGTCCTTGCCCAAACTCAAAAAAGCCTATGAAAAAGGTACCAGGGGCGTCTCATGGAGCCCCTTACTGCCCCCGGGCCCTCGGGCAGTGTCCGAGTTTCCAAATGGTCAGTCCGCCCCTGAATACTATCAGTACAAGTGTTAACCCAATACAGTTACCAGAATATAATATTTTTGCAATAGCGGTTCTTTAAAGTGGTTCTAAAAGCTTGACTTTTTTTTTTTACCTCAATGTATTCTCTGCATTAAGGTAAAAAAAACAAAAACCTTTAGTGTGCTGCTCCCTGTTCTCCCCAGCTCCCCCTCATACTTACCTTACTTCTCGATCCAACAAAAACAGTGACTCTCTCTTTCCTCATTGGACATAGATGAAGCAGTGGGAGCCATTGGCTTCTGATGCTATCAATCACAGCCAGTGAGGAGGAAGCAGGGGCGGGCCAAGCCACACTCTGTGTGTCAATGGAGCCGGTTCAGGAGTGAGCATGCATGAGTGCCCTCATAGCAAGTGGCTTGGTATGCGGGCACTCTTAAGGGGGGAGGAGCCATTGTGCAACGAGAAGAGGTGGATCAGGGCTGCTCTGTGCAAAACCACTGCACAGAAGCAGGTACTGTAATTATAACATGTTTGTTATTAGAAAAAAAACCATGAAGCTTTTCAATCAAGATATGACCCATGATATCAGGACATCATACATTGGCGACACCTAGAATAATAGTTTGGGAAATCATCTGTGTGAGACACAGGGCTGATTTAATAAAGGAACAGAGAATGTCCATACAATAAATTGAGTGAAGATTCACTACAATTATCCACTCATGTGAAAAGAAAATCACTTTTTACTTATTTTATCTGCACATGATTGGATAATTGAAGTAAATATTCAAACAATTTATTGTGTGAACATTCACAACTCCTTTAGTAAATCAGCCTTACAATCTCACTTGTAGCCAAGGACTTTAGAAAGGCCAGAAAGTGGGGTTGATTTACTAAAATAGAGACTGTCCATTTAGCTTAGTGAATAATGAACAATAATGATTTTTCTAAATTCCATTTCAAACAATTTGGTATTCATAGTGAATACAGCTTCACCCTATTTAACAGGCTCAGTGAACATTCACTTTGCTAAGTAAACAGTCTAAGCCCCTTTAGTACCCCAATCCCCATTAGTACCTCAACCCCATTGTCTTGTTTCCAGTGTTTCGATAGTACATGATGTGCAGCCACATTTCCGGAAAATGCCTTTCTGAGTTCTCATGTTCATGAGTGGAATGATGTATCTCTCTACGGGGTGAAACTATATTTACTTTGAATAAGTAACCATGTACATGGAAAACAAAAAAAAAAAAAATCTTGTACATGATTGGCTGATTGAAGTGAACACAGCTTTACCTTATTTACAAAGTTCAGTGAATATTCACTTTGAAAAGTGAACATTAACTTTTCTACGTGGACAGTCTCTGCTTCTTTTAAAAATCTCCCATAATGGTTGGGTTGTACAACCACGTCATCTGAGTTTCTCCTCAATCACAGATATTTGGGTTATTACTGGCAAAGCATTATTGTAAGTGGACACCAGGCATGAGATATTGAAAAACTAACCATCCATAACCATTCCTCAAGACGCCATCAGCTGCAAGTGGATACCATATCACACTGATTTATACTGAAAAAAGATTTGTCACATAAAGTCAAATTGTAATAAAAATATTCTTAATAGCACAACAAAAAACTTATAATAATAATTATTATATTTTTCAATTTACATTTATTAAAACCATTCAATGTCCAAAGCAACTGGAATATTTGCCTTACCTAATACTGATAGGGGTCAATATATAAATAAAATCTCAACAACATAAAATGTTAGAAACAGCCGGTCATCCATCACATGTGCAATGTGTCAGTGAGTGATGGCATCATCATGATCCCACAGCCTGTTCTTCTAGTGCCTGTGGGCCTGCTGATCTGTGCCAGTGTTGGTGGTGGTGTGTTGTGTCAGATCTGTCACTGTGTGGGATCGCTCAGTTCAGGTGTCCTCTGTGTGTGTGTGCTGGGCTGTCTGCTGTCACAGCATTTTATCTCCCACCATTGCCTGAGAAATTCCAGCCTGAGATCTGTAAGAGTGTGGAACCATCATCCTCCACTCACTGCAACTGTCACACTGCTACTGCCAGCCACAGATACAGTCCGTTCATGACACTGATTTTGTCTTTAATATTGGTGCTGGTGGCATCTTATGGCACTTATTTTTGCAAATTAAAAGAAATGTAGCAGTTTCATGTTGTTGATTTAAAATTTTCTACTGATTTAATTTTTTTTTTATGTATATATCTTTTTTGGGGGAGGGTACAAGTAGCTGGTCTTGCCTAGTGTGCAAAATACTCTAGCACAGACCCAGACTGCTAGCCATGAAATGATAGTGAGAAGGTAGATCCAACCGAAGGTTCTCCCTCAACATTCACAAACATTGTATCTGAATTTATTTATTTATTTTGCATGCTTCTGCAATGAAAAGGCACCCCTGATCAGGTAAGAATTGGCAGACATTTGGGAAAATTATTTTAGACCATGGGCCAGCAACCAGTAGATAGTTATGTCTCAGTAGATCTTGACCAGGTGACTGGTACATCATGGTCAGGGCTTGCTGGGCCTCCATCCCAAAGCATCAAACAGAGTGCAATGCAGAGGGACTACTTTCAAAGTTTGAGCTGTAGTAGGGAGCAAGAGCCACATAGGTTGATGTCTCCTCTGTATTGCTGCTCCTACGCCCTGTCATGGTTGGAGGATGAAGCACCAGCCAAGCATGACCCATTCAAGTGAACGAGGCCACTCTCCAAGTGCCCTGCAAGGGGACAAGGGATTAAACAGGCAGCATTGTGTTCCTTTCTCACCACCTGCTTTAACCTCTTGGACCCCGCAGAAGCATGCAGTTACGGGGCACTTGCAGAGTGGCCCCATTTACTTGAATGGGTCTCGACTGACAGGCGGTAGCACCCACCAAATGCAGCATTTCTGAATGTAATTCCTGCTGCGGCATGTGCATACCTTTGGCTGCTGCCTCAGCAGCTAAAGGAGGTAGGGGTTGGGGGCAGTAAAATTGTGACTCAACCGCAGGGTCTTACCAACCCCCAACTTTACATGTAAATGAGCCCTAAGAGTGCCGCTGCTGGATGCAAGGGCTCATTCACAAGTGTAACAGACAATTCTGCTCCTCTGCAAAGCAATCCAAGTGTGTTGGACAGGTAGTGAGGAGGCGGTATGTTGCCTCCTCACCACCTGATTTAAACCCATGATTTCTGTGCAATGCACGGGATTGTGACATGGTAGTACTGCAATTAGAGATTTAAATCAGGTGTGAGGAGGTGACACTGTGCCCATTGATCTTTGACTTCTCTACCTGTTCGGGTAGACCTCCGCCTCTTTAAGGTTGCCTACCCCTGCTTTAGACTTGCAGGAGTCTCCAAACTATGGTGTTGAGGAACTGCAAGTCCCATGAGGCCTTGCAAGACTCTGACAGCCACAGGCAAGACACCCAGAGGCAGAGGCATGATGGGACTTGTAGTACTTCAACAGCTGGAGGGCCATAGTTTGGAGACCCCTGTTTTAGAGGATAGTTTTTTTTCCAACAAGACTGGACAGCCTGGAGGTTTCTGCAGATATTCTCTGAAATTCAGTGAGGTTGATAAGTAAGACCCGGTCACACCAGGTGCAACTTGCCATGCCATTTGCCGTGCTATGTGACTTGCAAGCGGTCATATTGGTGCAATTCCAACTTGGTCGGAGCTGCACTGATTTCTAAAGTGGTGCATGTCTTGCAAGTCGCACCTGAGGTCAGAATACCATCCGAATTTGAAAACGTGTGACTTCACTGGAAGCTGCGCGATTTCAAAGTCAGATAGGTGTGACCTGATGTAAAACTGGAGAGTGCAGGTGTAAATGGTAACTAATCAGCTTCTAACTTCAGCTTGTTCAATTTGACACAAAAAAACTGGAAGCTGATTGGTTTCTATGCAGAGATGCACCAGATTTTGCACTCTCAAGTTTTAGTAAATCAACCCCAGTGTGTGCCAAATGCATGTACCTGTGTATAAATTTGGCAAATGCTGCTCCACTTTTTCACAAAATCTGTCTGCAGCAGGATTTGTCTCTTTATGCCAAAAGAGAGTTGGTCTTAATGAGCTCCACTTTTGTAAGATACAAACTGTCTGTATTTTATTTTGAATTTGGCCAAGGCATTGTGCCACAATGTAAAAGTGGTGCAGAGGGCTTCAACTATCACCTCTACGCCGATGACATGCAAATTTACCTCTCCACCCCTCACCTCACCCCTTCAGTGTCCGTATCGCCCACCTACTGAACGACATTTCAGACAGGATGTCGCTCCATTTCCTCAAATTGAACCTTTCCAAAACCAAGCTCCTAATTTTCCCCCCAGCCCGCGCCCCCCCATCCTCTCCATCACGACCAACAACGCCACCATCAGTCCCACCCCACAAGCCAAAGTCCTAGGTGTCACTCTAGACTCAAACCTGTCCTTCCAACCCCATGTCCAATTGTTGGCAAACTCATGCAGACTCCACCTCCACAACATCTCCAAAATACGTACGTTCCTAACCCCAGACACTACTAAACAACTAGTTCACTCCCTTATTATCTCACCTCTGGACTACTGCAACTCCCTTCTCACCGGCCTACCTCATCACAGACTATCCCCGCTTCAGTCTATCCTGAACTCTGCGGCCAGACTCATCCACCTTACCAACCGCTCCGCTTCTGCCACCCCCCTCTGTCATTCCCTCCACTGGCTTCCGATTGCCCAACGCATTAAATTCAAAATACTAACACTGACATACATAGCCATTCATAACGCTGCCCCAAACTACCTCACCGACCTGATACCCAAATACCACCCAACCCGTACTCTTCGCTCCTCACAAGACCTCCTACTTTCTAGCTCCCTGGTCTCCTCCTCCCATGCTCGACTGCAGGACTTCTCCAGGACTTCCCCCATCCTCTGGAACTCACTACCCTAATCCATCAGACTGTCACCTACCCTCATCACCTTTAGGCGCACCCTGAAAACCCATCTCTTCAGGGAAGCCTACCCCACCCTCACCTAACAGCCGATAGGTGAGTTTCTTCCCATACTCCAAAGACATGCTGGGAGGTTAATTGGATCTTGTCTAAATTGGCCCTAGTATGTGTATGTATGGATGTAAATTAGGTACCTTAGATTGTACGCTCCTTGAGGATTAGGGACTGATGTGAATTTACAATATATATGTAAAGCCCTGCGTAAATTTACGGTGCTATATAAGTACCTGAAATAAATAAAAATCTTCAGATTTTCACTTTTCACATCACTCTGAATGTGCCCAATCTCATATGATCTAGGAGGCTACGCAGGGTTGAGTCTGGTCAGTACTTGGATGGGAGAATGTCTGGGAATACCGGTGCTGTAGGCTTCTATTGGTTGAACTAGATGGCCTTGTGTGAATATTTAATCATTTTTCTTCTTTAATTTTCTGATATTTGAATATGGCATTTTAATTGACTACATAAATCGATAGTATTCTGTAAATAAAGTTGTTTAGAAATGTTGGTCATTTGTACTAAAATATTGTGGTTTTTGGATTATGATAAATTATAAATTTACAAGTATTATTAATAACTAGAAAAGCTACAATTTCTGGGGAAATTGTGTGAAGTGTTCTTTCCTCCACCAGTAGTTTACAACTGGAGTGGGCGGAGTAACTGGGTGGAGTGGCTTGAGTAACTATTGTGTGTTGGAGTGGCTGGAGTAACTGTGAAAAGGTTGGACTGGGCAGAGTAACTTTATGGAGTGGGCAGAGTAACTGTGTGAAGTGTTTGGAGTGAGTAAAGATAGTAAACATTACACTAACCAATTGATTGATTAAATTTAAAAAGTGCACATGGCAAGCTTGATAGAGTGAGAAATGCATTTCAACTTTTATCTTTCAGCTCACACTCTAGCTTTTGTCACTCTGCTGCCTGCTCACACACCTGGGTTCCTATGGCAACTCACTCTACAGCAAGGGCAGAGAAGAGCGGTTAAACACAAACTGCTCCAACTTGCTCACTTCACTGGCGGTTGCCATCTTCAAACAGTTGTAGTTTAAAAAATATAAATCCTACACCGAAGAGCTTTATATTGTGAGAATCACAAGACCCATACCTACATTTTGATGCATAGTATGTCTCTGAAATATTAAAACTGAAGGCACAGTCGCAGTTTAGAAATTGCCCTTCAAATTAGAGGTGGCTAGAGTGGAGTTTCAATGAATGTCAATGGGCAGCGTGAGTTGCAAACAAATGGTCATATTGTGAAAACTATCAGTACTATGGCTTAGCTGTGGACATTTTTACTGGCAGCAGGGATAGCTGAACATTTTGATATAAGATTTGTGTAGGTGGGCTTGAAAATGAGGGAGTGATGGCAGTTTAGAAATCATGTCCTGATTTTTCAGCTCACACTCTAGCTTTTGTCAGCTCCCACTCAAGTTTTGAACATTCCGCCATTCATTCCTATGGGACCAATTTCACCACAAAAACGCTGATATTTCATGAACCATTCGGCAAAACGTTCCACAAAGTAATAGCACACCAATCGGGAACAATCCGCACGTTTCGGTATATTACTGTCTATGTAGTGTAAAAACTGTGGGAGGAGTTAGGGTGGTAAATTTGGCTATAATAATAAGAATATATATGTGAGATAACAGTAAGTGGTCTTCCCATGCAAGAACACTTAATAATACTTCTAAATTTGAGGTTACATGGGAACCATAGATTAGGTATATCTCTATTATCTAATGGACTTTTTGCTGGCCCTCTTTTCTTCTCTTCTCTTCTCTTTTCTTTATGTTTTTTTGGTCTCCTTATTTTGTCAGATGGCTATCTGAAATTGCCCAGGTTTACTGACCGATGGAATATGTGCTACCCTATTGGGGCTGTATCCTCTTTTTTACAACATCATTGGTTGATGTATTCTTATGTGCCTATATATTCTATGAATCTGTTTGTTCACCAAAACTCACCATGTATGTGGGCTATGTTTCCTATTTTTCTGTATAATACTTTCTACAGTTTTTCAATAAAAATATTGAAATATAAAATATTGTGGGTTAAATTGGTATACTAGAAATGTAAATTAATTCTTGTTATGACATAAAATCTATCACGTATTTCCATGATGTTTCTCATGAAAAGCATTTACATCCCAAAATGGAGCCCAGTGTTGCATGTCAAGAAAAAATACAAGACTCACTGCATCAAAGGAAACTGTGTGAGCTTTGGCTTGGCCTTTGCTCTGCTTCCCTGGCATGGCATGTATATTAATGTTCTCTGGTCACAGTGATTGACTTGGACCTTGGCCTGTTTCTACACATTTCCAGCCATCCTGCTAATTAAGTGGATACTATTTTCTGGTCCATGTCTCTTACAACCTGATTTCGCTCTTCTTCAGAACTGTTATGATTGGCCTTTTCCCATTAATGTACTTCATTAATTTCTCTCAACAGGTGATCCTACTCATTACCTTTTTGAGAGAGATGAGGCCTATAGTTTCCCAGAACAGAAGCTTCTGTGCGCTCAATTCTCAGGAGTCTTTTTTTTTTAAAGCGATAATGCTTCAAGTTAAAGGACGGGTTCACACGGAGTATTTCCTTTATGTCTTATCTGATCTGTGCAGTCTGACGAAACATGAAGGAGATAAAGAGAAATAGATGATGCATATGTGCTGGGCTATCACCCAGGCTTATAAGAAGCTACATAGTTGTACTGTTAATTTAAACAAAAGTGGTGAATGTCCTGTTTTTTCCATTATTTTGTGAAACTACATCAAAGTAAAATTAAACACAACGGGGCTGAATAATACAAACCAGAAGTAAAAGCATTTGGCAACCAATCGGCTTATAGCAGTAATTTCTTAGTTAAAAAAATAAGAGCTGAAATTTGATTGGCTTTATGTGTAACAATGTCATTTTTTTATTGAATATTTTCAGTTACCTTTAAATATTTTTTTTTTCTCCCTAGTTGTATCAGGAAATTTATATTTTGGTCATTTTTGACTCCATATTATAATAGATATTCAGCTACAAAATGATATACCTCAAAATGCATTAGCTGCATCTTTTCTATTTTCTTTTCTTAACAATCTTTTTTTTCTTAACAATCTTATAGCAGTAATTTCTTTAAAAAAAATGAGAGCTGAAATTTGATCTGCTGTTATGCGCAACAGTGTTATTTTTTTTTTTACTGAATATTTTCAATATTTCAAGATAATATATCTCAAAATGCATTAGCTGCATATTTTCTATTTGCATTACTTGACAAACTTACCCGGTTATGAAAAATGGATGGCAATAGTGTTAACTGTGCTTATTTTTCCTGAAATGTAGGGTTAGTTTTGGGCTCAGTTTAAGGATTAAATGAACAGGTTAGGTTTATGGCTATTTTTTGGAGTTATGTTGCAAATTAAGAAGTTGAGAATTAGAAAGTAAATATTAATTTTCTAGGTTTGATAAATTAAAGTATATGTATGAAAAAAAACCTTTTTTAGAGTAGAGAAAGATTAGCACCACTTTAAATCATCCAGTGGAGACACCTGTTCCAATGACAACTGTCTAAGAGGGGGATTTTCCCCCTGGGTTTATTTGCTAAAACAGTTAAAAATATTCACTCAATAAATCGTGTGAAAACGCCATCTAGTTATCAAGTCATGTGTAGAGGAAAAAAATAAGCTGGAATTTCCTGAATTTTCTGTTGCTGTGAATATTCTCACAATTTATTGTGTGAAGATTCTAAAATCATTTAGTAAACCATCCTCTTCCTCTAATTTCTTTTTGCACCTCCAGTATTTGAAGCTAAGGGAAATGGAAAAAGGAAAACAACACAGCAACATGTAAACTGTCAGAGTTTTTATTGTATATGTATATTATTGTATATGTGAAGTTAATCTATATATGTATGTTTTTTGATTATACATTTTAGATATACATATACTTTCATTTTTTATGGTGTGGCATAACAAATGTGATAAACACATTCATAGCTAACAATTGTGTGCTGAAATTTAAACAAACATCACATTTCAGAAATCCAAAACTAATATACCAAATATTGCAGTGTTCGCACTACAACAGTGTCATGTACACACTACCAGTAACCTCTGTCACTGTTCCCACGTAAATACGTGTACATTCACAAATTCAAAAAGTATCAGTTTGAAAATGGTTTCTTAGTCATAGTGGCACATTTAGTGACTTAGGGGGTTATTTACTAAAACTGGAGAGTGCAAAATTTGGTTCAGCTCTGCATAGAAACCAATCAGCTTCCAGGTTTTATTGCCAAAGCTTAATTAAACAAGCTGAAGTTAGAAGCTGATTGGCTACCATGCACAACTGCACCAGATTCTGTGTACACCAGTTTTAGTAAATCTCCCCCTTTAAATACATAGATTTGTCATGCTTTTTTAAATCTAAATAAATTCACAATATGCAGAATTTTTTTTTTCCCTCTCACATGAATGGATAGGAAAATCACATAATAATATATACTGTATGACCATCATGCTAAGTGGAAATAAATACATACAAATGTGTATATGCTGGTAGGTTAATTGGATCCTGTCTAAATTGGCCCTAGTATGTGAACGTAGATTAGGGACCTTAGATTGTACACCCCTTAAGGGTTAGGAACTGATGTGAATGTAAAATATATATGTAAAGCGTTGCGTAAATTGACGGCGCTATATAAGTACCTGAAATAAATAAAAAATAAAATAAATGATTTTGACTGTTAAAGGCATCAATGTACATATATTTCAAATATCTGCATGAATATGGCATAAGTTTGCAAATGTAAATTTAATGAACACAGTAGAACTGAAGGAAAATTGTTAGTGCAAAACTTCCTCTACAAAAAAAAAAGTCTATTTTTATCAGGGTAATTTTGCCAAGTACAATTTTCACCTTCCATTTGCATTTGTTAACAATGCTGAATTATTTTTTTCCTAGATGCATATGCTATTGATAATGTCCACACAGTTTAATCATTTAACAGTGTTTTCTATAATACATAATAATTGTTAGTTTATAACACAAACATTTTTAGTTGAGTTTATAATTTAAAGCAGAATTAAAACTCTGGAATTTTTTAAATGGGCCCAAGAGCTATGAGCCATATATTTACCTGGCAAGTGATCTCCTCCATTGCTGCGCTATCAATGCTCCCATCGGTATTGGGCACTGCTCTCTTCTTCTGGTCTTCCTTTTGGGTTTTGACTTGGTTAGCTGGGCTGCGATTACATCATTACCACACATGTGCACTGTAGTCACCTCATCACAGCACAGAGCCATGCCATAAATGCGAATGTGCAGCTCAATGTGCACAAACAAAGACAGGCAGGGAGAAGGGTTTATGAAAAAAAGAGACCTGTAGAGTATTTCTGTCATAAAAATTATACAGATTAGCTTTTCTTTTTATTAAGGTTTAATTTGGTTTTAAGAATGTGACCAACCTTTACAGGAGACCAAGAAAAAATGTAAAGATATACCTCTGGGACTTTGTATGGCAAAGAACACAGTGAGTATACAGAAGTATAGAACAGTACATGCAGGGGTGGACTGACAACTCATGGGGCCCCCGGGCAATAGGGAATCATGGGGCCCCTGTGTCCTTGCCCAAACTCAAAAAAGCCTATGAAAAAGGTACCAGGGGCATCTCATGGGGCCCCCTACTGACCCCAGGCCCTCAGGCAGTGCCCGAGTTTCCAAATGGTCAGTCCGCCCCTGAGTACATGTTTATTACAAAAAATGTTTGCGATAAAACAAAATCGGAAGATTTAATAAAGTTCTCTTCTGAGTTGCTAGCCCATTTGTCAGTTGTTGTATTGCAGACTGTCAGGTCTTATGCACACTGTGTATGTTTTTGTATGTGAACTATGAACCATTGTATTACAACTTATTTTATTGAATCTTCTGATTTGTTTTATCGCAACAATTTTTTGGAATAAACATTTACTGTTTTATACTTCTATATACTCACTGTGTTCTTTGCCATACAAAGTCCCAGGGGGGATATCTTTACATTTTTTCTTGGTCTCCTGTAATGGTTGGTGACATACTTAAAGCCAAATTAAACCAACCTTTACAGGAGACCAAGAAAAAATGTAATGTCCAATAAAAAATTTTAAAAAATCTAATTTTGTCATAAATTTAGACCAAACTGTATTCTGCTACATGTCTTTGCTAAAAAAAATCCCAATACGTGTAAATTATAGTGTTTACAAATGGCGGAATACATACTGGGATTTTTTTTTTAACTAGTGATGGAGGCAATCAGCGACATAGCGGGACTGCGGTGGGCATTCTGACACTGGGGGCAACTAACTTGTTGCCACTGACATTCCCAGTGACACTAATATAGTGATCAGTGCTAACAGAAAGCACTGACACTGTACTAATGACACTGGGCAGGAAGGGGTAAGCACACTGCTTTGTACAAAGCAGTGTGCAGGAGCTGACAGGGGATAAGACTGTATTGTTTAACAATGTGTTGTTTAAAAAAACAAATCACTCAACTCCTTTTTTCAAATCAGCCTCAATATGTTTGGGAAAACTTTAATATACAGTTACTATTGGGAATAAGCATAGCGATTTTGGCAAAATTACTGTTTTTGCTGTCAATGAAGTTTCAGGGAAGCAGAAGCTCTGTGTTTTGATACTTCAACTGTTCTGGCAAAATGTGCTTGAAAAAAAAAACTACAGGTTTTTATTTTCATTTTAATTGGGGGTGTGAGTTTTAGATATATTTAGGGTAGATTTGTATATTACTTATAGGGGTTTATGTAGGATAAAATTAGTTTTGCGAATGTCTCAGCATTCACGCTAAAATCACAAGTTATATCCATAATTTTTGTATTATGTGTGAAATTTCAGTTTCTATTGCCTGCTGCTAAAACACAGCAAACTCTGTACTCCTGCTCTTCGGGATGGACTTGGCTAGGGTTATGGTAACATCACAGATATCCTAGAAAACGCATTCCTTGCGTTTGGCCACACATTAGGTCAATGATGTCAGGTCAGCTTTAGCTCATCACTACTCAGTATCATTGCATAACCAACACCATAAAGATGAAAGAACCCTCCAAGTGAAAAAGTGACTAAAATGCATGAGTCTGAGGTTTTAACAGTAATGCATAAAGGTGGGAAAAGAAAACCCAACACAAATTTGTTGCAAAAAGTTAACTGATGAGAGTTTGCTCTACAGATGGTTTCTGCTGAGACCTTTGCAAATGTTGAATGAGATGTAACTACTGCTCTACTAGAATGTACCCTTACTTCTTCTAGAGGGGGATGACCACTGATGTACAGGGCTGTCTTAATAGATTCATGGGTCCCTGGGCACAGTAAAGCACTGGGGCCCCAATCAGCCTTCCCCAAATGAATGCACCTACTCTCAAGAACTAAAGTATAAACAGTTGATAAAATGAAACATATATTTAATATACATATTTTATTTTTATATATATTTAATACTACTTTCAAAAAATGCCATAAATCAAATACTAACCAACACAAAGGGCAAAGTATGGGGGGGAGGGAGTAGAAGGGCACAAAACAGGGGGCATAGGAGATCATAGTACAGGAGGATTTGGAGGGCACAGTGAAGGTTCTGGGATTCTGCCAGGGACACGGCCATCCCAGGACAGCTTAGTAAAAAGTGTGACTGTCCCAGCAAATCTGGGACAGTTGGCAAGAATGATGTAATGCAAGATTATTATAGGGCCCAAATGCACCTGGAGCCCCTGGATAGTGCCCAGGGGTGCCCATGCATTAAGATAGCCATGCTGAGGTGCATGCCAGATGGATAGTCCCAATAATTCCATTTAAGGTGCTTCTGAAGGAGGACGTCATTCCATTCTTCAGACCCCTAGGAAGAATAAAAAGCTTTTCTGTCTTCCTAATGAATTCCGTTCTCTTTAGGTAAGCTGATATAAAGACTAAGTCGAATCTTCCCAACAGCATATGCTCTGAGGGTTTATTTTACAAGTTGAGGGAAAGTAGAATAGTTTCAGAATTTAAATGAAACTCTGAGGAAACTTTAGGTTGGTTGGTTGGTTAGAGAAATGGTTTCAGCACAACTCTGCTTAGAAAAAAACTTGGCAAAGTGATTCTCAACAAAAAAAAAAGCCTGGGGTTCAGAAATCCTGCAGGTTCAAGCAGTCAATGTAAAGAAAAATGTCCAGTAGAGAAAATTGCCATAAGTGGCAAGAAAAAATAGGTCAGCAATTTAGGATGAACAGAGGATCCTACTTTGGAAAAACTGGTCTTACTAGCACTTTTATCTAAATGTCTGCAGGAGTTTATCAGAAGGAAAGTAATAAAATTAGAAAAATCTACATGGTTATGACTAGCTTTAGAATCTTGGCCTGCTAGCTGAGAAAAAAACTATATTTTTACAGAGTCACAGGTACACTCAGTGTTTTAGAAGATTTGGCAAAATAATTGTTCTCTTTAATGGTATAGACCTCTTGAGTGGGGGCCTCTTTATAAATGAAGCTCATTATATCTTCCACCATTAGTTTTGACGGTCAGCGTTGTGATTTAAAGGCACACTGAATGATCAGTGTATGATCAAATACAGAAGAAATGCATGGTGGTTCTAACTACAGGCATCTTGTGTTTTTATGTTTTATATAAGGAGGGCTCCTTTCTGCCTTTTGTTCGATTGATATGACTATACTTTAGTGGAGGGTGATATGTGCTAAGCCACAATATTGTCAATTTGAATCCCGTCACTGGATGTGAAGTTCACCACTTTGACTTATACACATGTTGAATAGTGATGGGTCGAAAACCCCCTGTAGGGTTTGTGGTTGGAAATTCAAACCTACAAAAAGTTCAACCGCGAACTTCAAACAGGGACAAATCACTACGGGGTATTTTACCACATCTGAGTATGCCGTAAGATACCACACAGCTACTAAAATACCGCATGAGTTATATTATTAAGTCATGTAGTATTTAAGTAGTGAAGACATTCTTTAATATTACAGCTGTCAGTGGGGTTCCCTGCTGACAGCTGAATGTAAAAATAATTGTCGGCATTGCCTGGCAATTAAATAATTAAAAAAGAAAACATTGTGGGGTCTCCCTCCCCATGCATACCAAGCCATTTGGGTCTGGTATGGATTTAAGGGGAACCCCCACGACAAAATTAAAAAAAATGGCATGGGGTCCCCCCCCCGAAATCGATACCAGACCCTTATCAAAGCATGCATCCCAGCAGGTTAAGAAAGGGGGGGGGGAGCGAGCACCATATGTACCATATGAACCATACCAGGCCACATGCCCTCAACATGGGGGGGTGCTTTGGGGCAGGGGGGCTCCCCCCCAAAGCTCCTTGTCCCCATGTTGATGGAGACAAGGGCCTCTTCACCACAACCGTAGCCGGTGGTTGTGAGGGTCTGAGGGCAGGGGGCTTATTGGAATCTGGAAGTCCCCTTTAACAAGGGCCCCCCCCATGGGAATGAGTGTGGGGCACATGGCAAATGTCCCCCGAAATAGATCCAACATTGATCACAATGCCTGCCACCACCGACCTGAAAAAAGAAAAAAAAATGCTCCGCTCTCAACGCTGGCTCACGCTGTCTGACAGCTTTGCCAGGATGAGAGTTATTAAATACTGTGATGATGTCACAAGGGGACCCCCTTGTGATGTCATCATGCATGGTGATTGGCCAAAGCATTGCACCTGACCTGTGGTCAGGTGCATTGCTTTGGCCAGTCAGGGTGCAGTGCATTGTGGGGTGTGGCGGGTGAACACACGAATGGCCCATGTTCGAGTCGAATTTACGAAGTCGAACCCTAATGTTGAAGTTTCTTTGTTTCGATAGATATCAAATTTGAAAACTTTCACTACCTTGTGGACTATCAAGCTGGTTTCGCTTGCTTAAAAGATTCCTATTTGTTTTTGTAATAATAAATTACACTTTACTGTTGAATTGTAGATTTTACAATGTCTGTTACAGGTCCTGTTTACATTGGGGTCCAGTACAAATTATTTTATACAGAACAGAACAGAGGCACAACCATTTCTTAAACTGTTTCTTTTCCTGGGAATAAATGACACTCTAATGTTAATTTCCAGATTTTAAAATAGCTGTGGGGGATCCAGATAAAATTAAGGCTCAAGAAAATAACTTTATACAGTAGACATAGGCAAAAAATTCTTGGCGTTTTTTTCTGGGGTTTAAATGACACTCTGATGTTGATTGCTAAATTTTACAAATATCTGTTGGGGTTTTGTTTACATTGGGACCCAGTCCAAAAAATTGTATACCGTGAGGCCAAAAAAAAAAGAATGTGTGGGCTTTTTTTCTGGAACAAATTGACACTCTATAGTTGATTTATAGTTTTCATGATGTCTGTTGAGGGTCCTGTTCAAATTGGGGCCCAGTGCAAATAATTTATAAACTGCGCACATAAGCAGGACAATTTATTGGGTTGTTTTTTTCCTGCAAATGACACTCTAATCTTGATTGCTAGATCTTAAAATGGCTGTGGAGGGCAATCCATTTCCTAGTACAATGATTCAATACTGTGTAATTACTGTGCATGAGGCAAGAGGTTATGCACACACAGCTAGTAGCGGACACTTTAGAGCATTGTTTTCCCAGTCTGGACCACTGACAATAACTAGAACAGTATGCTGTATTTAAATTTCACCAAAAAATCATGCCTGGTCTCTGTCTTTGAAAATGTGACTTAGAAACACCATGTATGTTGTGTGCATTGTAATGTTGATGCCTTCATTTTAACATGACTTCTGTTCTGTTCAATGGAGTCTGGTACAAATGGTACAAATGATTAAATATAGTACACAAAGGCACTTAAAACCTTTGGGTGCAAAACAATTACAGTCCCATGTGTATTTCTTGATTTAAAATGACTGTTCAAAATGGGGCCTAATACAAATGATTATATATTGTGAATGTGGGCACAAAATATTTTGAGGATTTTTTGTATGTAAATATATTGCACTCTAATGTTGATCTCTAGATTTTGCCATGGATGCTCAAAATAGGACCTAGTACAATTGATTAAGGCTCCATGCACACTAGCTTATTTTTAGGTTCTTAGCAGCTACTTATAAGCATTTTTTCTGCCCCTAGAAGCATATAGTGTTCTTGCACACTATTGTAGGATTGAAGAGTTTTTCAAGCTACAGCTTCTAGGCGCAGAAAAAAACAATTTTTTGCATTTTTGTGAGAAATTTGCCAGCAGGAAAAAGCTCTGAACACTCCTAAACGCTGCTAAGAGCCAGTGTCCAGCATTTTTTTAGCCACCGGAGCCCCTATCAAACAGTGAATAGCTGGTTGTCAAGGAGTGGGACAGCAAGCCGGCCGCCACGTCCTTAACAACAGTTGACTAATCCCAGCGGGGATCCCTGCTGACAGCTAAATGTAAATAAAAGAAAAGCTGGAAATGAAAATTTTTTAAAAAAACAGCATGGGGTCCCCCATACCAATCTGTACCAGGCCCTTCAAATCTGGTATGGATTTTGAGGGGAACCCCACACCAACATTTTATTAAAAAATGACGTGGGCCTCCCTTCCAAAATCCATACCAGACCCTTATCTGAGCATGCAGCCCCCCCTCCTAAACCATACCACATACACATGCCCTCAACATGGAGGGGTGCTTTGGGCTAGGGGGGTCTTACAGCAGGGGGCTTATCAGAATCGGGAAGCCCCCTTTAACAAGAAGGCCCCCAGATCACAGTATGGGGAGTATGAATGAGTATGGGGCACAGGTCTCATAGATATACCTAATTCTCAGAACAATACTTTTCTGCACACAGAAAGATATCACTTTATTTGTCCGAACCTACCTCAAAGGAGAACTTTATTAAAACCAGTAGCTGTTGGAACAATGAACATTTTGGTCAGGACTATGTAATGTACAACCTAATGTACAGAATGCTGGGGCCAGAAGTAAGTAACATACTGAACAACATATAAAACATATACAGTATATACAACATATAAAAGCAGTCAGGACAAGCCGCACCCCCATACCCGTTCACATCAAATTCCCCCCTTAAATCAAGAGTCTCCATCTCAGTTCCTCTTTACATAAGGGTCCCCAAATTCTCCCCTTACATTAGAGTCCCCAAAGTTCTGTTTTACATCAGGGTACCAAGAGTACCCTCATACATTATGGTCCCAAGAATCCTCCCTTTACATCAGGTTCTGCAGAGTCCCCACACCCCCTTACATCAGGGTCTCAAGCCTCCTCCCTTAAATCAAGATCCCCAGAGTCCCTCCCACCCTTACATCAGGGTCCTCTGAGTCTGATACGCTGCAGGGAGAGGCTGCAGACTAAAATGGTCCAGTAGGCAGCAGGTACATAAAAAGCACACACACTACATAGTTTTCTCAGTTTGCTTGCTAACTATTCTGATGCTAGCCAATTTCTACAAAATACATACCTGAAGAAAATATTCTGAATATTTTGGGAGTAATTTGGCATATAGGGATGGAAGAGGAGGTTTGTGGATTGGGGATTGTGGTTTTGAAGTGTCTTGGTGCACTCTGTAGACACTTTATTAAATGTTTAAGGAAAAACTGTGAGTACTGTGATAAAAAAGAAGCACACCAACTACACTATAAAATTGTTGTGCCACTGGATTATTTTTACACTACCCCCCCCCCCTTGCTTACCCTTTGTTTGACAACCATCCCCCCGTATATGTAAAGTAGACAGAATTTTCATTAAATGACCTGCAATTAAAAGTCAGGCACATTCGTTCATCCTTTTGGGGTGATTAGTAGAGAAGTGCATTAGTGTAGTGGTGATCAGTGAAGAAGTGTGTGGGCGCAGTAGTGGTCAGTGGAGAAATGTGCTACCCAGGGGCAGACTGACAACTCATGGGGCCCCCGGGCAATAGGGGATCATGGGGCCCCTGTGTCCTTGCCCAAACTCAATAAAGCCTATGAAAAAGGTACCAGGGGCATCTCATGGGGCCCCCTACTGACCCCGGGCCCTCGGGCAATGCCCGAGTTTCCAAATGGTCAGTCCGCCGCTGGCGCTACCTGTGTGGTGATGCAGTGTTCAAGTTTTTCCACCTTCAGTATCATCTGCCTCCAACACAATGTGGGCCTATCAACAATATGGCAGAATAGTGGGGTTGACAGGAAAACTCCAGTGCGCATGTCGGTGTTGAATACCTATGGCTCTTGTTTGCTATAGGCAGTCAGGATTCAAAAGCCCTCTATGTGATAACCTAGTAAATAACCTAGCAAGTAAAAGATTAGTTTTTATTATGTTAATATTTATCTTCTATTTATATACAGTATGAATATTATACAGTATACATGCTAGGTTTATCTACTGCATATTGGAGATTTATGTGGCTCCCAGGTGGTTGTAAACCTCAGACATGAAATATGAAGAAAGCATATCCTTCTATAGTGTGTACATGTCTCAGTTAAGAGCACTAAAGGGTTGATTTATTAAAGGCAAATAGGTTGTGCATTGCAAGTGCAGTTGTTCTAGATCTGAGGGGAACATGCAAGGAAAACAAAAAAAACTGCATTTTTGCTTACGCATGATTGGATGAAAGAAATCAACAGAGCTTTGCCTCATTTCAGAGCTTCCCTTCGAATATAAAGCAACTGCACTTGCAGTGCACCTTTAGTAAATCAAGCTGTAAGTGTCATTTCTATCTTCTGCTTCATTCCTCTGTTATCAGTATGAATCACTTCTGACAAGTTTTCCTGACACCAAGAGAAAAATGGTGACAGGGAGGGACCTCCAACAGACTGACAGCCTCAGCTCTGTTCCTGTGAGTTGTAAGGAGTTCCACAGAGTGTAATGTCAGCTCCCCACCCCATTTTTTCTGAACCCTCAGACAAGCTTTATAAATTCAGCACTTTGAATGAATGTAGAAAATAGAAGACTGCAGATAAACAGGTAAAACTTAAGAAGGGGGATTTGTTTCATCTTTGTGTATCTAGAGTGGGTGACTGGGGACAAAGAGAAGGCAAATTTCTTAAATACCTTTTTCAGCTCTGTGTACACAAAGGAGCATGGGGGAGCTCTTGTCCATAATGGGCATGGTATTGACACAGCTCCAGATGATCCACATTGGCTCACAACTGATATGTTCCAGAAATATTTAGACAGAATAAAGGTGAATAAAGCACCTGGACCGGATGGCATACACCCACGGGTCCTTAACCTCTCTGGAGGTATTCCCGAGTGTAGCTCGGGGTAAAGTTTCAACACCACAAGCGGTAACCCCGAGCTACACTCGGGAATACCTTGCAACGCTGCTCCGGGAACTCTTCTTCATTTACCTTGTCCTGCGCTCCTGCAATGTCCCTCCTGCAGCGTCCCCGGCCATGTCCTCCGGCCGATGCTGGCATCTGTCTACTGGGTTCCATTCCCTGCGACGTCAGCACGAACGGGGACGGAACGGCGGGAAATTTATAAATGTGAAAAAGTGACATTCACTAAATACACTAAAATCACATAGTAAACCATTACTGTATCAAACCATTTCACATACATTTTGTCCCTAGTGCTTTGTCCTGTGCCCTGCCTGCATTTTTACTGTTCTTTCTGCCTTGAAACTGAGAAATGTCCATGGCGTCCAAAAAGCGTCCCTTTATGTCAAAAGCGGTTTTAGACCAACTAGAGAACAGCGATAGTAAATTAGAACTACTTGCAGAATTGAGTGATAATGATTCGTGGGGAAATTCGTCATCAGACACTGAAAACGATTTTGCGACTTTGCTCAGTGATGTGCGAACTTCGCGCTATATTTCTAATTTGAGTGTTTTTGCTTTGATTATATTATTGAATTAAATGTATTATTATTATATTATTATTTTTTATGATTATTTATTAAATTATAATTTATGATTTTGTGTTTCAAATTTTAACATACCCGGGATGTTTACTAGACTCTTGTTCGGACAGATTTCAGTGAGTTATTCCTAAAAATTACAGACCTACAATAAAACAAATACATATTTCTATGCAATAAAATATACTGCTTTGAGCACAGAAATACTGACATAATCAGACTGCTATGGAGGCTAAAGAATTGAGCTCTGTCATTTCAAAGCCATTGTTTCTAATTTTTAGGGACTCTTTAATGACTGGCATAGTACCACTGGATTAGCATAAGGCCAATGTGGTGCCTATATTTAAAAAGGGATCAAAATCTTTACCAAATAATTATAGGTCTGTTAGTTTAACTTCTATAGTTGGGAAGATACTGGAGATATTAATAAAAGACCACATGGATGAGTTCTTGCTGGGAAAAAAAATATTTTAAGCAACAGACAGCATGGATTCATAAAATACAGAAGTTGTCAAACAAATCTGATTTCTTTTTATGAGGAGGTGAGCAAAACCTTGGACAGAGGGGTGGCTGTGGACGTGGTGTACTTGGATTTTGCAAAAGCGTTTGACACAGTTCCTCCCACACGGCTAATGTGTAAGGTAAAGTCTACAAGCTTGGAAAAATCCGTATGCAAATGGCTAGAAAACTAGCTAAAAGATTGTATTCAGTGAGCAATGGTTAATGATTCATTCACTGAATGGTCTAGGGTTGTCAGTGGTGTACCCCAAGGTTCAGTGTTGGGACCCTTACTTTTTAATATATTTATAAACAATATAGGGTCTGGGATTAAAATGACCATTTCAGTCTTTGCAGATGACACCAAACTGTGCAGTGGACTAACGTCCTTACAGGATGTCTCGAACCTACAAGCCGACCTCAATGCACTGTTTAATTGGGCAACTATGTGGCAAATGAGGTTTAATGTTGATAAATATAATGTTATGCACTTTGGGGGCTAAGAATATGCATGCATCATACATATAGGGAGAGTACAACTGGGGGAATCAATGATGGAGAAGGATCTGGGAGTGCTGGTAGATCAGAAGCTTAATAATGGCACGTAATGCCAAGCTATGGTTTCTAAAGCAAGCAAAATCCTTGGGTTGAGGTCAGGAATCTGTGCAGGCCAGTCAAGTTCCTCCACCCAAAAGTCACTCATTCATGTCTTTATGGACCTTGCTTTGTTCACTGGTCCGCAGTCATGCTGGAATAGGAAGAGGCCATCCCCAAACTGTTGCCACAAAGTTGGGAGCATGAAATTGTCCAAAATATCTTGGTATAGTGACACCTTAAAGCGGACTTCCACTCGACCTTAATGGTGTATTTATATTTTGTGCTGCCCTAGGCAAAACAAAAATCGAACACCCGCCCCGGTGGAATTCAAGAAAATGACAGGGGACACTATGTTTGTCTTTACCTTCTTCAATGAGGCGGCGATGTTCGCCAAATCTGGCGCAAAGGGGCCTGATGGTACGTTCCACATACAGAAGGCCACAGTGACAGGTAACGTGTCGCATTGCATTCTGGTCACTGACGTCATCACGCCTACACCGACATTGCGCTTCAACGTGCGTTGCAGCCACCATCTTGAGGAGTACGTGCATGCCGGTTGGCTCCACATCTGTCTCCCACCTGCAACCACGCTCCCTACCATTGAGACGCGAACGTAACAGGCACCAGTGACAGCCGTTCTACATGGTGTTTTTACACCATAATACCCAACATGCTTGTATTGTTCTACTACCATGTGAGTGTTCCTAATTTAATGATATATTAAAGTGGTCTGCTGCACTTAGAGGCGCTTCTTCTTCTCTCCTTACTTGAAGATGGCTTAGCCGGTATTTCCCCTCAGTCTCCGCAGCTCTCATTTAACTGCAGAGCAGAGAGCGGAAGACAGCAGAGTGGATGGAGTGCCAAATCAGGAGCTGCTGCAGTTTTAACCAGCAGGTGATTGATAGGAAGGTGGACGGTCCTAGTGACCAATCACCAGCTTGTTGATTTAGAGAGATAACATCGGCAGCTTCCGCTCCTGCCCTCCATCCAGTACTTTGCAGCCTGGTTTCCCTCTCTCCGATGTGAAGGGGACAGAGGACAATGCTATGGGGCAGAGGAGCAGAGGACACTACAATAGGGGGATGATGTGAAGGGAGTTGAGGACACTGCTATGGGTGGGACAGTGAAGGGGTGATGTGAAGGGGACAAAAGACACTGTTATGAGGTGCAGAGGATGCTGCTATAGGGAGGCAGAGGGGCAGTTGGCACTACAGTGGGAGGGGTGATATGAAGGGGGCAGGGCATGTTGTAATGGGAGGGATAGAGGGGCAGAGGACATTACAGCTGGGGTGATGGTAGCTGCTGACTTTTATTTGTTTTTTTAAATCAGCTGGAACTCCACTTTAAAGTGTTACTAAACGGACCCTGCATTCACTATATCTGGTCTCCCACAGTACACAGAACATGGAAATTAGTAAATTATTTTAGTAAATATAAACTACTAAATACCTCTTCTTATCAGTAGTATATAGCAGTCTTGTGACTTCTATCAGTGTCTGGCCGAGCACTGGTTAAATCTTGTAGGAAGAGTTTTCATCCTCCTCTGACCGTCCTATGACCCCTAACCCTCTGTCCGGACCAGGCTCGGACTGGGACAAATAAATAGGCCCAGGCATTTTGGACTGAGCAGCCAATTTCTCCAGGGGGGGGGGGGGTTGGGCACAAGGGCGTTCGCGGGGCAGTTGGTAATGGAATATTCATGAAGTCGCAGAGTCGGCCCTCTGCACTGTAATGTAAAGGAGCACTGTGATATAAAGGGGACTGCACTGTAAAGGGGCATTGTACAGTGCAGTCCCCTTTATATCATAGTGCCTCTTTACATTACAGTGCCCCTAGCAAAGAGACAGCCCATCCAGCAGAGACCGCTCAACCAGTAAAGAGACAGCTCATCCAGCAGAGACAGCTCAACCAGTAAAGAGACAGCCCATCCAGCAGAGACAGCTCAACCAGTAAAGAGACATCACATCCAGCAAAGATAGCCCATCCAGCAAGGAGACAGCCCGTCCAGCAAAGAACCAGCCCATCCAGCAAAGAGACATCCTGCCCAGCAAAGAGACAGCCCATTCAGCAAAGAGACAGCTCGTCCAGAAAAAGAGACATCCCGTTCAGCAAACAGACAGCCCATTCAGCAAAGAGACATCCCATCCAGCAAAGAGACATCCTGCCCAGTAAAGAGACAGCCCATCCAGCAAAAAGACAGCCCGTTCAGCAAAGAGACAACCCGTTCAGCAAATCCACCTCCGAGCTGTAACAGTGTGCCGGAGGGTGAAGAGAGGCCGCCATTGTCCCTTCAGTGCAGCTGTGTGCAGCGGCTGCCCAAGGAGTTGTCTGTGTGTCCTCAGCGGCACTTCCTGCCTGTCGCTGGAGCTGTCACTGAAATTTTTGCTGAGAGAAAAGCTGCAATTTGCAAATGTTGTGAGAATATACTTTTCCAAATGCTATAAGGATGGCAAAACACATCCGTACATGCTAGAGACACCCTAAAGACATTAAAAATATTTCAAAGAATTAAATGATGAGGACCATAATGAAAGTGCAAGTAGCTTTTCCCTCCAGAGTCCTCATTCTGGAAATACTCTGCTACTTCTAGATCATCACAAATTTTAAAAAGCAAGTATGGTATATTTTCGAAATAAGCTGTACTTTTATTTCAAGCCAAATACTTTTATATAGACTGCATTTCACGTTCCCAGTGTAACAAAAAGACTTTCCATTTGTAAAACTACTCCACACTAATTTTTAAAAAAAATTCCGAAAATGTCCATATTTTTCTGGGAAAAAACTAAATTACTTTTCCCAATATGCCCCAGGTTTATTTATTTATTCCAGGTACTTATATAACTCCATCAATTTACACAGTGCTTTACATATATAGTACATTCACATCAGTCCCAAATCCTCAAGGAGCGTACAATCTAAGGTTCCTAACTCACATTGATACCTACACATACTTGGGCCAGTTTGCCTAGCATGTCTTTGGACTGTAAGAGGAAACCCAGAGTACACAGAGGAAACCCATGCAGACACAGGGAAAACATGCAAACTCCATGTAGGTAGTGCCATGGCTGGGATTCAAACCAACAACCCTGTACTGCAGGTTTTCCACAATCATAGCAATGTCCCAGAGGATGTCATCATTGTAACATCACCTGCCTAAACCATTTTCCGAGACTCCGTTCCCTCTCTATATTATCAATCTCCCATATTAATATTTTTTAAATGTGTAATGCACGTTGCATACTGGGACCGCAGCAGGGGTGGACTGACAACTCATGGGGCCCCCGGGCAATAGGGGATCATGGGGCCCCTGTGTCCTTGCCCACACTCAAAGCACACCCAAAAAAGCCTATAAAATGTACCAGGGGCATTTAATGGGGCCCCCTACTGACCCTGGGCCCTCGGGCAGTGTATATATTATGCATGAGCATGTGCTTTAGCAGATCAGAACAAAAGTCAAAGGCAATCCTGATTGCTGGGTTTGCATACATTAGCTCGCTCACTCACAGGAACCCATATCGCACATATCAATAATCCCCATAGTGATTTCTGTGTGCTCTATGCATGTCTTTTTTAAATAAATCAGGCCCATTTTCAGAAAAACTTTTTACAAGAATGATAACAACATTCTTCCACTAGAGGGTAGCACACATCAAACATTCAGCCTTCTTGCTGTTGGTGATAAACCTGTCCCACTTTATAGGTTATACAGTATTTTTCACCTTTCTTTCCCAACATACAAATAACACTGCTGACAAACATGGAAAGGGGATAACAAATGTATTGAAAAAATGTATTGTACAGAAGAGGTGTGGTATTGTAATGCTGGTATTCCGAATATTCTTTACTTTGTTACTGTGTGATTTTTTAAAAATTTGTTTTTATTTATTAAAGCTATAAATAAGAGAGACTGGTACATTACAAACTGACATTAAACTCTGGTTTGAAAAAAAAAATACGTACTTGAAAACAATTTTCCTTAACTCCAAAAAAGTACCCTCTATTGGCCTAAGCCAGTGGTCTCCAAACTGCGGCCCTTTGCTTTCTTTTATCTGGCCTTTGGGATACTATTTAATTCACTGACACCAATGAAAGACAAAATTCCTCCTAATGATACCAATGATGGTCAAATTCCTACCAATGAGATAAATGCTGGGGCATAGTTCCCCCCCCCCCCCCATGACACCAACAACGGGGTCCAATATTTCCCCAACCCTTTTTTCTCATATCAGGGTGGGTAAGTAACTATATATTATAGGGTATATTTTATATTTTGTATTATGTTTATTGGCTCATGTTGGTTTCTACATATTTCATTTATGTACAGTACATTAGGTTTCATTATCATTAACCTCTATATATTTTTATTCTATTTTAACAATTTTTTCCATCTATATATACACTATGTGATGTTGTATCTTTTCCAATTTTCTAATCATTTATATCCAATTAGCATTCTGTATTACTTGTGGTCATCATCATATTTTTAGGCATTTAGGTATTATCCACCTTATCGATATTTATTTATCAATTATTACCCCATCACCCATAATGTATTATATACTGCATGATTTTATGATATTTCCAATGTTATTTTGTAACTTATGAATTGTTTATGTATTTCCATGCATTCTTTTACCTGTCCTTTTACCATATATTTTTGTGCTTGGTTATGCTCCACGGATCGCTATTTCTCTTCTTTAAGTATGTTTGTAGGGTCTAGACACGTCCCCGCCCCTCTCGTCCCCTATTTAGATGGCCACCTCCACTGGCCCATTAGGTCTGAGGAAGAAGCTCCGCTTTGAACCGCGTTACCATCCAATTTACGTCACCACGCTCCAATATCTGACGTCATGTCCGCCCCGGTGCCATTTGTGTTCCAGGCTGGTTCCCCTCCAGTGGCCAGCTGCTCCTGACACCTAGGAGATCCGTTCCAGCTGTCAGCTGTTGAACACACTTACTCCTGCCTTCTCTCCACCAGCTCCCGGGATCCACACAGGACGACATCCAGGGTAACATGCTATCTAAAATGTCACTTCTAGTGAGTTGCCTTTGTTTTTACCTTGCAACAAACCATTTTAATTCTGCACTTAGTCTGGTGCCCCTCTCTTCTCTTTCGTTGGACATGGATAGCAGCCACTTTACTCTGCACACCTGTGCTCAATATACTGGGTGTCGGTCCATAGGGCACCATTTTATGTGAGTGTAGTTTTGTATCCAATTAATAAAAATGATCATATGGTTTTACACTATGGGATCCTCTCTTCCTCTTTAAGAAAATTTGCTTTCCCAAGTTGTACAGCTTTGAAAGTAGGACAAAAGAGTTGCCCCTAAAGCGTTGTTGACCATGCTAGAGATACAGGTGAAACTCGAAAAATTAGAATATTGTGCAAAAGTTCATTTATTTCAGTAATGCAACTTAAAAGGTGAAACTAATATATGAGATAGACTCATTACATGCAAAGCAAGATAGTTCAAGACGTGATTTTTCATAATTGTGATGATTATGGCTTACAGCTCATGAAAACCCCAAATCCACAATCTCAGAAAATTAGAATATTACATGCAATCAATAAAACAAGGATTGTACATAGAACAATATCGGACCTCTGAAAAGTATAAGCATGCATATGTACTCAGTACTTGGTTTGGGCCCCTTTTGCAGCAATTACTGCCTCAATGCGGCGTGGCATGAAAGCTATCAGCCTGTGGCACTGCTGAGGTGTTATGGAAGACCAGGATACTTCAATAGCGGCCTTCAGCTTTTCTGCATTGTTCGGTCTCATGCCTCTCATCTTTCTCTTGGCAGTGTCCCATAGGTTCTCTATGGGTTTCAGGTCAGGCGAGTTTGCTGGCCAATCAAGCACAGTAATCCCACGGTCATTGAACCAGGTTTTGGTGCTTTTGGCAGTGTGGGCAGGTGCCAAGTCCTGCTGGAAAATGAAGTCAGCATCCCCATAAAGCTTGTCTGCGGAAGGAAGCATGAAGTGCTCCAAAATCTCCTGGTAGACTGTGGAAACTTCACACTGGACTTCAAGCATCTTGCAGTGTGTGCCTCTCCATTCTTCCTCCATACTCTGGGTCCTTGGTTTCCAAATGAGATGCAAAAGTTGCTCTCATCAGAAAAGAGGACTATGGACCACTGAGCAACAGACCAGGTCTGTTTTTCTTTAGCCCAGGTAAGACACTTCTGACGTTGTTTGTTGTTCAGGAGCGGCTTGACAAGAGGAATACGACATTTGAAGCCCATGTCCAGGATCCGTCTGTGTGTGGTGGCTCTTGATGCACTGACTCCAGCCTCAGTCCACTCCTTGTGAAAGTCCCCAACACTTTTGAATGGCCTTTTCTTGACAATCCTCTGCAGGCTGCGGTCATTCCTGCTGCTTGTGCACCTTTTTCGTCCACACTTTTTCCTTCCACATAACTTTCTATTAATGTGCTTTGATACAGCACTTTGGGAACATCCAACTTCTTTTGCAATAACCTTTTGAGGGTTTCCCTCCTTATGGAGGGTGTCAATGATGGCTTTCTGCACAACTGTCGAGTCAGCAGTCTTTCACATGATTGTGATTCCTACTTAACCAGACTAAGAGACCATTTAAAAGCTCAGGAACCCTTTGCAGGTGTTATGGCTTAATTAGCTGATTAGAGTGGGACACTTTGAGCCTAGAATATTGCACCTTTTCACAATATTCTAATTTTCTGAGATTGTGGATTTGGGGTTTTCATGAGCTGTAAACCATAATCATCACAATTATGACAAATCACGGCTTGAACTATCTTGCTTTGCATGTAATGAGTCTATCTCATATATTAGTTTCACCTTTGAGGTTGCATTACTGAAATAAATGAACTCTTGCACAATATTCTAATTTTTTGAGTTTCACCTGTACTTGGTCATTAATAAAGGGTGAGTGTGAGTCCATGTGGGGCACAGGAGCACTGTCAAGTGGAGCACTTTATTATTATTAGAGCACCGACACTTTTGCACAAATTGGGACAATATATATCAGTTTTTTGGGACCAAGTGTTCATAGTAGTTGTATATTTACTATGTGCACAGTATAAAGGTTTTAACACTGTGGTTCATACTGTATTGGTTTCATTTTTGTTGGTTATAGGTGACATGCACAGTTAAATTTTTTTGTATTGAATTTAATCACAGGAATAACTATGATCCAATGTACAGATCCAATAAAAAATGAATCATTGTAACAAACATAAACTAACAAATCTTCAGGCCTGTGTGATATGTGTTTTATTACAGCATGATTTGAATAATTAGTTTGTGGTAAAACCTTGCTAATGTTGCCTGCATTTGCAAAGCGAGTTCTAGGATTTTACAGCTCACCTGGAGTGAGAAAATAAATATCCCCATAAATCTTCATGATTTGATAAACAGCTCTTCTGACTTAACTGGGCCATAAATAGATAGAATTTTGAAAGAAAATTCTTAAGAAAAGTCTTGTTAGGATTCTCAGGAAAAGCTGTGGCCATAGATGGATCGAAATTTGGCCAGTTCCCGCTAAAACCGTCCAAATTTTGTTCTGTCTATGGCCAGCTTTAGGCTTTAAAAAGATTTTTGGGTGTACAGATCTGTAAATACAGGCTGGACACATTCACATCAGTCCCTATAGACTGAATGTATACTGGTGCTGCAATTCAAAGAACTCAAGCATAGTTTGTTAAAGTATCGTAGATGTAAACCCAACCACTAAAATCACTTACAAGCTTTCATATGATAATATCACTTTACTGAATTTTGCCTGCCTTGTGAAATGTATAAAAATGTTAATCATCCCAATTTAACTTTTACAGAGGTCCACATACAGTATTAAGCACTCCACGTCATTTATATAACCTTATTGGCATTGCTGGTTGGGGGGAAGCAGTGCACATCAGGGGGCCCAGGGCACGTCAGGTTCAGTGGGCCCTCATATAAAGACATTAAAATGCATAGCAACCTTGGGCCAAGGAGGGGTGGGGGTTTGTTTTATATCCCTCATTGATAGGCTGCCACTTGGCACTCCAATAAAATTCTCTTACATGACTGACTAGGATAAAGACCTCTCAGATAAAAGGGACCTTGATTTGTGACATAGTTGTTTTCTACATTTGTTTACAGGAATAATGAATATTGCTAATGGAGGCTAATGTGAAAAGACTTACAATATGGTACTTGGTCCTAACCCATCTTGCTAAAATTTACCCTTCCTCCTCTTCATTGGGTTCCGAGGTTCTACCCTCCTTGGACCCATGTATCATGTATGGTGTGAAAGCCCCAGGATCCAAGGTTTTTGAAATGGTATTTTTGCCTTGTTGCATAGGGTCACCAGAGTGTCGGTTCCACAAACACCCCAAGTTGCTCTCCTTAATGTACCAGTCGTCAAGATCTTTAAAAGCTCTCAGCGTTTGATCTTTCTTTTAATTTTAGGTGTCAAAATGACCGTAGCTAGAGTGTACAAACAATCCTCAGTGTCCATCACATACACGAAGAAGAAAGTAATATGGATCATAATCCATCAAAAAATTGTTAGCATCTTGAAGGATACAGTTGAACAGTCCAAAAAAACCTGGGATCCTTTGGCTCAATTTATGCACTTATCTATCGATACCTAGATATCATTCCTGGGTTTAGGGGCAAGTGTCTCTGCCTGTTTCAGTCCAATTTTCTTCTTTGCTTCTTTCTCCTTACTGGCTCTTCCACCCTTTGAAATTATTAGTTCATGCTGTTTTTGATTAGCAAGGCAGACTGTAATACTTCCTGCCATTATCACTGTATGGGAGAAATACTTCATGCTGGCCTTCTAGGGAGTGGTTACTCCTATGGCTCACCTTTAGTTGATGGGCTTGATGTCACTTAGGCCATAGGCTTTGTACTTTGCTGGCTTGCTATCTGATGTTTGTACTTTTATACCTCTTGGACAAGTGGAGTGTACTGTATTATTGCTCATATTGTCTTTATACATTAGAACAGGTTAAAAGTAAAACAAAAACACATGGCAAAACACCAAATGTACACATTAAAGCAGTATGAAACCCAAAAGCAAACATTTACTATATTATACCAATCCTTTGATGTGGTGGCTGCATTCGTTTTAGGCTTTTCTCCCTTTATTTTCACCTGGTGATCCTGCCCGTAAGCATGTTTTTAATAGAGCATGCTGTACTGCAGATGTAGCAGTTAAAGGGCTGAGTTAAGCCATTTACCACTGATGGGGGTGATCAGTTTTATTTATTTATTTATGTGTAGCCCTCTTGGAGGGAGGTTATGACAAATGGCCCTCCCCAAACAGGATATTGAGTTAAACCTATAGGTGAATAAGAAAGCCAAAATCTTTGAGGAAGAGTGGGATTGATAATAAAGTTGGCAGAGCCTCCACTCAGGACAGGGCCTCTGTGTATTTCCTGAGAAATTAACCAGTAATCTAATCAAAGTAACTGGGATACTGCAACCAGCCTTTAACATTATCCATAAGTTTATAGCTCATGCATCACTAAATGGCAGACCCACAGTGCGGATCCAGACCAAGTTATTGTCCCATCTGGACCACCGCGGTCCTGTTATTTAGGAGCCAATTCTGCTCTGCAGAAAAATCAAGGCCTAGTTCTTTCTCCCATTCCTTCACAAAATAGGGAGTTGATATAGAATACTCACTCAATACCAGTTTATACATTTGGAATAATAAATGTCTACACCGTGTTCCAAATTATTATGCAAATTCTATTTAAGTGTCACAAAGATTAAATATTTTGTTTTTCAGTTTAACTCATTGATGGCATTGTGTGTCAGGGCTCTTTTGATCACTGAAAACAATCTTGGACACCTGTGATAATTAGATTGGCCGGTGAGCCCAATTTAAGGAAAAACTACTAAAGGACGGTTTTCCACATTATTAAGCAGAGCACCATTTTCAAGCAATATGGGGAAAAAAAAGAATCTCTCTGCTACCAAAAAGATTGAAATAGTTCAATGCCTTGGACGTGGTATGAAAACATTAGATATTTCACGAAAACTTAAGTGTGATCATCGCACTATTAAGAGATTTGTGGCTGATTCAGAGCACAGATGGGTTCGTGCAGATAAAGGCACATTGAGGAAGATTTCTGCCAGATACATGCATGGGATCAAGAGAGCAGCTGCTAAAATACCATTACATAGCAGCGAACAGATATTTGAAGCTGCTGGTGCCTCTGGAGTTCCACGGACATCAAGGTGTAGAGTCCTCCAGAGTCTTGCAACTGTGCATAAACCTTCTATTCGGCCACCACTAACCAATGCTCACAAGCAGAAACGGCTGCATTGGGCAGAAAAATATATAAAGACTAATTTTTAAACAGCCCTGTTCACTGATGAGTGCCGTGCAACCCTGGATGGTCCAGATGGATAGACTAGTGCAGTGTTTTTCAACCTTTTTTGTGCAAAGGCACACTTTTTTCATGAAAAAAATCACGAGGCACACCACCATTAGAAAATGTTAAAAAAATTTATTGAAAAACTTTTTGACTTGAGGGCCGCAATGGGTTCATATATTGGACCCGGGGGCCGGACCAAGAGTAGATGAATGATGTGTATGTGTCATCCATAGTAAGTATAGTAATATTCCCCCATAGTAAGCATAGTAATTAATCCCCCATATAGTAATTCACCCCCCATAGTAATTCATCCCCCATATAGTAATTCATCCCCCATAGTAATTCATCCCCCATAGTAATTAATCCCCCATATAGTAATTCATCCCCCATAGTAATTCATCCCCCATAGTAATTCATCCCCCATATAGTAATTCATCCCCCATATAGTAATTCATCCCCCATAGTAATTCATCCCCCATATAGTAATTCATCCCCCATAGTAATTCATCCCCCATAGTAATTAATCCCCCATATAGTAATTCATCCCCCATAGTAATTAATCCCCCATATAGTAATTCATCCCCCATAGTAATTCATCCCCCATATAGTAATTCATCCCCCATAGTAATTCATCCCCCATAGTAATTCATCCCCCATATAGTAATTAATCCCCCATATAGTAATTCATCCCCCATAGTAATTCATCCCCCATAGTAATTCACCCCCCATATAGTAATTCATCCCCCCTATAGTAATTCATCCCCCATATAGTAATTCATCCCCCATATAGTAATTCATCCCCCATAGTAATTCATCCCCCCTATAGTAATTAATCCCCCATATAGTAATTCATCCCCCATAGTAATTCATCCCCCATATAGTAATTCATCCCCCATAGTAATTCATCCCCCCTATAGTAATTCATCCCCCCTATAGTAATTCATCCCCCATAGTAATTCATCCCCCATAGTAATTCATCCCCCATATAGTAATTCATCCCCCATAGTAATTCATCCCCCATAGTAATTCATCCTCCATATTAATTCATCCCCCATATTAAGTCCCCCCCTGTGTCAATTCACTTACCTTTGCTCCGCGCGTTCCTCTCGCCGTTCCGGTGTAGCATGAAAATCTGTCTCCTATGAGGATCTGTCCCCCTCGACGTATCTACGCATGTGCCAGTTTCAGGCATTAGCAGCCGATCGGCGATCTCCGGCACATACGCAGATACGTCGAGGGGGACAGATCATCCTGACAGTATCACGCTCCGCAGGCCGGATTAAAAGGTCCGCCAGGCCGTATACGGCCCGCGGGCCGTAGTTTGCCCATTGCTGTTCTAATGATTGGTCTATTTGTGAGCCGAGGCCACATGTTACGGATGAAATTGCAATTTTTCCCACGGCACACTAGACAATATCTCACGGCACACTAGTGTGCCACGGCACAGTGGTTGAAAAACGCTGGACTAGTGGATGGTTGGTGGACGGCCACCCTGTTCCAACAAGGCTGCGGCGTCAGCAAGGCGGTGGTGGAGTCATGTTTTGGGCCGGAATCATGGGAACAGAGCTGGTTGGCCCCTTTAGGGTCCCCGAAGGTGTAAAGATGACCTCTGCAAAGTATGTGGAGTTTATGACTGACCACTTTCTTCCCTGGTACAGAAGGAAGAACTATGCTTTCTGTAATAAAATCATCTTCATGCATGACAATGCACCATCTCATGCTGCAAAGAATACCTCTGCATCAATGGCTGTTATGGGGATAAAAGGAGAGAAAGTCATGGTGTGGCATCCATCCTCCCCTGACCTCAATCCTATTGAGAACCTTTGGAGCATCTTCAAGCAAAAGATCTATGAGGGTGGAAGGCTGTTTACATCCAAACAGCAGCTCTGGGAGGCTATTCTGACATCTTGCAAACAAGTTCAAGCAGAAACTGTCCAAAAACTCACAAGTTCAATGGATGCAAGACTTGTGAAGCTGCTATCAAATAAGGGGTCCTATGTTACAATGTAACATGACCTGTTAAAATGTTTAAAAAGTTAAAATTTTGTTAAAAGTTTGATTGAAATAGCTTTTGATTTCAGTAAATATGCTGCAAACACAACAAATTACAATTTTCAGTTCTTTACAACCTATAAAGTGTTTTGAAACTTACTGTGCGTAATAATTTGGAACAGTGCATTGGAAGTGTTTTATGTTTAAAAAAAATACTGTTATCATTAGGAGGTTTGTTCAATAAAATTTGAATTGTACTCTTAATAGATGATAACATGAGAATTATGCTGACTGTTATTTACATCAATTATTTAGGTAAATGAGAAAAATATCATTTACATAATAATTTGGAACACAGTGTAGAATCAGGTAGCACGGTACACATACGTTCATACGCTGTAAGGGTCAGTCTAGAACAGGGGTGGGCAAACTTTTTGACTTGAGGGCCGCAATGGGTTCATATATTGGACCCAGGGGCCGGACCAAGAGTAGATGAATGATGTGTATGTGTCATCCATAGTAAGTATAGTAATATTCCCCCATAGTAAGCATAGTAATTAATCCCCCATATAGTAATTCATCCCCCATAGTAATTAATCCCCCATATAGTAATTCATCCCCCATATAGTAATTCATCCCCCATAGTAATTCATCCCCCATAGTAATTCATCCCCCATATAGTAATTCATCCCCCATAGTAATTCATCCCCCATATAGTAATTCATCCCCCATATAGGAATTCATCCCCCATAGTAATTCATCCCCCATATAGTAATTCACCCCCCATAGTAATTCACCCCCCATAGTAATTCATCCCCCATAGTAATTCATTCCCCATATAGTAATTCATCCCCCATATAGTAATTCATTCCCCATAGTAATTCATCCCCCATATTAAGTCCCCCCTGTGTCAATTCACTTACCTTTGCTCCGCGCGTTCCTCTCGCCGTGTTCCCGCTCCGTTCCGGTGTAGCATGAAAATCTGTCTCCTATGAGGATCTGTCCCCCTCGACGTATCTGCGCATGTGCCAGTTTCAGGCATTAGCAGCCGATCGGCGATCTCCGGCACATGCGCAGATACGTCGAGGGGGACAGATCCTCATAGGAGACAGATTTTCATGCTACACCGGTCTTCAGGGCGGACTGTGAGAGGAGCCTAGCTCCCCTCGCGTTCGTCACGCTGCCCCGCCTACACACATCCTGACAGCCATCCTGACAGTATCACGCTCCGCGGGCCGGATTAAAAGGTCCGTCGGGCCGTATACGGCCCGCGGGCCGTAGTTTGCCCATTGCTGGTCTAGAACGAAGTCTAGGAAGTTAAGACTTAAAAAAGTCATTCAGTTGGCAATGTCACCATGTAGCAAAGGGAAAGGTTCGATATTTAGAGAGTAACAGAGGGAGGGGTAAAAGGACACCCTCAGGAGCAAGCTTAGCGCAGGAATAATCCCCATCAGCACCCCAGGAACTGAAAAATCTAATGTCCTCCCCAGGGGAAAACCATGAGTAGCCTCCCAATGGGGCCAGCGGAGAAGTCTCAGGAGCATACAACCCAGTCCCATTCATTCTATATCAAACTGTCAGGGTAGTACGCGTCAGTGGGGAGGTCCAGTTGGAAAGGCCTCTGCAAGTGCAAGGGGGCACCCGCCAAATTTCTGCCTGCCATTGACTTCTCCAGGGTAACCCACTGTTTCGTTGGGGTATCGTGCCGCCAATTAAGAATGCGTACCAAGGCCATAGCCTTGTAGTACAGGGTCACATCAGGAAGTCCCACCCCACCCTCCAGTTTGTGTCTCCGCAAAATATCGTATGTCAGTCTAGGATGTTTATCATGCCAAATAAAAGTCAAGAACGCTCTACGAAGCCGTTTGAAAAAGGATTGGGGTAATGAAATAGGTATGGTGTACAATATCGTCATTTTCAGAACATTTATCCAACCAAACCAAGTCAAGGGAGGATTACGCCATTGTTGCAAATCATGCGAGATAGAAGTCAATAATTTACCGTAGTTAAGGTCGTATAAAAGCTAAGTGTCATTGGAGATCTGGGTCCCCAGATATAGTAAAGAGTCTGTCCGCCATACAAAAGAAAAAGGCTTGTTGTAGTGACTTGGCTAAAGGGGGGGGGATATGGATCGGGAAAAGAACCAATTTATTATAGTTAATTTTAAAATTGGAGATAATGCCGAATTGTTGAAGCTCTGTCATAAGAACCGGTACAGAAAGGAAGGGTCTCGACAGATAGAAAAGAAGGTCATCCGCATAGGCCGACAACTTATGCTCCGTAGATCCTACATGGATCCCCGTAATATCTGGGTGGGAACGAACTTTCCGCAGAAAAGGTTCCAAAACTAAAGCAAATAATAAAGGGGACAGTGGGCACCCCTGCTGTGTTCCGTTATGTATATCAAAACGGGCAGATAGCACTCCATTCACCTTTACACAGGCACTAGGAGAATTATATAAGGCAAGGATCCAACCCATCATGCGTTCCCCCAAGCCGAGGCCCCATAAAACCTCCATCATATAGGTCTACTCCACCCGATCAAACGATTTCTCAGCATCCATGGACAGCACTACACTAGGTGTCTGATCTGGGCCATATTGAGCCCAATGCAAGACATGCAAAGCCCGAATAGTGTTGTCTTGGGCCTCATGAGCCATTATAAAGCCAGTCTGATCCAGGTGGACTAGGCCCGCAACAGGGTCCTGCAAACGCAGAGCGAGGATTTTGGCCAACAGCTTAGTGTCAGAGTTCAGCAAATAAATGGGCCTATAATTGTCACAGTATTGAGTGTCCTTTCCAGGCTTAGGCAGAATAGTAATGTGAGCCAGAAGTGCCTCCGGGGGCAAGGAATTGGCCAAAGAAAGGCAGTTAAGGTAAGTACATAAAGGTCCAGCAAGAAGGGAGAAAATTTTTTTATATTATTGATTAGAGAAGCCACCCGGTCCCGGGCTTTTCCCCAAGGGAAGGGAGGCAACCACCTTCGACAATTCCTTCAGCGTGATCGGTCATTCAGGTTCTGCAACAATAGAAGAAGGTAATGTAGGGAGAGGGGAATCTTTTACATAATTGCGTATGGAATGGAGCCGAACTTCAGGGTCCACACTGGGAGGTGTACCAGGCAGATCATATAGAGAGGCATAAAACTGCTGAAACAAATCCGCAATGGAGTGAGAGTCTTCTACACGACCCCCACCAGTCTCCAAACTATAAACATGGCGTATGGACTGACACTTTTTTAGTTGCCAAGCTAGAAGACGGCCACATTTGTTCCCGTACTCATAGAAACGGTGAGCACAAAATCAAATTTTATCAAGAGCCTTATCGTCCAAACATTGAGAGAGAGAGACACGCAAAGTATCTAAAGTTTGGGCATCTGAGGAGTCAAAATATTGTTTATTATGAATATTATCACCTAGAATGGTAATGATTATTAGCGGCGCTTATGTGTGAAAGCATTAAATCCTATCAACAATCTCTGTGTGTATTCATTGCCTCCATTGTTATTTCCACAATGAGAACATATTTAAATTATGTATATATATATGAAAAAATTACCAATAAATTATATGTGACATACAATATATGTGACATCAAATTATAGTGCCCAAATTTTAACACCATAAATCATAAATCCCGTGAAAAAAATATATATTAAAAAAAGTCTATTCAAATAATAAAAAAAATATTAAAAAGTCCAAAATAATCCAAAAAAACTTCCACAACGTGAATCCTCTGTTATTCCCAGTGAAAAATAAACTAAGTGATGTGCCTCTCATACACCCCCTCTCAGGTGTGCACTCACCAGAACATAGCCTTTAATTAACCTTGTTATATAGATTCCAGATACTAGGATCACCAGAACACAGCTTTTATTCCACCTTGTTATATAGATTTCAAAATGTTGAGATCGGGAAGTTCCTCCAATAATCACCCATGATACTTACAACATTAAAAAATTAGTTAAGCCTTTTAAAATTAGCCTTTAAGTGAGACAGATAACCGCTGGTGATCTCACCACCCCCGGATCTGCCAGACAGAACGCTGTCACTTCCAGTTCTGGATCTGCGTCACTTCGGGTCCGCCGCATCGTCACACCCTGACAGGTTTCGTCGTATTCAGACTTAATTATCGGGATTGACGGTGTGGTGCAGCTGATCCCTTATATAGGGAAAACTTAACTGAATCACCAGATTCTTAATTACCACTAATTGCATCGTCTCATAGGAAACGAATCACTCCGTCTCTCAGGAAGTGATACAAAGAGCTGGCAACATTGGGTTCCATATATCTTAGTTAATGGGCAAAATCGAGATTCCATTAAAAATCACACAATCATAGTATGCCTACATTTCTAGTTATATGGACATACTTGGACAGTATCTACAAAACCGTCCCGATGTCCATACAATCTGCTCTGGACAACACAAAAATGCTTGGGTTCACAATATTAACATATACGATACTAAAATGAAAATAAAAATAAAAAATCTATATATATATATATACATAAAAATACAAATAAAAATAAAAATGAAATAAAATAACAATCAGATCCTATGAATCGCTGATAAAGCAATTAATATCAACTTCAGCATTTAATCCCCCAGATACCAAAGACTGGAGGGTGTATATCCACTTTGTTTCCCTCTTGGACAGGTCTCTGACTCTATTTGGTCCCTCCAATTTTTTGGAATCCAGTCCACTTCCCAAAATTCTATTAATTTCTGATTTTTATTATGTAATTTAGCAAAATGGTCTGATACATTATGATCTTTGAAACCTTTTTTAATATTTTTAATATGTTCTGTAATCCTCACCTTAAGAGCCCTTTTTGTTCGACCTATATAGATTAAATTACATGAGCATCTAATAGCATATACTACAAATGTGGTGTCACGTTATAAATTCAGATATTTTATATTCTTGCTCATGTACTTTAAAGTTAACCTGCTTAACCTCATTACTTATAGACGTTTTACAAGCTCTACATTTTCTACAGGCTTTAAACCCTTTTTCATTAGGGAACATAGAAATAGCTTTTGGTACATCTAAAATCTTTTTAACAATCCTTTCTCCTACATTTGGGGCCCTTCTATAGATAAATTTGGGCCTATTAGGTAATATTGGTCCAATTATCTTATCCATTTGGAGTATGTGCCAATGTTTTTGAAAGACCTTTTCAACCTCCTTATATTGTGAGTGATAAGTGGACAAAAAGTTCCACTGATGTTCTTCATTTTCCTCTTTATTTTTAGTGCTAAAACAACTTTCTCTAGGGATACCAAGGATTTCTTGTATATTATAATTCAAAAATTCATCCGAATACTCTTTTTGTAAAAATCTATTTTTTATAACATGTGCTTGTAAATCATAATCATCATCCAATGTAAAATTCCTTCTTACCCTCATGAACTGACCCCTGGATATATTTTTGAGCCACATTGGATGATGTCCACTATTAACAGATAAGTAACAATTCCTGTCTGTTGGTTTAAAATATACTTTAGTGATGATATTGCTGTCAGTTCTCTGTATAACAACATCCAGAAAATTGATAGAACTGGTACTCATCTGGTAATCCAATTTAATGGCTTCTTTATTATCATTCAATTTTTGCATAAATTGACACAATGCAGCATTGGATCCTTTCCATATTAGAATGAGATCATCCATATATCTTTTATAATATATCAGTTCTTGTGGACGATGGAAAAATACTGATCTGTCCTCCCACTCTGCCATGAATATATTCGCAAGTGTGGGAGTATACTTAGCTCCCATAGCCACTCCACTACATTGTTGAAAAAACATATTATTGTACCAGAAGTAACTATGGGACAAACAGAAATCTAAAGCTTTGCCTAAAAATATTTTATTATTATAAGGCAAATCATCTCTTTGACTCAAAGCCCAATTCAAAACTAACTTTGCGTCATCATGACTAATGATAGTATACTTTCCTATGAGACAATGCAATTAGTGGTAATTAAGAATCTGGTGATTCCCTATATAAGGGATCAGCTGCACCACACCGTCAATCCCTATGATTAAGTCTGAATACGATGAAACATATCAGTGTGTGATGGTGCGGCGGACCGGGATTGACACAGATCTGGAACCGGAAGTGATGTGAATGTCAGGGCAGGAACTGTGGAACGGACAGGCAGGCCTAATGGCAGGGTCACGCACCGACTGACGACAACCACCACCCACAGACCGGAGTCCCTCAGGGCGCGGAGTCTAAGTCCCAGGCTGCCCTTCAGGATGGACTTGACGCAGCCAGGGACCAGGTCGTGGCCCCCAAGACACCCCAGCTGCGGTAATGGCCACCACCAATGGCGTGTAGCTGGTTGGAACCAGATAAGACGATAGCGTAGTCGGGCAGGCCAGGTCGGTAACAACGGGACAAACGGTACAGAACGGTAGACAAGAATAACAGGTCACAGGCCGGGTCAGCAACGGGAGGTCAGATAAATGGAAAACGCAGAGAATGGTCTAGTCCAGGGGTGGGCAAACTTTTTGACTTGAGGGCCGCAATGGGTTCATATATTGGACCCGGAGGCCGGACCAAGAGTAGATGAATGATGTGTATGTGTCATCCATAGTAAGTATAGTAATATTCCCCCATAGTAAGCATAGTAATTAATCCCCCATATAGTAATTCATCCCCCATAGTAATTCATCCCCCATATAGTAATTCATCCCCCATAGTAATTCATCCCCCATAGTAATTCATCCCCCATATAGTAATTCGTCCCCCATATAGTAATTCATCCCCCATAGTAATTCATCCCCCATATAGTAATTCATCCCCCATAGTAATTCATCCCCCATAGTAATTCATCCCCCATGTAGTAATTCATCCCCCATAGTAATTCATCCCCCATATAGTAATTCATCCCCCCTATAGTAATTCATTCCCCATATTAATTCATCCCCCATATTAAGTCCCCAAGTCCCCCCTGTGTCAATTCACTTACCTTTGCTCCGCGCGTTCCTCTTGTTCCTCTTGTTCCCGCGCCGTTTCGGTGTAGCATGAAAATCTGTCTCCTATGAGGATCTGTCCCCCTCGACGTATCTGCGCATGTGCCAGTTTCAGGCATTAGCAGCCGATCGGCGATCTCCGGCACATGCGCAGATACGTCGAGGGGGACAGATCCTCACAGGAAACAGATTTTCATGCTACACCGGTCTTCAGGGCGGACTGTGAGAGGAGCCTAGCGGGAGCCTAGCTCCGCGGGCCGGATTAAAAGGTCCGCCGGGCCGTATTTGCCCATTGCTGGTCTAGTCAAAAGCTGAGTCAGTTACCAGGAGAACCACGAGAGTATAAACAGAGCTTGTTGCAACACTAACACACAAGACACGAATGCAAAGAGCACCTGCGGACAACAGGCTTATATGTGATCAACCACACCCCTCTGGGGGATGGACCTCAGAGGCCTGAAGGCATAAAAGACTCCCACCATGCTCTGCAGAAACCCAAGATGGATGCCAGTACATGGAGCAGCATAACCTCTGGGAAAAGGTAGGACCTTGACAGTGACAGCGTTCTGTCCGGCAGATCTGGGAGTGGTGAGAGCACCAGCGGTTATCTGTCTCACTAAAAGGCTAATTTTAAAAGGCTTAACTAATTTTTTAATGTTGTAAGTGCAATATTTTGGCTTATTAAAGTTGTTTACCTTGGGTAATACACAATTGGAGCAAATGTTTTCTCTTTCTTTGTAACTATGGAGAGGAGTATATATTATAATCATGGCTACCATTCGTATCATGGGTGATTATTGGAGGAACCTCCCGATCTCAACATTTTGGAATCTATATAACAAGGTGGAATAAAAACTATGTTCTGGTGATCCTAGTATCTGGAATCTATATAACAAGGCTAATTAAAGGCTATGTTCTGGTGAGTGCACACCTGAGAGGGGGTGTATGAGAGGCACATCACTTAGTTTATTTTTCACTGGGAATAACAAAGGATTCACGTTGTGGATGATTTTTTTGGATTATTTTGGACTTTTTAATATTTTTTTATTATTTGAATAGACTTTTTTGAATATATATTTTTTTCAGGGAATTTATGATTTATGGTGTTAAAATTTGGGCACTATAATTTGATGTCACATATATTGTATGTCATATTTTATGTCACATATAATTTGTTGGTAATTTTTTCATATATATACATAATTTAAATATGTTCACATTATGGAAATAGCAATGGAGGCAATGAATACACACAGAGATTGTTGATAGGATTTAATGCATTCACACATAAGCGCCGCTAATAATCACTACCATTGAAGGTGATAATATTCATAATAAGTTTTGACATAGCATTTAACCCCAATCCCCCATTCCTTTTTACCCTACACAATACATCATATCTAATTCTTGGTTTCTTATTTGCCCATATAAACCTGAGTATAATCTTCTTTATCACCCCAAAGAAAGACATTGACAGGTTTATTGGGAGCATTTGAAACTTATAAAGGATTTTTGAGACTATCACCACCTTTACCAGGTTTATACGAAGTATCCAAGAAGCTCCTCCCTTTGAAAGTCTCCACAGCTCACCCTTTATTTCATTTATTAAAGGGATGTAATTTGTCTGGTATTTGCTTTTGTTGAAGGTGTTAATTTTATTCGCAGATGACTAATTTCCTTTTCCTTCCAGGCAAATGGAAATTCTTTTTGCAGTCTCAACTTCTCTTGCTTTGGAATGTTAACATTTAAGATCTCTGACTTTGCAGAGTTTTGTTTCAGATTTGACAGCTCGCCATATTGTTTTAGTAATCTCATTAATTTAGGCAACATTATTCTAGGATTACGAGTACTATATAAAATAACATGTCATCTGCTTATGCTGCCACTTTATGCTCCACATCCCCTATCTCTATTCCTGCTATATCTACACACTGTCTTACCCTCGCCAGAATGGGTTCCAGTGATAGTACAAATAACAGTGGAGATAGTGGACATCCCTCTCTAGTACCGTTGTGCATATTAAAAAACTGGGAGAGGGATCCATTGACCTTGACCGCCGCTGTCAGACTTTTATAAAGCTCTTTTTTCCACTTCAACATTTTCGGCCCCAGCCCTAAGACTTCTAACTTAAAACCCCAGTTGACCCTGTCAAAAGTCTTATCGGTGTCTATCAACAGGAATATTGTCGGCTGTTTCTCTCTACCCTTTGTAAGAGGAGCAATGACCTCAGGCCATTGTCCCACCAGGAGTATCCACTCCAGCATCAGCTCCTTCAGTATAGTTTGCAGAACCTTAGCGTATAATTTTGTGTCAATGTTTAGTAAGGATATAGGTCTATAACTAGCACACTGTGAGCTATCCTTCCCTTCTCTGAGTATGATAGTTATATATGCTTGCAATGATTCTTTCCTCATTTCCATCCCCTCTCTTATTGCATTCATGTAACCACACATTTTAGGAACCAAAAGATCTCAAAATGTTTTTAAAATAGCCCACAGTGTATCCATCCAGGGGCCGTGTTCTTTAAGGCCAAGCTGATTTCCTCTGGGGTAATAGTTCTCTCTAGGGCCTCTAGTTTGTCTTCTGCTATTCTTGGTATCTCCATTTCCTTTAAGTATTTCTGCCTTTTTCTCTTCTTTTCATCCTCCGTTTAATTTTGATTTCATAAAACCTACTATAGAATTCTTGGAACCTATTAACGATATCAGTGGTAGAGTACACCAATTCTGCTTTGAATTTTATCTGTAAAATTTTTGGATTTCTTTTCCTTTAGCCTCCACATTAGGTGTTTTCCAGGTCTATTCCCCCACTGATATCTTTCTTTTGATACCCTATTAAATACTGTATCTTCTTCAACTCCTGTTTCGTAAGATCTTTTAATTCTTCTCTTTTAAGGATTATCTTCTGGTATTAATCCATACAACTCTTCTTTTATGTAACCGTTCTAACTTATATAGCTCTTCCATCATTCTCTTTATATTCCCCCCCATTCTTTCTTTTTTTTAGCCCCTATTGCTATCAGTATTCCCCTGATATATGCTTTATGTGCCTCCCAGATTGTGGCCACAGTAACCTACTTGGTCTCATTAAACTAAAAAAATTGCTCTATTTCCATTCTTAACCTTTTCTCTATTTCATGGTTTTGTATAAGCATCTCATTTAGTCTCCAAGTAATTATTTTGTCCTGGTCTACTCCAACCCGCATTCTCATTGTGACAGGAGCATGATCAGAGATAGACATAACCTCTATATTGGAACTGACCAGCAACTCCAGTTGTCTATGCTCGATCATTATATAATCCAATCTTGAGTACGTTTCGTGTACTGGAGAGAAGAAGGTGTAGTCATCTTCTCTTGGATGTTTTACTCTCCAAGTGTCAGATAATTGACCTTGGTGTAATAACATCTTCAGTAGTTTTAATTTCCTACCACCCTCACTCTGCGTACCAGATGATGTATCCAATTGCGGATCCAGACACAAATTAGAATCTCCTGCTACAGCCAGACTGCCCCTTTTATATTCAGAAATTATTCTTAACATACCCTTCAAGTATGTTACTGGGTTTTTATTAGGGCAATAGATATTAACTAGTGTATATTCAATTCTCTTCAGAAATATAAATATATAATATAATATCTTCCCTTCGGAAATAGAAACCAGCCCTCTGGCCCTCCATTCTCCCCTCTGGGGTAAAGCTAACGTTGTTTGAGAACCTGATTGCTACTCCTTTAGCCCTGTTAACTGGGGAATCTGCATAATACCACGTTGGATAGTACTTCGAGTATAACTTGATGTTTGTATCATAGGTTATCTGTGTCTCTTGTAGAAACACTACATCAATGGAGTGTTGGTATATTTCCCTAAGAATCTTCTGTCTTTTTGTCGGGGAATTTAATCTTTTCATATTATAAGTCATTAATTTAATCGAGCTAATTTCTGAAGTTATTTCACTATCTTATCCACTTTCCTAACACAGGGACACAGATACAGAGAACTTAAGATGTGGACATTCCCCCCCCCCCCACCATCTCCCTCCACCTCTTTCCCTCCATCCCTGGCCCATCTAACCACAAATCCAACCCCCGCCCCTACCCCTTAAACCCTCATGGCCTACATACTGCCCTGGAATCTGTCATGAGCTGTTTCCACTATTGATTCCTAGTTTGGGGTGAGGCTCGAAACACACACGTCCACTCCAATCCCTAGTTCATATTATTAGTTAGATTGAAGTTTGACAACATGTCCAACCTCCAGGCAACCCACCTAAACAGAAATTCTCTTTAGCCCTCCCTCCCAACCATCGTTACACCTAGGCAGGGAGGGACCGAAGGCAGGGAAACCATGATACAACCGGGAGAGGGCAGCAGAGAGAGGAGGTAGAAAAAAAAAAGGGAGAGAAGAGCATCTTCCTCCTCTCCATAACAATACCTAGGGACCATCCTCCCCACCCATCCCGAGACTCCACCGCTCACTGACCTTACCCACTGGCCTGCTCCCCGCTACACTCTGCCTCCCTGCTTCTTCTTCCTATGTACCCACTGCCATTTTCCTGCCCCCTGCCCACCACTCATATTAAGTCCCTCTGTCCACCCTTCAAGTTCTATTTTTTGTAAGTCTAACGTCTCGCAAAAATCACTGTAATCTTCAGGAAACCTCAGTCTTGTTGATTTTCCGTCTTTCCAGCCAATCAGGCATGCTGGAAAGGTCCAGTTATATTGGATTTTTTTTATTTTTTTATTATTTATTATTTTTATTATTTAAATGCACTAACTCCAAATATCTTGGCCAACCCTTTAGCTGTGATGGCCCGCGCTGCTGGTGTAGTGATCCATACACCTCAATACACAGCCCAAGAGTGAGTATCCATCAAATTGCTTACAATGGAAAATGTTCATTGGTCAGCACTGACCCATGAGAAGCGCTTCTTTCTTCTGGGAAACCGTACCAGAAGAAGCTTAAAACGCGCTTCTCATTGGTCAGCATTGTCATGTGGCTGAGCTGACCAATGAGTGCTTATCATTGCGAGCATTATGATGGATGCTTACGCTGGGGCTGTGTATTGCATTGTATAGATTGCTACACTGGCAGTATGGGGCACCACAGCCACTATGTGCAGCAGGATCTGGAGGGCTGGCCAGGATATTTGGAGTTAGTTTATCTTTTTCATGAAAAAATAAACATACCTTATATTGGCTCTTTCAGACCAGGTGCTTTGGCACTGCACTGAACATTCTTGTCCACTGTGGCCCTAACACAAGACAAGGCAAAAAGCCTTGTTCCCTATGAGGCTAGTTCACACAACTGAAAATAAGTACTGCAGCATGATGCAATGGAATATACCACCTCACGTTGCACTGCAAGCAATATAACTAAATGAAATGTCACTTGTGATATTTTAATAAAATTCTAATAAAAAAAAATAGAGAAAACATTGCGTTGCCCCAGGACTGGCACATTAGCGCTGCTTCCTCCCAGCAGCTGATGTAAACCAGGCCTAAAACTAATACAATACACAAGTCCGGAGTAAAATCTTTACAGGTAAAATACTGCTTCTCACAATAAACGTTAAAATAGAACTAAAGGCAATTTTTTTTTTCATTTTGGATACCGTTAGGACCCTTTTACAATGATCAGTTTTTGATCACTTTTTCAGTTAAAAAAACGGAAGAAAAATGCATCCCTTTACACTCTATGGAACTCTTCACACCGGTCAGTTACGTTTCAGTTGTGTTTTTTAAAAGTCCTGCTTGCTGCCTTTTTGGTGCATGGAAACGCATCACAAATGCACCTGTGGTTGTGTTTTGGTGCGTTTTGAGTCACATGTCTAGGTTTCACAGGTGCATGTCAGGCAACCAGAAAACACACCCGAAACACAGCAAAAATGTGGCAAAAAAGGCATATGCATTTTTACCGTGTTTTTGCAAGAGAGCATTGTGAAAGCAGGCTAAGGGAGGGTTATGATCTCTATCCTTTTTTTTTTTGTCATCTGTATCCCATTGTGGAGAATTCCCTGCTTTTCTTGTCCTGTGAGGGAATCCTTGGTTGTCACCAAAACTAGTGCCCCATTGGAAGATTTCCCTTCTATTACTCTTCTGGGGACAACCCAAAATGTGGGATTTTCTTTTACTTTCACTTTCAGTGAAATTAGAAAAACAGGACAAATAGAGGTGAACCCTCTGAAAGGCCCCAGTCACACTAGCATAGCAGGAATGTGCATTCCCGCACACAATGCACATTCACTTGAATAGGCTGTCCTATGCGCAACAAATGCAAAAGACGTTAAAGAAGCTAAAATTTTGGCACTGCGTCAAGTACATTTGGCGATGCGCACTGTGCTGAAATTTTAATTTGCACCATGTTTTGGGCACCATTAAGAAATAATAGCACAGCAAGTACGTTGGACATTTTGCTGCTTTTCTGAAAACGTAGGCAGAAATGTATGATTCTGCCTGTATTTTCAGAGTGACTAAGTGTGAATGCAGCTTACTAATCAAAGGTGGGGGGCAGAGCAAGCAATTGTCCCCTCCCCTCCACCTATGGGACTGTGGCAGACCAAAAAGATTTTAATAGGGTCATTAAAATATTTAAATGCAACTGGTTAAGCTGTTGTCACATGTCAATTTAGCACGATCTGACAGTTACTTAAATAAAGAAATAAGCCAGCAGCTGTTATTTTCCGGAAGAAGATAGAAGAACCTGCCTGGAGTTTGCATGTTCTCCCTGTACCTGCGTAGGATTCCTCCGGGTACTCTGGTTTACTCCCACACTCCAAAGACATGCTGGTAGGTCTAAACTGTTCTTACATTCTAAGTATGTGTATGTATGAATGTGAGTTAGAGACCTCAGACTGTACACCCCTTGAGGGTTAGGGACTGATGTGAATGTACAATATATATGTAAAGCGCTGCATAAATTGATGGCACTATATAAGTACCTGTAATAAATAAAAATAATAAAATAAGCAAGATTCTCCCGCCCTCCCATGTTGCAGCTCTGATTATGAGGCATTTGTCCCTTTCCCTTGACAGGGGACTGTAAAAGTTGTGTTGTAGGTTGTATAACGTGAGTTTTAATAGCTGAGTTGTATATGTACCGTATGTATATCATATTTATATATATACAGTTGCAAGAAAAAGTATGTGAACCCCTTGGGATTACGTGGAGTTTTGCATGAATTGGGCACAAAATGTGCTCTGATCGTCATCTAAGTCACAACAATAGAAGAACACAGTCTGCTGAACATAATACTACACAAACATTAGATGTTGCCATGGTTTAATTGCACATAACATGTAAACATTCACAGTGCAGGGAGGAAAAAGTATGTGAACCTTTGGACTTAATAACTGGTTGACCCTTCTTTGGCAGCAATAACCTCAACCAAACGTTTCCTGTAGTTGCAGATCAGACCTGCACAACGATCTGGAGTCATTTTGGACCACTCCTCTTCACAAAACTGTTTCAGTGTAGCAATATTCTTGGGATGTCTGGTGTGAATCGCTCTCTTAAGGTCATGCCACAGCATTTCAATGGGGTTGAGGTCAGGACTCTGACCGGGCCACTCCAGAAGGCGTATTCTGTGCTGTTGCAGCCATTGTTTTGTTGAATTACTTGTATGCTTTGGGTCATTGTCCTGTTGCATCACCCATCCTCTGCGGAGCTTCAGTTGGCGGACAGATGGTCGTACGTTTTCCTGCAAAATGTCTTGATAAACTCTGGAATTCATTTTCCCATCAATGACAACAATCCGTCCAGGCCCTGAGGCAGCAAAGCAGCCCCAAACCATGATGCTCCCTCCGCCATGCTTCACAGTGGGGATGAGGTTTTGATGTTGGTGTGCTGTGCCTTTTTTTCTCCACACATAGTGTTGTGTGTTCTTCCCAAACAACTCAATCTTGGTGTCATCTGTCCACAGTATATTCTGTCAGTAGTGCTGTGGAACATCCAGGTGCTCTTTTGCAAACTTCAAACGTGCTGCAATCTTCTTTTTGGACAGCAATGGCTTCCTCCGTGGTGTCCTCCCATGTACTCCATTCTTGTTTAATGTTTTCCTTATTGTAGATGTGTCAACAAAAATGTTAGCATGTGCCAGAGATTTCTGTAGGTCTTTAGCTGACACTCTGGGATTCTTCTTTACCTCATGCAGCATTCTGGGCTGTGCTCTTGCAGTCATTTTTACAGGACGACCACGCCTAGGGAGAGTAGCAACAGTGCTAAACTTTCTCCATTTGTAGACAGTCTGTCTTATCGTGGACACATGAACATCAAGGCTTTTGGAGATACTTTTGTAACCCTTTCCAGCCTCATGCAAGTCAACAATTCTTGATCGTAGGTCTTCTGAGAGCTCTTTTCTGCGAGGCATGGTTCACATCAGACAGTGCTTCTTGAAACCAGTAAACCCAAAACAGGTGTGTGTTTTTTAAGGGCAGGACAGCTGTCAGCAACACATCCAATATCATCACACTGATTGGAGTCAAGGTTGGCTCACTCCTGGCTCCAATTAGCTCTGGGAGAAGTCATTAAGCTAGGGCATCACATACTTTTTCCTCCCTGCACTGTGAATGTTTACATGTTATGTGCAATCAAACCATGGCAACATCTAATGTTTGTGTAGTATTATGTTCAGCAGACTGCGTTCTTCTATTGTTGTGACTTAGATGACGTTCAGAGCACATTTTATGCCCAATTCATGCAAAACTCCACCTAATCCCAAGGGGTTCACATACTTTTTCTTGCAACTGTACATATAGTATGGTATGTTATCTAAATATAATTAAAATGTTGGTCATGTTTTTTATTCAATAATTTAAAAATATTGCCTATAATAAAGGGCCACAAACGTATTGATCCAAAATTGTTGGACGGTTTCTATTTCATTATTATTAATATATAATTGATGTATTTAGTTGTTCTTCCTACAGTCCCATGGAACAGACAGTAATAAAAAGCTGACAGTGGGTCTAAATCCCTCTCCATTCTATCCACAACTAAAAAAAAAAACAATTCTTCCTTTAGTGGCACTTTAACTTAACCACTTGCCACCCCATCACAGTAGATTTAATGTGACAGGACGGCAGCTGCAAGCTCAGCAATGTAAATAAATGTTGCAAGCCTGCTTCCGGGTCTGGGGCGCGTCCTCCACTGACCCACGTCGCAGTTGGACACAGTGCAATTTTGTCAGCAGGGCGGCCCAATTATTTAGGGCTCATTTGCACTATGGTACAGAGGCGTCGGTTTTTCTTCATGCATTCTGCAAGGGCACAACGAAATCAATTGGCAAATGTGCTCTGTTCACACCAAAACACTAGTATCATGTGCAGGAATCTGCAACGTGTATAAAACTCATTGATGCACACATGAAAACTGATGTAAACTGGGGTCTCTGCAAGTGAAATCTGCACGTCAATTTCCATCAGTTTTCATGCACGTATGGTGTGAATGAGCCCTTATGGCTGAGACCTACTGAACGGCAGTGTCCAATCACAGCACAGAGCCCAATGTATACAAACAACACAGAGTAGAAATAGGGCTGTGAAAATACAGTAACGTCCATTAGTAAAAGCAGCACACACTACACATTGTTAGACACACAGTTACTCCTTTAATCATAGCTCCCAACTGTTCCTGATTTGGAGGGACTGTTCCTGATTTGGAACAAAGCCCCTCTGACTGGGACAAAAAATTCAGTCTAAAATGTGACAGGACGGCACATTTTAGTCTGAAATGCCCGGGCCTATTTCCCCAGGGACCGGGAAAGGGGGGAATAGGGGTCGGGCGGGTGATGGGATATTCACCGAGTCGGTTCTCCACACTGTAATGTAAAGGGGCACTGTGATATAAAGGGGACTGGACTGTAAAGGGGCACTGTATTGATTTACAGTGCAGTCCTCTTTATATCAAAGTGCCCTTTTATATTACAGTGTGGAGAACCAAGTCTGTGAATATCTCATCACCAACCGCCCCCACAGATGCCCAACAGCCCCCTATCACAGTACCACTTGAAGCAAAGAGTCAGCCCAATCCAGGAAAGACACCTACCCCTATAGCAAAGAGACATCCCCATTCAGCAAAGAGACATCCCTATCCAGCAAAGAGAAATTTCAATCCAGCAAAGAGACAACCCTGTCACGGATCCACGATCGCCGCCACCAACATGCGACAATCGCACGACCGCGACTAACAGTAATACATAATGCCCACGGCGTCAGACCCCAGACCTTCCCACCAAACTCGTGACCAAAGGACCGGCCGGTCTAAAACCGCGGTGTGACGCGCATAACAAGGCCACACTCAGCTGCACCCAGCACAGCGATTGCCCAGCTAATGGACTACAATCGGTGCCTGCAGCCTAAATGCGCTTGTTACTGGGTCGGGTTAATTATGCAACTAACCCTCTACTGCCACCACCACTTTTGTCGGAGACTGGGAAACTCCCATTATCAAATATACACTATAATGATTGAAATATTGATCTATATAGCATGGCCCACGGACCTGTTATACAGAGATATAACAAACAGTAGCGTCTCTTCAAAGGCAGGGATTCGAATAAGCGCTTAGAAACAGTTTAACACTTTCAGAAAGAAAGATTTATTACTAAAAGGGTCAAAACAGGTGCGATAAAATATTTACAAAGAGATGTCACAAAAATATATATATATGTATATAAAGACACAGTAAAGAGATAATTAGGAAGAAGATTACAGGGTTAAGTTACTTGCCCATATGCCTGCGTTTGCAGATCCAAGTTGTAGAGCAGGGTGATTTCTTGATCTCCTTTTGTTACGATGTTGCTGGGAGACCTCTGTGTGTGTCAAGCTCTAACTCACTTGTCTCTTCTTAAAAGTCCCTCTCAAAGGGGGGGCTCTGACTACACGTTTTGGGAGTGGTCAGTGGGAAACTCTGAATTAACTACAGCTTCATAATCCATGACATGAAACATACAGTTGACCTGAGGAATGTGCAATTACTCTGGTCAGTTTGATAATGTGTGGGCTTACATAGTTTTGGGTGACAAAAGTTACACTTCAGCAGACAGCCTGGCTCCAATCTCATGTCTTAACCTGGTTGTCCCACACCATCTGTCAGGAGATAACGTTTGCCTCTCAGGACTGGAAAGGGGGGATGTGAGGAATGATTCGAGGAATACCTCACATAACAGAAAGGAAAAGAAGAACTCCGCTTCCAGCTCTGATGAGCTAGTTTGTTACAAACCCCACATAGCAAGAGACAGCCCAGTCCAGCAAAGACACATCCCCATATAGCAAAAAGACAGCCCAATCCAGTGAAGAGACATCCCAATCCAGCAAAGAGACAGCCCAGTCCAGCAAACAGACATCCCAATCCAGCAAAGAGACAGCCCAGTCCAGCAAAGAGACTGTCCAATCCAACAAAGAGACAGCCCAGTCCAGAAAAGACACATCCCCATATATTAAAGAGACATTCCAATTCAGCAAAGAGACATCCTATTCCAGCAAAGAGACATCCCCAACCAGCAAAGAGACAGCCCTTTCCAGTAAAGAGACAGCCCCATCCAGCAAAGAGATATCCCAATCCAGCAAAGAGACAGTCCAGTCCAGAAAAGAGACAGTCCAGCCCAGCAAAGAGACCCTATCCAGCAAAGAGACAGCCCAGTCAAGCAAAGACACAGTCCAGTCCAGCAAAGAGACATTCCAACCCAGAAAAGAGACATCCCAATCCAGCAAAGAGACAGCTCAGTCCAGCAGAGACAGCCCAATCCAGCAAACAGACAACCCAGTCCAGAAAAGACACATCCCCATCCAGAAAAGAGACATCCCCATATATTAAAGAGACAGCCCAATCCAGCAAAGAGACATTCCCATATAACAAAGAGACAGCCAAATCCAGCAAAGAGGCATCCCAATTCAGCAAAGAAACATCCCCATCCAGCAAAGAGACATTCCAATCCAGCAAAGAGACAACCCTATGTAGCAAAGAGACAGCCCAGTCCATAAAAGAGACAGTCCAGTCCAGCAAAGAGACAGCCCAATCCAGCAAAGAGACATCTCCATCCAGAAAAAAAGACATCACCATCCAGCAAAGAGACAGCCCAGTCCAGAAAAGACACATCCCCATCCAGCAAAGAGACATACCCATATATTAAAGAGACAGCCCAATCCAGCAAAGATACATCCCCATATAACAAAGAGACAGCCCAATCCAGCAGAGACATCCCCATTCAGCAAAAAGACATCCTATTCCAGCAAAGAGACATCCCAATCCAGAAAAGAGACAGCCAACTCCAGTAAAGAGAGATCCCTATCCAGCAAAGAGACAGCCCAGTCAAGCAAAGCAACAATCCAGTCCAGCAAAAAGACAGTCCAATCCAGCAAAGAAATATCCCAGTCCAGCAAAGAAACATCCCAATCCAGCAAATAGACATCCCAATCCAGCAAAAGACATCCCAATCCAGCAAACTGACAGCCCAATCCAGCAAAGAGACAGCCCAGTCTAACAAACTGACATTCCAATCCAGCAAAGAGACAACATAATCCAGGAAACAGACAGCCCAGTCCAGCAAAGAGACATCCATATCCAGCAAAGAGACAGCCCAGTCCAGCAAAGAGAGGGCCCAATCCAGCAAAAAAGAGAGTCCAGTCCAGCAAACAGACATCCCCATTCAGCAAAGAGACATTCTAATTCAACAAAGAGACATCCCTATACAGCAAAGAGACAGCCCAGTCAAGCAAAGAGACATCCCTATCCAGCAAAGAGACAGCCCAGTCCAGAAAAGAGGCAGTCCTGTCCAGCAAATAGACAGCCCAATCCAGCAAAGAGACATCTCAATCCTGCAAAGAGACATTCCAATCCAGCAAAGAGACATCCCAATCCAGCAAAGAGATAGCCCAGTCCAGCAAATAGACATCCCTATCCAGCAAAGAGACAGCCCAATCCAGCAAAGAGAGAGTTCAATCCAGCAAAGAGACATCCCCATCCTGAAAAAGACAACATCATCCAGAAAAAGACAACACCATCCAGCAAAGAAACATCCATATCCAGTAAAGAGACAGCCCAGTCAAGCAAAGAGACAGTCCAGTCCAGCAAAAAGACAGCCCAATCCAGCAAAGAGAGAGTTCAATCCAGCAAACAGATATCCCAGTCCAGCAAAGAAACATCCCAATCCAGCAAAGAGACATCCCCATCCAGCAAAGAGACATCCCAATCCAGCAAAGAGACAACCCAGTCCAGCAAGGAGACAGCCCAATCCAGCAAAGGGACATCCCAGTCCAGCAAACTGAAATTCCAATCCAGCAAAGAGACATCCCAATCCAGCAAACAGACAGCCCAGTTCAGCAAAGAGACAACCCTATCCAGCAAACAGACAGCCCATTCCAGCAAAGAGAGAGCCCAGTCCAGCTAAGAGACATCCCAGTGCAGCAAACAGACATCCCCATCCAGCAAAGAGCCAGTCCAGTTCAGCACAGAGACATTCCAATCCAGCAAAGAGACATCCCTATCTAGCAAAGAGACATTCCAATCCAGCAAAGAGAGAGTTCAATCCAGCAAAGTGACATCCCAGTCCAGCAAACAGAGATCCCCATCCAGCAAAGAGACAGTCCAGTCCAGCAAAAAGACATTCTAATCCAGCAAAGAGACATCCCTATACAGCAAAGAGACAGCCCAGTCAAGCAAAGAGACAGTCCAGTCCAGCAAAGGGACATTCCAATCCAGCTAAGAGACAGCCCAGTCCAGCGAAGAGATATCTCCATCCAGCAAAGAGACAGCCCAGTCCAGCAAAGAGACAGCCCAATCCAGCAAAGAGACAGACCAGTCCAGCAAAGAGACAGCCCTATCTTCCACCCTCTACAGAGCGGGACTGTTTACCTCTAACACTGGAACAGTGTTAGGTTCAGTGCGCTCAGATTTCTCCCAGCGTGTGACAGCGCTCTTGACCCCTGTCCAGCTGTCACGGTGTGCCGGCCAGTGAAGGAAAGAGGCTGCTGTTGTCCCTTCAGTGCAGTGTATATACAGCGGCATGCACAGGAGGCGCTTCCTGCTTGTCACTGGAGCCCTCTCTCTCACACCTTCTGCCAATCCTGCTGTAGGCATGGCCTCATATCTGGAGGGGAGCTGCGGCAGTGGTCTGTGTTAGCATTGCCTGGACCGCGGTTGCCGCTTACCTCCCGCTGTGCAGCCTGGTCATCTTAGGACATGTGGCCCCAGCCCACCGGGTAAATGCCTGGTGTGCCCTGTGGCCAGTCTGGGCATGCCTCTGTTCCTCATTTGTCCCTCATTTTGGTCTGATCTATATAGTTGTATATACAATGCATGATTTATCTTTCAAAAGTGTTTCACAGTGCTAAACCTTTCATCCAGGTTCTACATTTCTGCATTGATAAATTGCAAAAGCCATTATAAAGGAAAAGTAGTGGTAAAAAAAAGGACTTGTAGGTTTAAATAATCATTTTAGAACTCTCCTTTAAGGGGGCGTGACAAGGGGTGTGTCCTATGCCTACATACTTTTGTTAATCTCCTGGATTGTAAACTCCAAGGAGCAGGGCCCTCCAATCCCTCTTGTATTGGACTGTATTGTTGCTGTATTGTCTCCCTTTATATTGTAAAGTGCTGAGCAAACTGTTGGCGCTATATAAATCCTGTATAATAATAATAATAGGCGTCCCTCGCTTCTATCTCCAAAAAGTTGGGTGGTATGTTTAATTACCCCTAGATGTTAACCCCTTCACAGCCAGTGTCATTAGTAGAGTGACAGCGTACAGTATTAGTGTCACTATTGATGTCAGTGTCCGTTAGTTAATTAGAGTACCTCCCAGCCAGCATCAGCTAGCACCAGATTGCCCACCACACTATCAGAGTCCCACTATAAGTTGCTGAATACCACCAAATAACTGCGTAATTCCAGTATATATACCACAGTATGGAGACACTATAATTTTTATGCAAACCAATTAATATACATTTATCAGGATTTTTTTTTGCCATACTAAATTTAGGAAGAAATTTGATTTTATTGGATATGTTTTAAAACAGCAAACAGAAAATACTGTTTTTTTTCTCATAATTTGCCGTCTTTTTCGTTTATATAACACAAAAAACCCAGAGGTAATCAAAAACCACCAAAAGAAAGCTCTATTTGTGTGAAAAAAATGATAAAAATTTCATTTTCGTACAATGTTGCATGACTGCGTATTTAAAATGGAGTTCCAGCCGTGTTTGTGTTCATTAAAAGTCAGCAGTTACAAAAACTGTAGCTGCTGACTTTTAATAAACACACATTCGCTTGTTCCGGAGTCCAGCGATGTTCTGACCTGCGTGGTCCCTTCTCCCCTCCATGGCACCGGCATCTCTACTGTGGGCACCAGGCTGTGACAGCTTGCGGCTTCACAGCCTAGTGCCCACTGCGCATGCACGAGTCGCACTGCGCCTCCTGATTGGTCCAGCAGTCTCCTGGGACCTGTGAAAGGTCCCAGGAGACTGTGGGAAGGAGCCGAACTTCCGGCTCACTTCGTCGTCGCGAACTGGGTGCAGGTACCTGTCAAAAACAGGTATCTGCTCCCCCCCAAAAGGTGTCAAATATGGCAGTGGAGGGGGGGGGGAGGAGGCAAATAAGTGGAGCTTTCACTTTTGAGTGGAACTCTGCTTTAACCACTTCCCTTCCGGCCCATGTAGATAAATGGCTGGACTGGAGCCGAAGCAGGTGGACATTTCTAAACGTTCCGCCTCCTTAGCCTTTGTGCTCTCCCTTGGAGCGTGCGGCACCACGATTGGTGCCTGCTGTGGACACAGATCGCTGTACGGGACCTCTGTGTGAGGTCTCAATCATGTGATCACTGATTGGCCAATCAGTGATCACATGAATAGTAGTAAACAAGATGTCACTTCCTGACATCATTGCCTTACTAAGTGTGAAACCTGTGAATGATCACAGAGGTCACATGGTACAAGGCTATTCACAACAGCCTTGTAACATGTGACCAGCTGTGACCAATCACAGCTCACACAGAGAGAAGGCGAAATGATTGATTTTACAGCCTTTAGGAGTGTAAAAGCAATCAGTGTAAAAAAAAGAAAAGAAAATCTTCATCACCCCCCACAAGTAGTGACAGACTAGGGTGACAGTATGCTAAAAAAAAAAAAACAAAAACCCATAAATATTAATATAAAAAAAAATTAAAATGTAAAAACAAATTTTGAAAAATTATAATATTTGGTTATAAACTAATTTGGGTTTTTTTTTTTACTAAAAAGATAGCTCTATACATGTTGGCCAAGATTTATGAAGACAGATTATTTATTTGCAAACTTTTATAAGAAAAACACTTTTCTTTTCAAAATTTTTGACTTTTTCATTTATATAGCAAAAAAAAAAAAAAAAATCCCAGTGGTGAATAAATACCACCAAAATAAAGTTTTACCTGTCTCACAAAAATGCAAAAACATTTGTATGGGTACAGTGCTGCATGACCGTGCAACTGTCATTCAAAGTGTGATAGCACTGAAAGCTGAATTGGCCTGGACAGGAAGGGGGTGAAAGTGTCCGGACTTGAGGTGGTTAAAGTAGGGAAGTGCTGAATAGCAAAAAATTGCCCTGGTCATGAGAGGCTAATGCAGGCCATAGATGGGGAGAAAAACGGCCGATTTTTCGTCCGAAAATAAAACCGGCCGATTATCTTATCGTTAGTGGATGATTTTGTCGGCCGTTTTTCGTGTATTTTGGACTTTCAGATTATCGGTGATGTTGGAAAATTTTCGAAAAACGCCCGACTTTATCCTCATTGATGGTCAAAAACGAACGATCGTTTTCCAAAAAAGGATCACAAAGGTCACAAAATGACATCATTTCCCGTTATAGGTTACTCATTAATCGGCCGATTTTCGTAATAATTGGTGGTCAGGTAAGTTTTTTAGACCGACCGATAGTTCGTTAATCGGCCGAAAATCTGCCGTTTTTCTCCCCATCTATGGCCTGCATAAAAGTGGATAAGAATGTGATTTTAAATGATTATAGACGGGGGAGGGCTTGTGAACAGGGGACTAGGACAATAGACTTCTTCCAAACACAGCACTGCTTATAGGGAGTTCTTGGTTCCAAATGACAGGGACAGGTTTCCTATTACAGTGTATTATAGTCAGACTGGTGCACAGAAAACACGTGTATGGCCATATCGCACCACTCTTCTAGGACGCAGCACAGGAATATTCATCAGTGCTCAGCGAACACCGGAAGTTGAGGTCGTTCTACTGGCGGAAGTAGGCTGTGCCCCTGTATTTACAGCACGGAAAGATGGCAATGAGACCGGGAGCCGGGGGTGCCGGCAGCGGCAGGTGTGTAGACACTTCATACACGGTGGGGTGTGGGTACACCTGTCATGGTTGGGGGGTGTCAGCGTCCAGCGGGGTGGAGCAGTCCTCTGAGTGGAGATGGTGACACAGGACAATACGTAGTGTGTTGGGGGAGCAGTCATGCTCTTCTCATAGATTGTCATTGACTGAGAGACTCCCTGTGCAGCACACGTCCCTCAGTAAAGTTCCATTGGGAAATACATTCTTTTGTTTCAGTTAGAAGTATAGGTGACTGTTCATAGTCATAACAGCTGACAGTGGGGCTCATTCTAGGAGGGTGCAGGATTATGAAGTCATATTCATGACAGCCAATCAGATTCCACATTTGACATTTCCTGTTTATTGCTAAGTAGGATGTATGTAGTGCAGCTTTATACATGTCACACTCACCCCTGATTGTATGCTATTGCTTTTCCTTTTCACTCTTTTGTTTCCAAGCCCCCCCCCCCCCCCTTCCCCAGGATCCCTGTGTTTTACTGTAATCTCATTATACTGTTGTAGAATTTACAGCTCTCTTAGGTCTCATTCACACCATCTGTGTAGATCAACACTAGGGCACATAGAAAACCGTCTGTTCACACTGCATCATTGAGGTGACCTGCAACTTTGTGACCCTTCAATAAGGTTAAAAAATGTAAACAATGTAATGTAATAATGTGTCCCACTGTCCCTACATGATGAACATCAACTGTCTTCTGCATTTACAGCTGATTCACACATGTGCGGTGCGGATTGAAGCTCAGGTTTCACAGCTAATTGATACAGTAGTTGTTCTCAGGTTTACATCAGGTTCAGGTCCGGATTAGCTCAGGCTCTTATTCTGTTCACACATATGCGGTTTAGAAACAGTTCCCATAGAAGTCAATAGCCTGTAATCCGCACTTGATCTGGACTACACTGCTCAGAAATCAGACCTGACTCCTTTTTTTGTTTTTTTAATACTGCACTGAATGCCATCCAGCAGTGAACAGGTGCCATAGGAAGCAATGTTTTTTCACGTCATGTTGATTGGATGCGGTTCAAACCACAACCAATCCACATATTTGTGAACGTGCACTAATTAATACAGTAGTTGTTTACAGGCTCTCGTCAGGTTTACATGTGCGGATTGAAGCTCCGGTTTCACAGCCAATTGATACAGTACTTGTTCACGTCAGGTTCAGGACAGGATTATCTTAGGATCTTCTCCTGTTCTCACACACACACACACGGTTTAGAAACTGTTCCCATAGAAGTCAATAGCCTGTAATCCGCACTTGATCTAGACTGCACTGCTCCGAAATCAGACATGACTCTTTTTTTAATACTGCACTGAATCCGCACTGCCAGTGAACAGGCACCACAGGAAGCAATGTTTTTTCATATGTCGTGGATTGGATGCAGTTCAAACCAAAACCAATCCGCATATATGTGAATGGGTGCTAATTGATACAGTAGTTGTTTACAGGTTCTCATCAGGTTTACATAGGTTCAGGACAGGATTATCTCAGGATCTTATCCTGTTCACACACATGTGGTTTAGAAACGGTTCCCATAGAAGTCAATAGCCTGTAATCTACACTTGATCTGGACCACACTGCTCAGAAATCGGATATGACTCTTTTTAATACCGCACTGAATCTGCACCACCGGTGAACAGGCACTATGGGAAGCAATGTTTTTTCACATGTCATGTGGATTGGGTGTGGTTCAAACAGCATCCAAACCCCATAAATGTGAATGGGCACTAATTGATACAGTAGTTGTTTGCAGGTTCTCATCAGGTTTACATCATGTTCAGGACAGGATTATCTCAGGATCTTATCCTGCTCACACATATGCGGTTTAGAAACGTTTCCCATAGAAGTCAATAGCCTGTAATCTGAACCTGAAGCCACTGCTCGGAAATCGGATATGACACGTTTTAAAACCGCACTGAATCTGCACCGGCCATACGTGAACAGGCACCCTAGGAAGCAATGCGGTTCAAACCATATCCAATTCGCATATATGTGAACGGTAGGGTTGCCACCAGCACTTTAAAACCAAACACATATTATTTAAAAAGGTTCTGAGGCAAATTTTTTTGCATTTAAGACACTAAGTGAGTTTAATTACCACCGTAATCAGCCACAGAACCTGGATTATTATAGTATACCTGTGTTCAGTTTTAAAGGGATGAGGTGGCAACCCTAGTCACCTGGCACTTGGACAAGCATCTAGTGCCCATTCACATATATGCGGATTTGATGCAGTTTGAACCGCATTGCTTCCTATGGTGCCTGTTCACGTATGTCCAGTGCACTGGCAGTGTGGATTTGGTGCGGTTTAAAAAGAGTCATGTACGGATTACAGGTTATTGACTTCTATGGGAACCATTTTTAAACCTCATATATGTGAACAAGATAAGATCCTGAGCTAATCCTGTCCTGAACCTGAAATGAACGTGTGAACAAGTATTGTATCAATTAGCTGTGAAACCTGGGCTTCGATCCGCACTGGACATGTGTGAATCAGCTTGTAGTGCCCGTTCACATATATGCGGTTTGAACCGGTTCAGGACAGGATTAGCTCAGGATTTAAAGAGTCATGTCTGATTTGTGAGAAGTGCGGTCCACTTCAGGTGTGCATTACAGGCTATTAACTTCTATGGGAACAGTTTCTAACCGCATTTGTGTGAACAAGATAAAATCCTGAACTTAACGTGAACCTGTGAACAACTACTGTATCAATTAACTGTAAAACCTGAGCTTCAATCCGCACCGCACATGTGTGAATCGACTCTTAACCTTCTGCTGCTCTGAAAAGCGATTTGAATTTGAGTCACATTTCAGAGGAAATTGACCGGGGGTGAGGAGGCAATTTGATGCCTCCTCACCATCTGTTTTAAAGGATAAGTTCAGCTTTTAACAAAAAAATAATGCACCCTTTTTTTTTTTTTTTTTCAGGTAAAAAAAAATGTGCATTTATTATTTTGTTTCTGGAGCCTCTAAAGCATTGCACCTGTATTTAGCAGATCACTGGTGTCATGCAGGTCTCCTGCAGACCTGTCAGTGTACCTGTGCCTGTACATCCCGTATGGGCAAGCAGATACTGACTGACCGGAAGATTCAATGAACTACCACAGCACCATGGTAGTTTGGTGAGAACTACAAGCCGACAACCCCTAAGGCTGACCGAACTTGTAGTGTTCTCATTCACAGAATACTATGAATAAGTGATGCGGCCGGCAGGTGGAGCCCCACACAGCCGCCTTTTTTTTAAAAACTGTGGCCACTAGCAGGGAGAAGAAAATCCCCTGCTAGCAGTCACAACAAGGATCCCGGGACTGTCCATTTGTAACATGTTACACTCTGAATATCGGTGTAACATGTTACAGAAAGTGAACTTCTCCTTTTAACCCCAATTTTGGCAAAAGCAGTCGCTGGGTGTTTTGTGCCGTTCTCCATTTGCAACAAGTTGGTTAGTTTTCGCCACAGGTATGAAGCAACATGATCGCGCTGTGTAAACACCCCATCCGTTGCCATTGCAGCTTGGGAGGGGGGGGGAGGGTTGGATGGTAAATATAAATGCTGCTGAACCTTATGTCTAAACTTAGCCTAAGTGCTGGTTCACACTGGTGCGATTTCTGATGCACCCTCAGATGTACAGAGTCGCATGACAAGGAAATCACATTTTTTTTTTTTTTTTCATGGTACCTGTTCATGTCAGTGTGACTCTGTACAGTGCGATTTTGGAAAAGGTTCCTGTACTACTTTGGTGCGATTTCAGTACAATTTGGCTCCAATGAATATGCTAACCACATCCAAAGTTGCATCGCGTAATCAAATTGAAAATTGCATTGAAACTGCAATGCAGTAGTGTGAACTAAGCCTTAATGTGAAAATTATGGATGAGCTCAGGTGTGTACAAATCCTAGTCCATAACTACGTAAACAAATGCTCCAGGAACCATTTGCTATACTAGGCCAATTATAGGCAGCCCACCCAGCAGCTGCTTTGTATACATGCCCATTATATACTTATGTGGCCAGGACATTCCCTGCCCTGCAGCCAGATGATTGGCAAAGTACTGGTTACAGCTTCTTGGTGGCCTAGCACACTTGGGTTTGCATCCTACTCTGATCATGCCCAAGCTCATCGCTAGTGGAAGATAAGGAGTGGAAAGTCACCCTTACATATTACAGTCTAAGGTTATGTTTAGAGGTGCGTGATCTGTGTTTGGATCACTTTTCAGAGATGTTCACCTGGTGGTAAGAGCAGATGCACAGGAGTGATGTCATCACGGCCCTGGCCATTCATGTGGCTGGGGCCTGTGAACCCAGAAAGCAGATGAAGATGGCAGCGCCAGGGAGCCATGACAGTGCTGCCCTGGAGGGCTCCGTGTACAGGTAAGCCTGTCATAAGGCGCTAGTGTGCGGTAGATTATGACCTAAACCTACAGGGGGGACCCCCATTGTTTTGTTTCTGGAGGACTACTACTGCTTTAAGATGGTTCCTGCCAGAAATGCTAGGGAGGTGTCTTTCAAAGCGATTTCTCAACAAAATAAAGGAGACATGGATGGATGGGTGAGTTTACTTTTGAATATTAAAAATGAATAAAATGGCGGTTTTTAATTTGTGGTGCTCAGATACAGTGTAGTTCCACTTTAAGGAGGAAGCTAATGTCTAAACAAGTCCTTATTGTATAATCTTTAGAGCTCATTCACACATTTTATCCATGCAGGATGCAACAGTTTCTGTTTCTCCTGTACACCGCAACATAGTTGAGGGGTGTGATGAGCTTCAAGGGCAACTATGTAGCGTTTTACCTCAGCACAATGGAAGGCACTGCTTGGTACCACAGTACAACGTGCTGCTCTGTAGAGAAGTTACTGAAGGTGTTGCCTTTGTGATACTTCATATGAAGTTAAAAAAAAGTGTGGTAAACCATTCTAATTGCTGAAATGTGCATGACATTGCCCCCTCACTGTAGTGCACTACAAGTAAAAACTGACCGCTAGCTGCACACTAAAACTAAGCATTTAGCAGTGTGAATGAGCCCTTAATATTTACCACCCACTATCTATACTTTATTTTATTTTCTTAATTAAAAACCTACCTTGTTACAGGGTGCATAAAAGAGAAATTCTGGGGTGCAATCCAGTCCGGTTTTCATTTTTAAACAGGAACCTAACTCCCATTTTTAACTTTAAAGGATAGGTTCATCTTTGGAACATGTTACATGTTCTACCCGTATTTAGGATGGAACATGTAATATGTTTCAGCTTCTGCTGCCTCTTCCTCTGATCCCCCTTCCCTGTGACAGCAGGCTATGGATCTTCTCACCACTCACCTGCTGTCACAATTTAAAAACAGCACAGCCATGTAGGGCTCCGCCCAATCATCTTGTCATTTATTCAGTTTCCTGTGAATGAATTGACTACAAGTGCCATCAGGCATTACAGCTAACGACCTGCAGTTCTCAATAAACTTTGAGGGTGCTGGTGAGCTCTTATAGCACATTGATCTTGCTGCAATTCAGTAACTGCCTGCCTGTATCGGAGGTACGGGCAGTGCAATGCCTTACAGGCTGCAAAGTAAAGAAAAAAAATAAAATCACTTATATTTTTTTTTTTTTTTTTTTTAAATCAAGGTGAACTTGGTCTTGACTGAATATTAGCACCCCTTTAGAAAATCTCAATTTGTATTTTGTTTTACTTTATTATTTATTTCAGGTACTGATATAGCGCTGTCAATTTACGCAGCGCTTTACATACATATATTGTACATTCACATCAGTCCCTAACCCTCAAGGGGTGTACAATCTAAGGTCCCTAACTTACATTCATACATACACATACTAGGCGCGGGGGTGGCTAACCTGTGGCTCTCCAGCTGTTGTGGAACTACATTTCCCATGAGGCATTGCAAAGATGGGAAGTTACTGACTTGCAGAGGCATGATGGAACTTGTAGTCCTGCAGCAGCTGGAGAGCCGCAGGTTGGCCACCCCTGTACTAGGGCCAATTTAGACAGGAGCCAATTAACCTACCAGCATGTCTTTTAGTTATAATACTTTTTTTTTTTTTTTCTTTTGGGGGGGGGGGGGGCGTAGCCTTCCTTGCCTAGGTGGGAATGACATGTCTGCCCAGACCTTGTGCGATACCCACATTGCACTTCCCAGGAGGCTTCAGGGCTTTGTACTGCATTACTCATTGGTTCAATGAATCAATCGTTGCTCTCGTGCTGGCAACCTATCTTCTGTCTCGTTTTCTTTCAGCAAGGGAGAGGTGTTTTGCTTATCTGGCCGTGTAGTGATACACATAAGGGTCTATTTATAAGGCTATGTTCACATGGGCATATGTCTGTGCAAGGGCAATGTTATCCTGCTTGGGGCTGCACAGGGGCTCCTTGTATCTCCATGCAGGCAGTCCTATTAATGTCAGTTGGGATGCAGCAGCTGCACAGAAACAGCCGTTGCTTCCAGTTTGACAGCTATGCAGGTGCATGGCCCCAAATGCACACTCTATCCATCCCCATGCAGGTAAATATGACCCTGACACTAACACAAATGTTTTAGCACAACTTTAACTTCAACATATACCTGTTTTGCTAACTGAATTCAATTGGGAAAATGTGTGACTCCTGGATGAAAGTTGTGTGAAAAAAATGTATGCATAAACCCCATGGAGGCAGGTGAATTCTGTGTAATTTTAGTGTTCCTGTTGCTGGTGAGTCGTTGCCAGAACAGGATTACATGTGTGACATCAGTTTAATTCTCAGGGGTTGTGGAGAAGAGATTTCAATTTCACCCACTTTGACTGTAGCATACTGTTTATGGCTTGGTTTTTGCATAGAGCTGAGCATAATGTGTCATGACCCGGCAGTGTGGTGATCTCCAGGTGAAGCCAATAGCAATATGCTGGTTTTGGGTGAGTGTAGTTGAATCAATAACAGTTGGGTGATTCTTCCTAAACCCAGGACCCTGCGTTCACTATATCTGGTCCCTTACAGTACACACAACATGAAAATGCAATTATTGTAGTAAATATAAACTAATACCTTTTTTCATAAGTGGTATATAGTAGTCTTGGGGCTTCTATCAGTGTCCAGCTGAGCACTCATTATAGCTTGTAGGAGCAGTTTATATTCTGCTCTGACTGTCCTATGAGGCTGCATAACCCCTGACACTCTGTCTGGATAGTGCTGATTGGCCCTTTGCTGATCACATGCACCATCCCAAAGAAAATTAAAAAAAAAAAACTCTCTAGCGATACAAAGGCTAATCATTTTGTAGTCTAACATAAGAAGTAGGATGACTATTTAAGAAAACACGGAAAGTGTGGAGAGCTCTGAATTTCTCAAATTACCAACAGATGTGTTTTTTTTTTTTCTTTACACATCAAATATACCACAGCATTTTGAATGGTTATTAGATATGAGAAGCTCATTGTTAGGATTTATATACTGTTCAGATGTCATTGTACAATCTAATTTAAAGTGGAAGTAGTTGTTCATACATGTTACTTTCATGACCTTGCTGAGCTGATGAAGAATGTAAGACTTTTTTTTTTCTCTGGGATAATCTAAAGCTAGGTATACATGGACAGTGGAACAAAAAAAACCTGACAGATTCCCGCATTCACACAATCCCTTTCGCTGCTCCTATTGTATCCCCTCCCCCCACCATAATACACTGATCAGCACTGCAGCCCATTAGCTGCATGCGCTGATCAAATGCTGCTTTTTCAGCAGGATTTCCGACGCACTGAACTGGATACATTTTGATTTATGTATACGTGCTTAAGAGTAAAATGTATCTTACTCCACAGTCCCACTCCAGACCTTTTCTCATCCACCCTGGAGAAGGGGTCAGGAGTGTATCCACTGCAAGGCAAACAAGGTGTTTGCCTTGGGCTCAATTTTCAGGGGGGCGGCGTTACCCCCTGGCAGAAGGGACACTATGAGCCCTGGGATAGCTTCAGTGGTCGCAATGGCATTACTGACCATGCTCCAGGGGGCCCGTCTTTCAGATAGTTGTCCTGCGGTGACCACATTGTGTCCCAATATCACAGGATGTACCTAAACTAGCTGGGGGACTCTACTGTCAGTGTTGTTGTTCACTCCGCTCTCTGGGTGTCCGCCCGCCACTTTTTTTAAATCATGCGTCAGGCGGCTGCAGCCATTACTCCTCTCCCACTGAGCCTGGACTTTATGGCAGCAGCTGCGTCATTTAGCTCCACCCCACCAGGAAGCAACAGAGGAAGTAGCATGTAGGCGGGTGGAAGAGGCATCACAGGTAGTGGAACTGGTGTGTGTTCTTGAGTGCTGGAACAGCTGTTTAGGAGTGGGTTCAGTGGTGGAATAGGAGGAGTGCAGAGCTGGAACAGGTGATCAGCAGGCTGTGCAGTGGTGGACCAGGTGCTCAGGAGGGGGTATTGAGGTGGACCAGGTGCTCAGGAGGGGGTGCAGAGGTGGAATGGGAGGGGGGTACTGTGGTGGAAAAGGAAAGGATGTAGTAATGGAACAGCTGCTTATGAGGGGGTGCAGTGGTGGGACAGATGCTCAGGAGTGGGTGGAACACGAGGGGGGTGCAGAGTTGAAAAGGGGAGCCCTTAGTAAATAAAACAAAAAAATTATTTTTTTTTTGTCTCCCTCTCCCACAGTCTCCTGAGTCTCCTGTGTCCCGTCCCCCCATATCACACACGCACAGCACTTCCTACCTGTCAGCGTGTGTAGAGCAGAGCGGAGATCAAAAAATAACACCGTGCTGCCAGCCTAGGACAGCCTAGCAATCAATCACTGAGCAGCTCCCGCCCTCTATCCAGCATTATGCTGCCTTCTCTCCGCTCTGCCTGTAACATGAGGTTGGGGGAGGTAGAACCACGGTCACGATCGACTGTCAGCTCCCTGCGGTTGACTGGTCGATTGCAACTGATGGTTGCCAACCCTCGCTCTAAAGCATTGCACTAGCGATCAGCAGATATTCTGCAGACTGTCAATGTATCTGCTCGTACATCCGTAGCAAGCTGATACTTCTGGATGAATCCATGTGAGCGCTGTGGTTGTTCATTGAGGAATACAAGCCTATAAACCACTAAGGTTGTCAGGACCTGTAGTCCACTCATTCATAGAGGACTGTGAAAGAATGATGTGGGTGGAGCCCCGTACAGGCACGCTGTTTTTTGAAAAGTGACAGCTAGTAACTTCTCCCCATACTTCTGTCATAGGGTGAGGGGGAAGCGAGTGACGTCTGCAGAATCAGGAACATGTTAAATGTTCCACCCTAAAAACAGGTGGAACATGTTTCCAAAGGTGAACTTGTTCTTTAATGCTGGATGTGGGTTTACAATGTTTGTAATTTAAAGTGGTTGTATGTGGTTCTGTGCATGAAATTAAAAAAAGCTTTTGTGCAGCAGCCCCACCTAATACTTACCATAGCCACGTCGTGATCCAGCAATGTACACTAGAGCCTCAGCTCTCCCAGGTCTCTCTCTCTCTCCTCATTGGCTGAGACATTGAGCCATTGGCTTTCGCTGCTATCAATCAAGCCAGTGAGCCAATGAGGAGAGAGGGGGAGGAGCACTGTGTGTGCTGCTCCATGCCGTGGCTCTGTGTGTGAATGGACAGGCAGAGCAGTGGCTCAGGAAAACTCATAGCAAGCTGCTTGCTCAGGGGGCACTTGGCAGGAGGGAATGGGTAGGAGCGCCAAACGTGGACCTGAAAGGAGCAGATCAGGGCTGCTCTGTGCAAAATCACTGCACAGAGCAAGTAAGTAGAACGTTTATTTTTTTAATGCCTTTAATAGCACTTCAACAACGTCCCAGAGTTGGGCTTTAAAATCAACCAGCAACTATAGAGTGTAAAGGCCTACCTTGGTGGATATGCATTGAATTAATAGTTTAGGCAGATCTAAACAACATATGAATGATATTCAGTTTGCTAAAGCACTGTGTATCATAGACAGTTGCTTTGTTTATTCTTCCATAAAATACTGTTTCCTCATTTTTCTTTTTTTTTTTTTTTACATTGCTTATCTCTGCTCGCCTCTTTCAGCCACTTTGATTTTTACTTGCATATCAGCTGATATTGACAACAGTGCATGATGCCTGTGCTGTGTGTGTCTGCATTGTTGCCTGTAGTCCCAGCTTTGGTTGTGAGTGACAGGTTGATGTTTCAGGAACATAATTGTCAGTCTGTTGTTGCCCCATAACAGACAGTGCATGAACAGGTCTTGCATGACAGGATCACTAAGTATTATTTTTAAGAAACCTGTAGTTTTAAAAAAATATTGAAACCTTTTTCTTATATTCTTTGAAAGCAGTCACAGTCTGAGTATAAAAAGCCTGTACCCTACCAGCATGCTACAGAGTGGGACCTGTGCTCTCTCTGCAGTGGTCCGACATGTCTTCTGCCAAGTTAAACCTACAGTGGATATAAAAAGTCTACACATCCGTTTAAAATGTCAGGTTTCTGTGATGGAAAAAAATGAGACAAAGATAAATCATTTCAGAACTTTTCCCACCTTTTTAATGTAACCTATAAACTGTACAGCTCAGTTGAACAACAAACTGAAATCTTTTAGGAGGAGGTAAGTAAATATAAAAAACTAAAATAATATGGTTGCATAAGTGTGCACACCCTTAAAGAATACTTTGTCGAATCCCCTTTTGATTTTATTACAGCACTCAGTCTTTTTGGGTCTGAGTCTATCAGCATGCCGCATCTTGACTTGGCAATATTTGCCCACTCTTCCTTGCAATAACACTCCAAATCTGTTCGATTGTGAGGGCATCTCTTGTGCACTGCCCTCTTCAGATCACCTCACAGATTTTCAATTGGATTCAGGTCTGGGCTCTGGCTGGGCCATTCCAAAACTTCTTCTCTTTCTGGTGAAGGCATTCCTTTGTTGATTTAAATGTATGCTTTGAGTCATTGTCAACTTTCTTGCAGAAGCCTGAAGGTTTTATGCCAGTATTGACTGGAATTTGGAACTGTTCATAATTCCCTCTACCTTGATTAAGGCCCCAGTTCCAACTGAAGAAAAACCACCCCAAAGCATGATGCTGCCACCACCATGCTTCACTGTCGGTATGTTTTTTTTGGTGATGTGCAGTGTTGTTTTTGCACCAAACATTTCTTTTGGAATTTTGACTAAAAAAGTTCAATCTTGGTTTCATCAGACCATAACACATTTTCCCACATGCTTTTGGGAGACTTCAGATGTGTTTTTGCACAATTTAGTCGGGCTTGGATGTTTTTCTTCATAAGAAAATTCTTCCATCTTGCCACTTTACCCCATAGCCCAGACATATGAAGAATACGGGAGATTGTTGTCACATGTACCACACAGCCAGTACTTGCCAGATATTCCTGCAGCTCCTTTAATGTTGCTGTAGGCCTCTTGGCAGCCTCCCTGACCAGTTTTCTTCTAGTTTTTTCATTAATTTTGGAGGGATGTCCAGTTCTTGGTAATGTCACTGTTGCGCCATATTTTCTTCACTTGATGATGACTGTCTTCACTGTGTTCCATGGTATATTTTTGTACCTTTCTCCTGACTGATACCTTCTTAACAGTGAGATTCCTCTGATGCTTTGGATGCTCTCAGCGGACCATAGTTTTTGCTGTAAGATGCGACTAAGAAAATGTCAGAGAAGACCTACCGGAACAGCTGAACTTTATTTGGGGTTAATCAAAGGCACTTTAAATGATGCCATATGTGTACTGACTCCTATTTAACATGGTTTTCAATGTGATTGCTTAATTCTGAACACATCTACATCCCTAGTTATAAGAGGGTGTGCACACTTATGCAACCACATTATTTTAGTTTTTTATGTTTACCCCCCCCCCCAAAAGATTTCAGTTTGTTTTTCAATTGAGCTGTACAGTTTATAGGTCACATTTAAAGGTGAAAAAAGTTTTGAAATGACTTATCTTTGTCTCATATTTTTTTAAATTTTTTTTTTTGTTTTTGTTTTTTACATCACAGTAACCTGACATTTTAACAGGGGGGTGTAGACTTTTTATATCCACTGTATACCTCTACAATCAACAAAGCTCATACTTCCTGTTGTTTGGGGAGCTCTAGCTCTGACTCCACATGAAGCTTAATAAACCTTTGTGCAGACCACTGTTGGTTCCACACAAATATCAAGGTGCCTTCCCTGCAACATGCTGGCAGGGGACATGCTTTTCTGCCTGGGCTGTGGCTACTTTATAAAGAGAACAAGTTTCCCCATCAACACACTGTGTCTTATAGACACACAGTGAGGCCCATGAGTGAGCATGCATGAGTGCCCCCAGAGCAAGTAGCTTGCTTTGGGGGGGGGGGGAGGTGAGGAGCACCAGCAGGGGACCTGAGAAGAGCAGGATTGAGGCTGCTATGTGGAACACCATTGCATAGAGCAGATAAGCATGACCTATAAAAAAAAAAAAAAAAAAAAAAACTGAGACTTTAGTGTTACTTGACAGCTAACAATGATGACGTTACAAACGGGCAGGATTTTTGCAGAAGAGATATGCAGTGTTTCCTCTGCAATAAAATACACTTACCTGTCTGTCCACAATCCCCTGTAGAATGTATACTGTGCTGCACATGTGCATGCCTGTCGTCCCAGACAATCAAAATAGCTGAAGACTGACACTTTGAAGAACCTGGGTAAAAGCTGCCAGCGAGGGACCTCACTGTCTTTGTATCGTTGCAGCTAGAATTAAATCGCACATTTCTGTAATACTAAACTACATTTTATTTGCTCATTAAAAGGAAAGAGTTGTGTTTCTAAAAATCTTTGAATGTTTTAGTACAATATGTTGTCAGCTATTTGTTTACTGCTGCTTGTGGAAATGTGGTTGTCTGGGCTGCCCACAACAAAGCCTTCCACCGATTGATCTGTGATAGTGTGTAAAGTGTAAAACCTTTTTGTGTGAATCTCTGTGCAAGCTTTGCTGTGAAAACATAGCAAGCCCACTACCCACCTGAAACACTGAGCCACCTATGTGAGATGGAGTTCGGACGCCTCCTGTCAGCTACTCTTCCATAGGAGTAAATATAGGCGGCATCTAGATAATCCAGGATAAAATACAACATGGTATCCTCCACACTCACGTCTCTGCCCTATGCGGGACTTAATTGTAGCACTGGGTCATAGTAAGATCCAATTTAAAGACTCTCACCAATCCATGACTGTTTTACATGCTCTGCTACTCTACAAAGCTGCCTTGTCTTTATATATAACCATATCATTTGTCAGGGGAAAAGGCTGTCGTACAAATGTCCAAACAAATCTGAATGTCTGAAACCAGTTTTGCTACTTCAGCATGTTGGTAAAACTGTACATATCTTTGCAACTATTTAGTGTATCCAGATAATTTTATACCTTGTTTTTCTCAGTGCAAATGGGACCTATGTGGCAATAAATGATATTCATGGCTCCTGATATTATTTGTTTTTTTTAAAGCTAAAAAAAATGCTGGGAAAATCACTGGATGTTAGTTGCCGATAATAGCAATTTTTAGTAGTGTTTAAAAGCGTTATTTATTTATTTTTCTCTACGTGTATTGTAAAAACACTAAGTTAGAAACAAGCTGTTAGGAGCATTTTAGCAGCATTTCGTTTTTTTTTTCCCTGCTGGAAAAAACGTTCCACAAAATGCTACAAAAACGTTTGTGTTTTTTTTTTTTTTTTTTTTTCTGCTTCTAGACGCTGAAGCTCAAAAAATGCTAATAGCCTTAAGTATTGTGCATGGACTCATACCTGACTTTATTTTTACATTCTCTTCTTGCACGGAGAAAAAGATACATTGTATATCTTTCTTCTTTCAAGAGAAGGATTTGCTGTACAGTTACTGACCACTATGATAGCCAATCACAAGCTCTCATAGTGATGACATAATTGAGAGCCTGAGCTGGTGTGGTGACAGTTTGGTACTATGCAGAGTACTCTCACCAGAAACAGAGGTAAGCACATATTCAGCCCCACAGAGGAAGATTCACTTCAGTGAGGCCATAAATGTGTGTATTGCTTGTTGGCAATGGATTACCGTAATACTTCAAGAATTCTGTCAATTGTAACCCTTTCAGTAGTTCTAAACAATCTTCTCATAACTGTGTACTGTATATAAACGTGTTGATATACTAGCATTGTGAACGCACAAGTCCTTAAACACTTCTATTTTGCCCAAAAGACCAGTTCCTTTATTTGCATTACGTTGCATTTTTCAAATTGAAGTAGTGTCCATTTCCAAGTTCTTCATACTTGTCGTAGTATCATTTACAATTCATTGTTTAGAAAAGTAATGACAGAAAAAGACAGAGTGGTCCATTGAGTCTGCCTAGTTCCCCCCCCCCCCCCCCCCAAGGATAGATCCATGCTTGGATTGTGACACAGAGATATATATTTTTTAAAGCGGTTATTTTCACATTCACTGAAGAGGAATCTTCCTGGTTCTTGGATTTTATCCGCCCCCCCACCCGCCATATAGTAAAATGACGTAGGCAAGGTGGTTCTCTCGTTCTGGGAGGACATCATATGACGTCCTCCCATTCTAACCGCGCATGCGCAGATACGGGAGCGCGCAGCGCGGCGATCGGAGATAGCCGAAGATGACAGTTCGGACATGTGATCAGCTGTGTCCAATCACAGCTGATCGCATGTAAATAGGGACAGCTTGAGAGGAGAGCCAGTAATCAGCCTCCCTCAGAGGGGACATGTACACTAATCATCAGGACACTGATGATCAGTGTGCCTTAATGATCTGTGTAGCCCCAGCAGTGCCACCTGTCAGTGTCCATCAGTGCCAGCTGTCAGTGCTCATCCATGCCACCTGCCAGTGCCACATTTCAGTGCCTGCCAGTGCTCATCAATGCCACATATCAGTGTCCATCTGAGCTGCCTTTTAGTGTCACCCATCAGTGCCAGTCAGTGCCGCCTATCAGTGTGCATCAGTGCTAGTCAGTGCCATATGAGTGCTGCCTTTCAGTGCCCATCAGTGATGCCTGTCAATGCCCATCAGTGCCACCTATCAGTGTCCATCAGTGCAGCCTCATTAGCGCACATCAGTGAAAGAGAAAAATCACTTATTTACAAAATTTAATAACAAAAACTAAGAACTTTTTTTTTTTTTTTTTTTTTTTTAATTTTCAGTGGTGTTTGTTTTAAGAAAAAAACCCAGAGGTGATTAATTCCCACCAAAATAAAGCTCTATCTGTCACAAAAAAATGATAAACACATTTTAAAATGTGTTTTTTAAATTTTATTTATTTTTTTTAAACCAGATTTCTGTGTGTAGTTTCTAATTTTAGTTGTACACGAGGCAGCCATATTTGTTTAGTACATATGCAGACTGGCTTTCCTATTGCAAACATTAGTATAGCATATGGGCATTTGCAGATATTAAAAGCATTTAAAGGGTTTCTTGGGTAGAAAAAGATACCGCATGTACTTTCCACAGGCTCAGTTGCTTGTGTGCAGGATGCCCTACTGTGCTGCATGGTGGTAGTACTTGACATCTTCTCACAATGCCATTCTCTGTGTCGGCTGACTACATTTTTAAATGTTTTACATTTTAGCCAGTTCCTGCTGTATCAGCTGAAATTGTGAGCTGTGGGGAGCTCTGTTTGCACCAGCTCACTTGACAAAACTAAAATTCGGAGCCAAGTGAAAAAAGTGTCAACCGAACAACGACTGCATCCAGTCAGATCCAGTCCTTGTTTTGGTATTCAGACAGCCGCAGGTACTGCAGATCTTTAAATACAATAGTTGCAAGGAAATGTCCTCCTGCTGTTTAGTGTGGTTGTGAAAAGTTCATGTGTGTATGGTTAGCTTACTGAAAACCATGCTATCCCTATATATTAGTAATAATATGCAAGTGCAACTGTGTAAATACTTTCCCTTTATAGAAAATCTCTTCTGAAGGAACATGTAGGCTGCCATTGTGGATTTCTTCTAATTGGTGGTTGGCATCTATGATGATCTAATGGCTTTTATACTTTTTGGGTCACTGGCCAGAAACAAGTGTGCAAATCGGGGGTTCTGGCTTTACCTGCTCCATGCATGTTACTCCGAGCCAGGTAGATAGTAATTAATGGCAGCCTACAGGTTTACTTTATATGGGATAACAACTAAGATGTCCTGCTCTTGAAGCTGCCATTTTAGTCTTTGAGTTCTAGATTTAGTATAAACACACCTTTTTATATGCAGGCAGGGAATAGCGACTGTGGCTAGGTTTTCTGGGTTCTTTATTGTCCTATTTTAAACGGGCACTGTGTATAATTGATGATGTACTTGTGTTGGTCTTACGGCATCAATTTCCTTCCTGCTATCAAATTGCACTAGCTGCTGCAGCATACTAATTAGAGACCTTGGCTCCTTGGTTTTTACATGATAAAGCTTTTGTGCATTTATTTTTAAAAAGGAACCCATGCAAGACAGACAAATGTCATTCTCATGGAAAAGGGATAGTAATATATCTTTATTTTTAAAACCAAACTGTTTTACATCACATGTGTAATAGTGAGAATCTGTTAGATTGTGTTGCTGTCTGGGTCCCTGTTAGGGGAATTATTAGTATACAGGAATTATATAGTGCTTTACAGTATAAAGGGAGACAACAATACAGTTCAATACAAGAGGGTTAGGAGGGCCTGAATTTTCTCCCTTCCTTTCCTGTTCTGTCTGACATCCACCATTTAAACTGGAAGCAAAGGGAAATCTCTCCAACCAGGACTCAAACAGCAATAAAAACATATTTGCCCCCTTTTGGGGGAGCGGGTACCTGGTTTTGACAGGTACCCGCTCCAACTACCGGCTCAGTTCACCGTGGCGAAATGAGCCAGATGTTCAGCCCCCTCCTTCCTCCTGTAGTCTCCTGGGAACTTTTCACAGGTCCCAGAAGACTGCTGGACCAATCAGGAGGCGCAGCACGACTCGTACATGCGCAGTGGGCACCAGGCTGTGAAGCCACAAGCTGTCACAGCCTGGTGCCCACAGTTGAGATGCCGGTGCTGTGGCGGAGAGAAGGGCCAGTACGGGTGAGTACATCGCTGGACTCCGGGACAGGTAAATGGGTGTTTATTTAACGTAAGCAGCTACAAAAACTGTAGCTGCTGACTTTTAATAAACACAAAAATGGCTGGAACTCCTCTTTAAGTATTCCTTATTCCTAATGTAAAATATTTTTAATTCTATCTTGGGCAAGGGGAAACCTCCCTAACAATCTAATACACAAGAAATTATGGAAATCTTCCCAGTGCGTACATGACAACAGATTCTTGCAGTTACCCACTTCATCCAAAACAATGAAGTTGGCATTTATAATGCACCTGCCAGGAGAAAAATATGTAGACTGCCATTGCTGTGTTTCTTCTAAACATGTTAGTCGCCTGGCCTTTTCTAACTTTGGAACTTCTAAGCCACACCAGACAAACATGGAGCAAATTAAAGGCTGAGAAGAGTCTGCATTTTTGTCAGTTCAGTACTTTCAGGATGAATTACTCATCAGTGTCTGCAGCTGGAGAGGTCAATGAAGGCTTTTGGTAGCTGAACTAAACACTCTCAACATTTAAAAGCCAAGTTCAGCTTTAAAAAAAAAAAAAAAAAAAAAAAAATTATAAATGCACATTTTTTGCAGGTTTAATTTTTGCATGTGCATTTATTTATTTTTTAAACGGGTCTGCAAAGTTTTGCACCCATGATCAGCAGATCGCAATTTCAGTCTTCTGCACACACTCTCTTCAGATTTCAGCCCATGCCTCTGTACAGGCTTTCAGCTTGTAACCTGGAGTGAGTGAGTGAAGTGTGCTAACTGGGTTTGTGGCCCACTCAAACTACAAGTCCATCTATCACTGTGGTAGTTTTCTTGTTCACAGATTCTTGTGAATGAACGATTTGTCTGTGTTTTCAAAATATGACGGGGTGTGAGGAGTCTTCATGAGCATTTTTTTTTTTTTTTCCATCTGGAGGAGGCACTTTCTCAGCTAAGCACGCCCTCCTGCCTTCTTGTCTTAGCTAAGGGCAGGTGATTCCAGCAAGTAAATACTAAATCATCTGCTCTGACTCAAGATGGCTGCAGCTAGAATTGCCAAGCTGTTGTTTTTCAAAGTGATTTCTCAACAAATCAAACCATGGAGACATGGATGGGGGAGTTCACTTTTTGAATATTAAAAATGAATAAATAGTGTTTTCAGTTTGTGGTGCTCAGATACAGCTTACCGTATATACTCGAGTATAAGCCGACCCGAATATAAGCCGAGGTACCTAATTTTACCACAAAAAACTGGGAACTATTGACTCGAGTATAAGCCGAGGGTGGGAACACCAGTGGGAAGAATCGTGCCTCATCATTGGTGTCAGTGGGAGGAATAGTGCCCCATCATTGGTGTCAGTGGGAGGAATAGTGCCCCATCATTGGTGTCAGTGGGAGGAATAGTGCCCCATCATTGGTGTCAGTGGGAGGAATAGTGCCCCATCATTGGTGTCAGTGGGAGGAATAGTGCCCCATCATTGGTATCAGTGGGAAGAATAGTGCCCCATCATTGGTATCAGTGGGAGGAATAGTGCCCCATCATTGGTATCAGTGGGAGGAATAGTGCCCCATCATTGGTATCAGTGGGAGGAATAGTGCCCCATCATTGGTGTCAGTGGGAGGAATCGTGCCCCATCATTGGTGTCAGTGGGAGGAATAGTGCCCCATCATTGGTATCAGTGGGAGGAATAGTGCCCCATCATTGGTATCAGTGGGAGGAATAGTGCCCCATCATTGGTATCAGTGGGAGGAATAGTGCCCCATCATTGGTGTCAGTGGGAGGAATAGTGCCCCATCATTGGTATCAGTGGCAGGAATAGTGCCCCATTATTAGTATCAGTGGGGGGAATAGCACCCCATTATTGGTGTCAGTGGGAGGAATAGTGTCCCATCATTGGTGTCAGTGGGGGGGGTGGAGGAGTAGTGCCCCATCGTTGGTGTCAGTGGGGGGGAGGAATAGTATCCCATGATTGGTGTCAGTGGGGGGGAGGAATAGTATCCCATGATTGGTGTCAGTGGGGGGGAGGAATAGTGCCCAATCGTTGGTATCAGTGGGGGGTGGAATAGTGCCCCATCATTGGTGTCAGTGGGGGGGGGGGGGAGGAATAGTGCCCAATCGTTGGTATCAGTGGGGGGGAGGAAAAGTGCCCCATCGTTGGTGTCAGTGGGAGGAATAATGCCCCATCATTGGTATCAGTGACACCAATGATGGGGCACTATTCCTCCCACTGACACTTGCTGACCCCTGTTCCAGTATGGTGCTGCTGCAGCCAGCATATGTGGTTGCAGCAGCACCTAAGCACGGCACACTTACCTGCATCTCCTTCACTCGATTTTTGCGGGGCCGCTCAGCTCCGCCTCCTCGCCGGTGATTGGCCGCCTGTGTGCCTTTCCTGAGCTACAGTTCTGGCGGCCAATCACCGGTGAGAAGGCGGAGCCGAGCAGCCGCGCGAACATCCAGTGGACGAACCGAATGAAGGAGCAGCCGCGCTTCCTGGACCGGATCGTCGTGGGACTGGAGCCAGGTAAGAGACAGCAGCCCTCTGCAGACGTTGACTCGCGTATAAGCCGAGGGGGCCGTTTTACAGCACAAAAAATGTGCTGAAAAACTCGGCTTATACTCGAGTATATACGGTAGTTCCAATCTAAGAATGTATATGACTGGTTGCATGTTCCCTTTCCATAAAGAGCAACCCTAGCAAAGTAATTTCTTTATCATGTGGTTGGTTCACCATTTTCTTAGCTGGTATTTTTAATTATTACAAAATTGGAACTAGACCTGCAATTATGGCAGGAAGAGATTCCATCTTGTCACCCAGGAAGCAGGAAGTGATTGCAATGTAAATTTGTGTTCCACCAGAACAGCAATAGGTAAGTAGCAATAACCTTTACTAAAATGCTTTGCTTTGTATATTTATTTGTAGACAATTTTTATTTCTCTCAACAAGGTGAAGTTACCCATGCATATATATAGTTGATAATATTACGAATTAATGCCTTTCAACCTTTAGCTGTAACTTGTGTATTTTTTTTTTTTTTTCTTTTTTTACAGTTTTGTATTTCCTTTAGGGACCAGCATTGGATCATCTCAAGGTATGTATGCAATGTGTTTGTCGGGAAAGTTTTTTTTTTTTATTTTTTCTTCTGCTTGAGAAAGACGAAAAGCCTCATGGGAGGACATACTTGGGGACACACATCACAGATCAGGGTACAGGGCCGCTGTGATTGGTCACAGCAGTCACATTCAGCAGTAGTAAACAATGCTGTAATTCTAGACTACATTATTTACTACTGTATGATCTCTGTGATTGGTGACAGCGGCCACATGGTACAGGGCCAATCATAGAGGCCTTGTACCTTGTGGATGGATTATTATTATTCAGGATGTATATAGCGCCAACAGTTTGCGCAGTGCTTTACAATATAAGGGAGACAGTACAATTACAATACATTTCAGTACAGAAGGAATAGGAGGGCCCTGCTCATGGAGCTTACAATCTAAAGGAAGGGGGAGGTGATACAAAAGGTGATAGCTGTGGGGGATGATCTGGCGGAGGTGATTCAAGTGCAGTTCTTAGGTGGAGGTGGGGTAGGCTTCCCTGAAGAAGTGGGTTTTCAAAGATCGCCTAAAGGCAGACAGGGTGGGGTCTGACTGGACATGCTGTGGTAGGGAGTTCCAGAGGATGGGAGAGGCTCTGGAGAAGTCCTGGAGGCGAGCATGGGAGGAGGTGATGAGGGAGCTAGAGAGGAGGATACCATGGGAGGAGCGGAGTGGGCGATTTGGGTGGTATCTGTGGATGAGGTTGGTGATGTAGCTGGGGGCAGTGTTGTGGATGGCTTTGTAGGTGGTGGTTAGTATTTTGAATTTTATACGTTGCGTTATTGGAAGCCAGTGGAGGGATTGGCAGAGAGAGGAAGCAGTCGCTGATCGGTTGGTAAGGTGTATGAGTCTAGCAGCAGCATTAATATTAGACTGAAGGGGGGATAGCCTGTGTAACGGTAGGCCAGTGAGGAGGGAGTTGCAGTAATCGAGGCGGGATATAACCAAGGCGTGGATAAGTTGTTTTGTGGTGTCATTGGTCAGGAAGGGGCGGATTTTGGAAATGTTCCGGAGGTTGAGGCGGCAGGATTTAGCCAGTGAGTGGATGTGGGGCCCAAAGGAGAGGTCATAGTCTAGGATTACGCCTAGCACCCTGGCATGAGGGGAAGGACCAATGGTTGTGCTGTTGATCTTAATGGTAAAGTCGTGAGTGGGGGATCGGGGAGGAGGAAATATTACAAGCTCAGTTTTTGAAAGATTGAGTTTGAGGTAGTGATGTGACATCCATGCTGATATGTCGTTTAGTAGATTTGTGATACATGAGGAGATTGAGAGGGTGAGCTGGGGAGTGGAGAGATAGATCTGGGTGTCATCAGCATAGAGGTGGTATTGGAAGCCATGGGAGGTTATCAGTTGGCCCAGGGAGGAGGTATAGAAAGAGAGAAAAGAAGGGGCCCAAGAACAGAACCTTGGGGTACCCCAACAGAAAGAGGAGAAGGAGTTGTATGTGACACTGAAAGTGCGCTGAGAAAGGTAAGAGGAGAACCAGGAGAGAGCAGAGTCACGGAGGCCGATTATGTGGAGTTTACTGAGGAGGAGCGGGTGGTCGACTGTGTCAAAGGCAACGGAAAGGTCAAGGAGTATGAGTATGAGTATGGAGTAATGGCCGTTGGTTTTAGCAGTTAGTAGGTCATTTAGTGAGTTTTAGTAGGGCAGATTCTGTGGAATGTTGTGGGCGGAAGCCAGACTGTCGGGGATCAAGAAGGTTGTTGTCGGTGAGGTAGCATTTCATACGGTTGTGAACAAGGTGCTCGAGAAGCTTGGATGCAAATGGGGACAGGGAGATGGGTCTTAAGTTATTCAAACAGGTGGGATCCAGTGAGGGTTTTTTGATGGATGTCACTCCACTTCTTCAAACTCAATCTTTCCAAAACTGAGCTCTTAGTATTCCCCCCAGCCCGTGCCCCCTCCCCTGACTTCTCCATCAAGATCAATAACACAATCATCAGTCCCTCCCCTCATGCCAGGGTACTAGGTGTAATATTAGACTCCCATCTGTCCTTTCAGTCCCAAATCCATTCACTGTCCAAATCTTGTAGACTTCTCCTCCGCAACATCTCCAAGATACGCCCGTTCCTAACCTCGGAAACCACTAAGCAACTTATTCACTCCCTTGTTATATCTCGCCTTGACTATTGTAACTCCCTCCTCATTGGCCTACCTAATCGCAGGCTATCCCCTCTTCAGTCTATCATGAATGCTGCTGCCAGACTCATCCACCTTACTAACCGTTCTGTATCTGCCACCCCTCTCTGCCAGTCCCTCCACTGGCTTCCCATTGCCCAACAGATAAAATTCAAAACGCTAACAACGTATAAAGCCATTTATAACTCTGCCCCAAATTACATCACCGATCTTGTCTCTAAATATCACCCAAGCCATACTTTCCGCTCCTCGCAAGACCTCCTGCTCTCTTGCTCCCTTGTCTCCACCTCCCATGCTTGTCTCCAGGACTTCTCCAGAGCTTGCCCCATCCTCTGGAACTCTCTACCCCAATTTATCAGACTATCGCCTACTCTGCTCACTTTTAGGCGATCTCTGAAAACCTATCTCTTTAGGGAAGCCTATCCTGCCCTCAGCTAATGATGGAATCTTCTACTCTTCAACCAGCACATCCCCCACAGTTCCTACCTTTTGTACCACTAGCCCCTCCCTCCTAGATTGTAAGCTCCAAGGAGCAGGGACCTCCTATCCCTCTTGTATTGAATTGTATTGTTGCTGTATTGTCCCCCATTATATTGTAAAGCTCTGAGCAAACTGTTTGCGCTATATAAATCCTGTATAATAATAATAATAATAATACCTTGTGATAGCTGTGGCCAATCACAGCTATCAAAATGTAAACAATGTCATCATGAATGGTGCCAAACACATATAGAGAAACAATTGCTAATCACCACTGCACTAGTCGGCATCCCTAATCACCACAATCCTCACAGCGTCCCTAATCATCGCCATCCTCACAGCGTCCTTTATTACAACCACACCAGCCCCAGCATCCCTGATTTTTTTTTTGTTTTTGTATAGCAAAAAAGAAAAACAAAACCGTGGTGATTTCACCGCCTCAATACCAGGCACTTTTACCCCATTTAACCTTTACCCCATGGCGATTGCGTGGTCATACAATACTGTACCCATTAGAAAAGTTTACCTTTTTCTTTTAAATTGTGTTTTTTTTTTTTTTTTTTTTTTTTTGGTTTGTTATAAAATTTTGCAAATATATAATTATTTATAGATTTAGGCCAAAATGTATACTGCTACTTTTATTTGGTGAAAATAATCCAAATCAATGTTTATTATTTAGTCTTATTGTCACCAGTGCAGTACAGCATCACATTATAACTGGTGTGGCAGTGATCAGGGGACACTGGCAGACAGTACATTTTGTTTTTTTCCTTTTCTTTTATTTCACAATGTGTTTTTTTTATATATATATATATATATATATATATATATATACAGTCATGGCCGAAATTGTTGGCACCCTTGATATTTCTCCAGGAAATCATGTATTTCTCACGAAACGTATTGCATTAACACATGTTTTGCTATACACATGTTTATTCCCTTTGTGTGTATTGGGACAAAACAAAAAAAGGGAGGAAAGAAAGCAAATTCGACATAATGTCACACAAACCTCCAAAAATGGGCTGGACAAAAGTATTGGCACCCTTTCACACTTGCGGATAAATAAGAATGTTACAAGCATGTGATGCTCCTGTAAACTCACCTGGGGCAAGTAACAGGTGTGGGCAATATAGAAATCACACCTGAAAGCAGATAAAAAGGAGAGACGTTCACTTAACCTTTGCATTGTGTGTCTGTCTGTGCCACACTAAGCATGGACAACAGAAAGAGGAGACGAGAACTGTCTGAGGACCTGAGAACCAAAATTGTGGCAAAATATCAACAATCTCAAGGTTACAAGTCCATCTCCAGAGAACTAGATTTGCCTTTGTCCACAGTGCGCAACATTATCAAGAAGTTTGCAACCCATGGCACTGTAGCTAATCTCCCTGGTCGTGGACGGATGAGGAAAATTGATGAAAGATTGCAACGCAGAATAGTCCGGATGGTGGATAAGCAGCCCCAAACATGTTCCAAAGACATTCAAGCTGTCCTGCAGGCTCAGGGAGCATCAGTGTCAGCGCGAACTATCCGTCGACATTTAAATGAAATGAAACGCTATGGCAGGAGACCCAGGAGGACCCCACTGCTGACACAGAGACATAAAAAAGCAAGACTACAGTTTGCCAAAATGTACTTGAGTAAGCCAAAAGCCTTCTGGGAAAACGTCTTGTGGACAGATGAGACCAAGATAGAGCTTTTCGGTAAAGCACATCATTCTACTGTTTACCGAAAACGGAATGAGGCCTACAAAGAACAAAACACAGTACCTACGGTAAAATATGGTGGAGGTTCAATGATGTTTTGGGGTTGTTTTGCTGCCTCTGGCACTGGGTGCCTTGACTGTGTGCAAGGCATCATGAAATCTGAGGATTACCAAAGGATTTTGGGTCGTACTGTAGGGCCCAGTGTCAGAAAGCTGGGTTTGCGTCCAAGATCCTGGGTCTTCCAGCAGGACAATGACCCCAAACATACGTCAAAAAGCACTCAGAAATGGATGGCAAAGAAGCGCTGGAGAGTTCTGAAGTGGCCAGCAATGAGCCCAGATCTAAATCCCATTGAACACCTGTGGAGAGATCTTAAAATTGCTGTTGGGAAAAGGTGTCCTTCCAATAAGAGAGACCTGGAGCTGTTTGCAAAGGAAGAGTGGTCCAAAATTCCGGGTGAGAGGTGTCAGAAGCTTATTGATGGTTATAGGAAGCGACTGATTTCAGTTATGTTTTCCAAAGGGTGTGCAACCAAATATTAAGTTAAGGGTGCCAATACTTTTGTCCAGCCCATTTTTGGGGTTTTGTGTGACATTATGTCATATTTGCTTTTCTGCCTCTGTTTTATATTTGTTCCAATACATACAAAGGGAATAAACATGTGTATAGCAAAACATGTGTTAATGCAATACCTTTTTTGTGTGAAATACTTGATTTTCAGGAAAAATATCAAGGGTGCCAACAATTTCGGCCATGACTGTATATATATATATATATATATTCCTTATATCAATGCATTTCATTGCTATAAGCAAGCATTTTACTGAATGAAATGGATTCATTCAGTTTGTTTTGTTGTGATTGGCTATGATCGGTCATAGCTAATAACATCGTGCAGAGGGGCTGTTATTGACCCTGTCTGCATCATGTGATCAATCACAGCTAATACAATTGTAACAATGTGGCAAGAATCAAAGCAACTTATTGTTTACAATTGTCATATGGACACAGCTGGTGACAGATTGATGGCCAGGCGGGACTTTCATCGTTCACTGGCACAATTTGCTATAGCGCGGGTGAGAAGTGCTTAAATACCACCTAGGTGTCTCATCACACAGCGAAAGCAAAAGAATGTTACATCATTTCCGCTTTCAACAGGAAACATTGTCACTTTCACACTTGCAAATTATGTAGTGTTTTCATATTTTTGTCTAACCCCTGTATGTTCTGTACACCCATGTGTACTGCAGGCATGTTTACACATTTAAAACCTGTTGTGCTACAGGAAGTGCCACTAATCCTATAGTATGGTAGAACTTTATCGTTGCACAATGCTGTAACTAGCAGGGGCGGACTGACCATTTGGAAACTCGGGCACTGCCCGAGGGTCCGGGGTCATTAGGAGGCCCAATGAGATGCCCCTGGTACCTTTTTCATAGGCTTTTTTGAGTTTGGGCAAGGACACAGGGGCCCCATGATCCCCTATTGCCCGGGAGCCCCATGCGTTGTCAGTCCGCTCCTGGTAACTAGGCAACATTTTTTTAATGTATTTTGTTTTGCTCTTCTTTCTCGACCATTGACTCGTGTCTACAGGCTATTGCAGAAATGCAAGTACAAAAGTTTATTTGGTTCTCTTGTAAGCTTCAGAGTAGTTTGTATTTCTGTCCTGTCTTAAGCAGCCATTATATAGGTGTCTCTCTTGTCAATGTGTATTAGTTGGTGGTAAATTTATGGGCAATCATTTCTTGTAGTGGTATCCATCATTTTAGGTTTGTAATGAGCACAGCTGTAAGAAGTAATATATCTGACTGTTCTTTTTGCTGTAGGAATGATACCAATGCAACAGCAAACAGCCCGATTTCCCATAGTACCCGTGATGCAAACAAATGTTCCAAATATGATGGCAGTTGGATATAGTCCTCAGATTCCCCAAGCAGCGATGTCCATACAGGTAAATATCTGGCTGATATTGTTGGAATTAGTGCATTGTGTGACTTAGATTTCTGCCGCACACTACTACTTTATGGTTTAACTGTATAATATCCTGATCACTACTGTGATCACAAAAGTGATGATGCTAAATCATTGCCTAGTTAGCCAGCTGCAAATGAAGAGCTTACATAGCTGTATTGCTGAACCAGAAGTAAAATGTGTCTCCTTTCTTACTGTTCAGTGTGGCAGATGTGTGTACATCACAAAACTAGCTGCTCAGAGTAACTAATCTTCAGACAATTAAAACGGTAACATTTTAATAGATGTACCAATATTAAAACCAAAAACCTTAATATATCTAAAGTTTGTATTTTGAATTTTACATGCACTCTATGATGATGACATGATGACATGTCTTCTATATGACAAAGTGGAGGTATGCATACATCTGTCATATAATGAATTAAGACTGTACAGTACACCACTTTATTCCAGCTTACACATACAGTGATCTAAGGAACACCCCAACTATACACATTATACCTCCACCTGACCTCCCCAATGTGTATTCTCTTGGAAAGTGAAGCATCTTTGTTTTTGCAGGGTGGAATACCTATGGGCCATATGCAAGCAACACCAATTACTTTTATGGGTCAAGCTGGTTACTTGGGAATGGCTCCTGCAGCCCCCGCATACACTCCTGACATGCAGAAGCAGTATGTTGAAGAACAACAGTAAGTGGATTTTTTTAGTACCATTTATTCACTAAAGTGATTTATATATATTTGTTTATATTTTAAGCTCTCCAGATTTGTGCAGACCTCTTGATGAGAGGATCATCAATGAGAGCCTTTTCACTTCTAGGTGATCCCTGCTCAGTGACTATGGCACTTGGTTTTATACAGATCTGTATTATCTCCACATATTTGGGGAAACCACTGAGGAACTCTTTTTCAATATTACTTGGAATTATAGCTGTGGAGATGGTTCAAAGTCAGGAATCTTTTGGGGGATAGAGGTGATCTCCCTTCTAGTATCCTGGAATGTTTAAAGCAAGTCTGTTTAGAGAGAAATAAAGGGACTGCTGTAGCTTTTCTTCTGAAATTTCTAGTTGCTTGGTTACCCACTACTACTTTTAAAATTACTTTTTGTACATTTTTTTTTTTTTTTAAATCAGAAGATAAGCACCACAGAAAAGTAACTACAGTAGCACATCCAGAAATAAAATATCAGCACTGGCAGCGTGTGTGTGCGTGTGCGTGTGTGCGTGTGTGTGTCCCCCCTGCTGAAAGGACCGCCCTATAGTAGATATACTGCTTCCAGGTAGGGGGCGTGCACGAGCTCTACCTACACCGCCATTCGCGTTCGTGGGGTACAGTGTCAGTGCTTTTTTTTTTTTTTTTTTAGCACTGATCACTGTATTGGTGTCACTGGGGATGTCAGTGACACCAAGTCGGTTCTCCCCAGTGTCAGAATGCCCGCCGCAGTCCCGCCAAAAGTCGCTGATCGTCGCCATTATTAGTAGGAAAAAAAAAAAAGAAACTCCAGTATCTATACCACCATTTTGTAAACGCTATAACTTTCATGTAAACCAATTAATTTACACGTATAGGGATTTTTTTTTTTGGCCTAAATTTACGATTAAATCTGAAATTTTTTTTTTTTGTTTGTTTACATTTTTTTTTTACTGAACATGTTTAATAGCAAATTTTTTTTATTTTTTTTTTTGTGGGGGGAAAAAAAAGGATGTAAAGTAAATTTGTGTGCAGCGTTGCATGACTGTCCAACTGTCAGTTAACGTAACGTAAACCGCTTCTTTAACTGCTGCCTGACCGCCCTAAAGCAGAAATACTGTTACAGGGCGGCACGGGTGCGCAAAATCATACACACTACTATATGTATGTATGTATGTCATTTGTGCTCCCATGGTTTTCACGCCCCTCCCAGATAGCATTAGATTGCCCTTCAGTACACCAGTAATCACATTTAACTCCTTGGTGGTCAGGAACATGCTCATACACCATAAACTTCCATTGCTAGTAAATCTTTGATCAGCTCAGCACTATACCAGCATTCACATTAGTATAGTCTTCCCAAAAACACAGCAATAGCGGTATCAGCCTGGCACCTGCCAGCACCTGCATTTAGCCCCTGTGCTTACCCCCCCCCCCCCCCCCCGCCCCTTCTCCCCCAGCAAGTGCAGTGTCAGTAGGTCACTGTCACTTGATACATTTGTACACAAAACAGCAGCGATCCGGTAAATTTTGATGACTCTCATTTGCAGCAGAGTGCCAGTACTAGTGCCGCTCCACCTTTTGGTGAACTGGCGAGCACCAGCGGCCTAGTACATCCTGGTCTTTCACATACCAGCACTGCAGTATCACTTGGTGATGTGGTGAGTCCCATAAGTGCAGTACAAGCTGCTGCGGTGGCGAACACAAGTATTGTCCTGCAACCACCCAGAATTCGCACACAGGGCTGTAGAGCCCCTAGTTTCCTTCCAGATGTGCTCGCAAATCCCGATTGGCAGCCCCCAAATTCTGCAGCACCCGTACCCCCCCCCCCCCCATTCACTACCCAACCCGGAATTCAGGTGTAAACAGCCAATTTAACTACCGTATCTTCCGGTGTATAAGACGACTTTTTAACCCATGAAAATCTTCTGAAAAGTCGGGGGTCGTCTTATACGCCGGTATACGGCAAGCTGGTGTCAGGGCGGCACTTTTTCGGGGGGCGGCGCGGTGCCACCCCCCCCCTTCTTCAACGAAAGAGACACTAAGGACAGGGGCGGGCAGGGGGCTGCTGTTTCTTACCTGGCTCCGGTCCCACGACGATCTGGTCCAGGAAGCGCAGCTGCTCCTTCATTCTGTTTGGCCGCTCGATGTCCGTGTGGCCGCTCGGCTCCGCCTCCTCACCGGTGATTGGGCGCCAGAACTATAGCTCAGGAAAGGCACACAGGCGGCCAATTACTGGCGAGGAGGCGGAGCCAAGCTGCCCCGTGAAAATCGAGTGAGAGAGCGGCCGGTAAGTGTGCAGCAGCACCATGCTGGAACACTATTGGCACTATTCCTAATCATCGGTGTCAGTGGGAGGAAAAGTGTCCCATCATTGGTGGCAGAGCGAGGAATAGCACCCCATCATTGGAATACCATACATCTGATGTTTTTTTATTTGGTGTACGTTGGAAGAGGGGTAGTCTTATACGGCGAGTATAGCCCAAACCCTATATTTTAACAGGAAAAGTAGGGGGTCGTCTTATACGCCCAGTCATCTTATACGCCGGAAAATACGGTACTCCCCTTGATTTTTTTTTTTCACAGAAGATCTGTATGCATTGATTGTGGATCAAAGCAATTTATATGCACAACAATTTATTGCCGCCAACCCAAATTCAAACCTTGCCAGACCATTCGCATGGAAACCCATTATGGTTTTCAAATTTTTAATTTTTTTTTTTTTTTTGGGGGGGGCCTAACCCTCAGCATGGGCATTACTAAAAAAAATGAATTGCGGTTGTATTGTTCCACAGACCTGATTCATCATATGCCCATGTTCTCTGCTATCATTGCCAGGCATAGATATGAGAGTAGAATGTGTTTTTATGCATTTCAACGACAACACGCTCTGTTGTCCTCGGGGTGACCCTGAATTTGACCGGCTCCACAAAATTCGGCCCCTCATAAATCACCTTAACCACAAATTTGCAGATGTCTATACTCCCCCAGCAAAAAATCTGTGGTGAGTCCCTCATTAATTTTTCTGGCCACCTTGCATTCAAACAATTTCTCTCCAGCAAGCGTGCCAGATATGGGGTCAAGATATATAAGACTTGTGAGAGGGCAACAGGCTATACATATAAGTTTCAGATTTACGAGGGAAAAGATAGTCACGTGGAGCCCCCCCCCCGGATGCCCAGACTATATGGGGAGCAGTGGCAAGATAGTTTGGGACTTGGTGTCATCCTTTTTCCATATGGGGTACCACTTATACGTGTACAATTTTTATGCAAGCATGCCATTATTTAGACATTTTGTACAATCTTGGAATTGGTGCGTGTGGCACCGTGCGACCTAATGTGTGCTCACCATTAGAAGTGGGTGGATGCAGGGCGGTATATTCTAATGGTGGGAATACCACACACTTTTTCTGGCAGAGATTTCTTCTCTTGTGTTCATTCAGCCCACAGGATGCATAAAAAAAAAAATCCCAGCATACTGTATATACCCAGCAAAGACCAACAACGTACTGGTACATCACTGGACTTTGGTTATACCAGGATGATGCCTACTGCAGGATTTCAGTCCTTGTTGGCATAGTGTGTTACCAATTGTTTTCTTGGTGACTGTGGTCCCAGCTGCCTGGAGATCATTGACAAGATCCTCACGTGTAGTTCTGGGATGATTCCTCACTGTTCTCATCATCATTGACACTCCACGAGGTGAGATCTTGCATGGTGCATGTCACCTAGGGAGACTGACAGTTGTTTTGTGTTTCTTCCATTTGCGAATGATTGCACCAACTGTTGTCACCTTCTCACCAAGCCGCATGGCTATAGTTTTGTAGTCCAGTCCAGCCTTGTGTAGGTCTACACTCTTGTCCCTGATATCCTTGTACAGCTCTTTGGTCTTTGCCATGGTGGAGAATTTGGATTCTGATTGTTTGATTGCTCCTGTGGACAGGTGTCTTTTATACAGGTAACAAAATGAGATTAGCAGCACTCCCTTTAAGAGACTGCTTCTATTCTCAGCTTGTTACCTGTATGAAAGACTCCTGGTACCCAGAAATCCTGCTGAATGATAGGGGATCAAATACGTATATCCTTCATGAACATGCAAATCAATCGGTGCATAATTTGTTAAACATGCATTTCTTTTGAATTTTTTGTTGCTATTCTGTCTCTCAGTGTTACTATACACCTACCATTCGATTTTTAGACTGATCATTGCTTTGTGAGTGGGCAAACATTCAAAAACATCAGGGGATCAAATACTTATTTCCTTCACTGTATCTAGAGTCTGATGGACCCCAGATTTCACAAAAAAGAATATATGACAATTTCCCTTTGACGTTATAGGGAATATTTGCATTCCCTGTGATGGCATTAAAAATTATCCAAAAAAAAGCAAAGGGACCGTGTAACTTATTTTGATTTTTCTTTAAATTATTTTTAAAGAAAAAAAGCACCCTTGCGTCCCCCCCGTGTGTATGCACGAGCTTTGACCCTGTGCCAGTATGTAAACAGCGGTTGCACCATGCATATGAGTTAGCGCCACGAACGGCCGATCAAGGGCAGTAACTCTATCACTAGATATCCTCTATAAATTTTAAAATGGTAGCTTGCAAAGGCTTTTAAAGCGTTGCCTATGGATATTTAAAAATGGATGCAGTTTGTTGGCATTGCATGGGGCATGCGCCGTTTTAAAGCATGTCATGTTTGGTATCTTTTTACGTCTCATATCATCATCTTTTATATTTTACCAAATAATTGGCCAATATATTGTGTTTTAGTGCCGCGCAGAATAGCAAGAAGAGGCCTGGTCATTAAGGGGGGTAAATCCTCTGGAGGGCAAGTAGTTAAAGGTTAATTTCACCTTTTTAGAAGCATGTTACATCCATGTTTAGGATGTAACATGCTCCTAGTGACCCACTTCCCAGCGCTCCCTGATTTGTGACAGCTCTGCCCACACAGTTGCCTCATTCATTCACAGTTTCCTGTGAATTAACTGGACTACAAGTTCCCTCAGCCATTGTGTCAATGTCAGTCATTGAACTTCAAGGGTGCTGGTGAGTGCTCTTGTAGTCTTTTGATACTGCCTGCACATATTGGAGGTACAGGGAGACCTCTTACTGAGAGTCTGCAGGATCCTGGCGTTGCACCTGTGATCTGATTGCAGGTGCAATGCTTCAAAAAGGCTGCAATACAATCATTTTTAATTTTTTTTTACAAAAAGTGAACTTGTCCTTTTTACAAGATCTGTTAGTGAGCACTCAAAACCATGTCCTCCTTGTGTAGTCTTGTCTGCTGCCCACTGAACAGATCTCTATCTGGGGTATTTAGTTTATGTGGGTACATAACACTAATATTACCCAAAGCAACACCGCTGTGGCATTCATACATGTTGAGATGGTTGGCATCTTTCTGAAATATTTTTGACTCGTCACTTTTTATATTAATCTGTGCATTTTTGGTTTTACCATGGGCAAAACCAAAAGCTAGGAATTGATCTCTGATGTTTCACAATCTTTTCAGCCATATTTTTGTATGGTTTTGCTAATTTTACATACTGTCATTTTGATTATTTGTGCATTTTTTTTTTTTTTTCCCATGATGTTTTCTAAATACTTTGCCTGTCATATATTACTCTTGGTAAATGTGCATGTAATGCTTATTTTCTTCTTCTCTGCATTTTATTATTTAGAAAGCGATTTGAACAGCAGCAAAAAATGTTAGAGGAAGAAAGAAAGAGAAGACAGTTTGAAGAACAAAAGCAGAAGTTACGATTGCTAAGCAGCGTAAAACCCAAAGTAAGTGAAACATTTATAGATAGATATTGGTGGTGGTGGTGGTTTATTTCCCCATAGTGTTCATTTTTTGATGAAGTTCTGCGTCTTTCACTCACATTGCGAAATCATTCGGCACTGTGCCTTCTGCTTAGAGTAGTTTTGGTTAGGGGGTGGTATTATCTGAAAAAATAAACTTCAAAACTTGGTATTCAAAGCAACTTTTTGTTGTCTAAATAACCTTGATTAATAATTCAGTGTATGTTGGTAAATATTTTATATATAATTGAAATTTGGAAATGTAAGTTTCACACGTCCTGTATATTGTTTAAGAGCTGTTTTGAACTAGCACTGGTGTAGCACTGCTTTTTACTTCCACAAGAGATCAAAGTGAGAACAAGCAACAGAGGGGAGTTGCATAGCATGCCATGTATACTATTTTGTAGTCAAATAGCTGAAAATACGTTTAGAATGTATCCTTGAATGTCATAAGCACAGCAAGTAATCTTTGCGAGACAAAGCATATTCATAACAAAGTAGATACCGTGGACCTTCAGTGCAAATGATGTTTGCCTTGAGCTAACGATTATGCATTAAAGTATTTAAAAGAACATCTTAAATTTAGTGTTCTGCATGCAAAAAAGATGCGTCCAATCTAAACTCCCAAAAAACGCAACTTTGTATGCCATGCAATGTCACGATCAACCTGCATTACAGTTATGAAATCTTCTTGTTTCATTAGTTCAGCATTTTAAAGAGGTCTAATTCACATAAACAAATTTTAAATGTAGCGGCTTGATTTTATTTTTATATGGCTTACCATCTTGTAAGTAGTTCAGCCATACGCAGTTGATTATGAGCAAACTACATATGAACCACTTGCTACATGTTGTTGCAGGCACCTTCTGGTAAATGTCATGCTTGCCTTCTAAAGCTGAAATCTGGGTTAGACAAATGATGTATAAATATAAGAGCCCTTGTATTCTGATGTGAAATTTGGTGTCCTGTATTCATTCCTGATCCGTATAGTAATTTAGCTCTTGCATCACTTTCCTGTAATAAAAGACCAGTCACTGCTGTGCTTTTCTCTTTGTGCAGACTAACTGGTCTTTTAGTTGCCCCCCTCCTTTTTAGTTTTCTTACTTTTCTGCAGGCAGCCTTTAGTGAGTGGAACTGTTGGGTCCTACCCATAGCTCTGCTCCCTGTACAAGCTACATGCAGCAGTGATAATATACATTCTGTGTTTAAAAGGTAAAATCTGATTTTGTAAATGTATTTTTTGCAAATAAAGTAGATTTATATTCTTTGTGTATCTTGAGGATTATATTTAGATGCACATTTGTGAGCCAGACAATCTTCAAAATCGTGAACAATTTTGAGCCAGTTTGTAAAGAAAACCTTTCCTGAAGAAAAAAAGAAAAATATGGGGAGGCTTTCATTGCTAACTAGCCATTTGCTTGGCTGCCATGCTAACATTTTAAGCACTTTAACACTATAAACATTTTGAGTCAATTACTGAACAAGTAAGCACTTTTTTTTAGATTAAATCCGCTATATACTGTACATTCCAGGTGCATTATAACAAAAGGTATGCAAAGCAAATACAATTTCTTTTCCTAGGAAAAAAAAGGTCTGACAAGCCCTCTGCTGAGTCAGAGCTCTCCAATCAGTGGGGAGCGTGAGTTTTCATTTTAAAAGATATATAGATTTGACTCATTATTGGGGGGGGGGGTGTTGGGCCTCTGAAATGCAGCTGCAGGCAGGGGACACTCTTTTCTACTCGGCCTGCGGCTGCTTTATTCCGAAGATGAGCTGTAAAACTTTTTTTTTTTTTCTCTTTTTATTGCAGCTGGAATGTACGTAGTTGTTTCACTGTAGAAATTAATATCTAGATTCTCTTAAATGGTTGTAATTCTAATCTGATACTCTTTATACTTAAAAAATATGCTGCCATAAAATAATCTGAAAGACATTGTGATTGTTTTATTTCACAGCATTTTAATTAATTTTTTTCAGACTACTGAAAGAAATAGAGATGATGCACTGGAAGCCATTAAAGGAAACCTAGACGGTTTTTCCAGAGATGCGAAAATGCATCCAACTCCTATAATGCATACCAGGAAACCAGGTAATGCTGGCGAGAAATCGTTATGTTTTATGTTCATATTGGCTGAAACAAAAACTCTTCCTGCATCTTTGTTTAATATTCAGATATCTTAAGTAGTGTGTTTTTACTATGTCCATGGGTAATTGTCATCTTCTTGGACTCTTGCAAGGCATTCAACTCATAACTTGCTGACCAGGAAATATTGGGGCCTAGATCCCTTTTTATAGCATGGATATATTGTACATGTAGGATAATGTTTGTTTCTTCCTGCTAACACAACAAGTAATTGCAGCATGTAATTTTAATAGTGAAACTCTCTGACACCAAGAAGAAGTGAAGAAATACACATATACTGTACAGTGATTAAATCCTTTGTCATTACGAAGTTTGAAAATACTTTTCTGTACACTTACCACAAGCAATTAGAAGATACACTCTGTGATAACTAATTGCAAGATTTATGGCATTGAAAAGCTTCATCAACTCTAATAAATGTGGACATAGAAAATGAATAGATCCATATTTCTCCAATGCATCCAGCACACTATGCATTTGCAATATTTTTATACAGGTTTGTGTCTGATGACGCAACTCTTCCCGACTTGGTGACCAGCGCATGGGCTCTGAAGGAACGGCATGCCCGTGCCACTCCTTCATAGCTGTGTGCCATAAAAAGTGACTCCTGCGCATGCACAGGAGTAGCATCATTGCAGCTCTGCCATTCAAGCCGCCGCTGCCTGCAAACCTGGAAGAAGGACTGAGTGAAGATGGAAGCTCTGGCAGTAATGACAGAGTGCCGCTGGAGGGCTTCTTTTTAAGGGATGTTTCACATAGTGTTTTAGTATGCAATGTATACTAGCACATTATGACATTGCCCTGCAAGGTAAAATTTATTTTTTTTCTTTTAATAGTTTTCTACCGTCTCTGGCTTCTTTTTTGCGCAAAGTGTTACTTTTACAGTGTATTGGTATATGCATTTTTTTTTTTTTTTTTTTAGTAATTCAACAGTGCCACTTTAGTTCTCCTTACCAGTTCAATATTTTCAGGCTCTTTTTCTGTCCAGATATAGTACTGCGTTTTATTTATTTTGGGTATTTACGACCTATGTAGCTACTACACTGCCAGGTTTAACTGCAAGAGTCACCTTTTTATTCCCTTGGGTATAATGTTCTAGAAATAGAAAATTCTGTTGCTGAAACTGCTTGGTCACTGATTATTATACACTGCTCAAACCACTTGCCAACTGCTCAAACCACTTGCCCTCTAAAGGATTTACCCCCCCTTCTTGACCAGGCTATTTTTTGCGATGCAGCGCTACGTTACTTTAACTGACAATTGCAATGCTGCACCCAAATAAAATTGTCCTTTTTTTTTTTTTTTTTTCCCCCACAAATAGAGTTTTTTTTTTTCATTTGGTGGTATTTTGATCACCTTTTTGTGTTTTTTGTTTTTTTTTGCGCTATAAACAAAAAAAGACCAACAATTTTGGATTTAAAAAAAATATAATTTTTTTTTTTTTTTTTTTTTTTTTTTGAGCAGCCCTGCCACCCTGTTCAAATAATCAATAATTGATGCAGCGCTGATATAATTAACAATAAAGTGGGTTTCAACCGTGAGAAGAAAGTGAATTCGGTGTTACACAGCCCGCACAACCTCGGCACACAGTAATTCCCTCTATAGCATATAAATGCTGTTTATAAATACAAATGCAGTCCACAGTAAATATAGATGCATGAACAAGTTCCTGACGAAGCTACGAGGGGCGTGGCGTAACGCGTAGATGTGACGTGGTGACGCACTTCCGGGTTGGCGCCATTTTGCTACACCAGAGTGCCTCAGTACACCCATGAGAGGTGTCACAAGCGATTTTTCATCTGCTGAAACGTGAGTTGTAACTTGGCGGTTTTTAAATGGAATAAACGTGATATACAGTTTTGCACTATGGAGGATCTTTGTGTTTTTGTTTCATGATTATCACCATCCCATGAGCTTTTGAATACACGTACAGCGGTACCTATTCAGGGGGAATAGCAGATGGTGAAGGAGAGAGTACTGGAGAGTGAAGAGTGTCTTGCACCTGGAGATAACGCATAGGGTCAAGGTGTGACCCGTAAGGCTATTTGGCCCCTGTGGGTCGCAGGGGGAAGGTGAGCGGGCATGCTAGCCATTCAAGGATTGTCACCTACCACTTTGCACGAGCACAGAAGCATGTGTGTCCTCTAAAAACTTGTTCATGCATCTATATTTACTGTGGACTGCATTTGTATTTATAAACAGCATTTATATGCTATAGAGGGAATTACTGTGTGCCGAGGTTGTGCGGGCTGTGTAACACCGAATTCACTTTCTTCTCACGGTTGAAACCCACTTTATTGTTAATTATATCAGCGCTGCATCAATTATTGATTATTTGTATATTTATATGTCCATTTAAAAGGTGAGGATTGGATGTTGGCAGCTGTTCTTATATTATATATTGTAAACTTGGCAGCGCAGGTGGACTTATTACTTACTTCCTGCCACCCTGTTGCAGTAGTTCTGCTATAGGGTGGTCGGGAAGCAGTAAAAGGAGCACTTTGAAAACACATCAGATCTCAATGAGGAAAAATATCATGCTGGATATCTATACCGATATGGACTGGGTAATTGGTTAGGAATGTAAGGATGCCCCATTGTTTGATGGAAATGAAAATTATCAACCTTGCTGCAATTTCATTGCAGCAGCTCAAAATGGTACTCAGTAGTTTGTATGGCCACCACGTGCTTGTATGCATGCCTGACAACGTCATGGCATGCTCCTAATCAGATGATGGATGGTGACCTGGGGAATTTCCTCCCAGATCTGGACCAGGACATCACTGAGTTACTGGAGTCTGAGGTGCAACCTGGCGACGTCTGATGGACTGAAACATGATATCCCAGAGGTGTTCTATTGGATTTAGGTCAGGCAAATGTGGGGCCATTCAATGGTATTAATTCCTTCATCCTCCAGGAACTACCTGCATACTTTTGCCATATGAGACCGGGCATTTTCATGCACCAGGAGGAACTCTGGACCCACTGCACCAGTGTAGGGTCTGACAATGGGTCAAGGATTTCATCCTGATATCTAATGGCAGTCAGGGTGCCATTGTCTAGCCTGTAGAGGTCTGTGTGTCCCACCATGGATATGCCTTCCCAGACAATCACTGACCCACCACCAAAACAGTCATGCTGAACGATGTTACAGGCAGCATAACGTTCTCCACGGCTTCTCCAGACCCTTTCACATCTGTCATATGTGCTCAGGGTGGACCTGCTCTCATCTGTGAAAAGCACAGGGTGCCAGTGGCAGACCTGCTAATTCTGGTGTTCAATGGCAAATGCCAATCGAGCACTATAGTGGCGGGCAGTGAGCACAGAGCCCACTAGAGGACGTCGTCCTCTCAGGTCACCCTCATGAAGTCTGTTTCTGATTGTTTGGTTTGAGAAATTCACACCAGTGGCCTGCTGGAGGTCATTCTGGTAGTGCTCATCCTGTTCCTCCTTGCACAAAGGAGCAGATACCAGTCCTACTGATGGGTTTAGGACTTCTACAGCCCTGTCCAGCTCTCCTAAAGTAATTGCCTGTCTCCTGGAATCTCCTCCATTCTCTTGAGACGGTGCTGGGAGACACAGCAAACCTTCTGTGCCATCCTGGAGGAGTTGGCCTGCCTGTGCAACTTCTGTAGGGTCCAGGTATCGCCTCATGCTACCAGTAGTGACACTGACCCTAGCCAAATGCAAAACTAGCGAAAAACTGTCAGAAAAGATGAGTAGGGAAAAAATGTCAGTAGCCTCCACCTGGAAAACAATTCCTGTTTTGGGGGTTGTCTCATTGTTGCCCATTTAGTGCACCTGTTAATTTCATTAATATCGAAGCAGCTGAAACTGATTAATACCCTCTTTGCTACTGAACTGACCAGATCAATATCTCAGGAGTTGAATTGACTTGATGCTATACTCTGATTAAAAAGTGTTCCTTTTAATTTTTTTTGAGAAGTGTAGTTTGCTCCAACCTCTGTGATGGTCCCATCTACTTATCAGCTTGGCATGCATGTTAATGTGGAAAAGAATATAAAAAAGGCACAGGAAAATGGGAAAGCGACTATGCATTAAATGGGTTCTATTACTATAGTGGTTCTTTGTTCAGTAATTCTAGATTCTAAAAAGCTACCATACAATACCATACATGTTAATGACCATGTATGTGTGAGAAGACATATTTTTGTTTATAGAAACTTACAGAATTAGAGACACAATGGAACTTTTAATGCATAGTTACGCAGAATCATTTAAATATGGTAATATTTATATTGTGGTTTGTAATGTTTGATTTTATAGCTTTTTATTTATTTTTTTACCATACAGTTGGCGTTAGGATGTTCTCAAGTGAAACAGCCGACCCGATTCTGCCTTCTTGGATTTACAAGGACAGTCTTGTTCCAGGTATTTCATCTTAATTTTTTTATTGCAGTTGTTTTGTTTTCAAACTAACTGGAATATAAAAACGCTTTTAAAAAGTGTTTTGTTTTTTATGGCAATATCCATTATAGTGCTGCAATTTCAGCCCTTTTCAAAAGGGCAGCAAGTACTAGTATTCACTCTTTTGGCTTCAGTATGAAATGTTACATCTGCTATAGGGTGACAATATTTTTTGGTCCGTTAGTGCGGCTATCCCTTATTTTATCTTTGCCACAGTTTTCCGTGCAGTTACTAGAATGTCAATAAAGATGATTAAAATACTTACATTTACCACAACTAGAACGTAGCTCTTATTTAACTACTTGCCCTTCAGACAATTGCGCGGTCATGCAACGTTGCACCCAAATGAAATGGTTAGGTATTTGATCGCCTGTACGGTGTATTTTTTGTGTTTTTGTTTTATTTATTTTGTTGCGCTATAAACAAAAGACCGACAATTTTGCTGGAGGAAAAAAAAACAATATTTTTGACTTTTTGCTATTAAACATGTCCAGTTAAAAAAAAATTTAAAAATCACATTTCGTCATAAATGTAGGACAAAATGTATTCTTCTACATGTCTTTTGCTAAAAAAATGAATTGTAAATTAATTGATTTTATGTGTAAGTTATAGCGTTTACAAATGGCTGGTATAGATACTGGAATTTTTATTTAATTTTTTTTTTCTACTAGTAATGGTGGCGATCAGCGACTTGTAGTGGGACTGCGGCGGGCATTCTGACACTGGGGGGAACTGACTTGGTGTCACTGACATCCCCAGTGACACCAATACACTGATCAGTGCTAATAAAAAGTACTGGCACTGTACTAATGGCACTGGGCAGGAAGGGGTTAACATATGGGGCGATCAAAGGGTTAACTATGTGCTGTTTCACTGTTGGCTGTGTTTGTGCTTCACTGTAAGCACACTGCTTTTGTATGTTTGTGTTTTTTTTTTTTTTTTTTTTTTTTTTTTTTTAAGTTTGGGAGCATTTTTTTCTAAATTGTACAATACAGGAAAATAGCTTGATCTTCATGGGTTATAGGCTGGTCCCTTCAGGTGAATGGGCTCTGGCAATGCTTTTGAAGACATGCCACCTGGTCCTCCCCCCTATAACCCTTCTTCATTCTGTGAATCCTTAGTTTTTGGCTGGTATCTCAGGCTATTGGACCTCTTCCACTTTATCCAGAAATCACTCTTCGTGTAACTAGTTTATTTTAATATTGGATTCTTTTAATCAACTCGTCAATGTTGGGAGAATTTTTTTCAAAGCTGCTCTGCATAGAGCAGTGTATATGAATACTCCAAGTAGCATTCCCCCCCCCCCCACACCCCACTTCCTTAATTCCAGTTTATAGATTGAATGTTACTGTTAGAGATGAGCGAATCGAAGTATCCGAAGTGGAATTCGAGTCGAATTTCGGAAAAATTTCGATTCGTGCCGAATCCGAAAAACAGCCTAATTCGGACGCGCGAATCGAAATTTTTCCGAAAATGGCGGCTGACATGTGCGGCGACGGAGCGGGGATGTCGGGGAAGGCGCGCAGACAAGGCGCGCTGCCCCATAATGCATTCCTCAACGACATGTGATCGCATCAGCCAATCAGCAGCCAGCCAGCCAGCACTGTGTAATGGTCGAGGTATATATAGCGGCCATTTTGGAAATCTTCATTTGCCTGCAGTCATTGAACAGAGGCAGACCGCTCTGTACTAGGGACAGGGACAGAGTTAGGGCCACAGAAACAATACTTGGGGACAGAGAGAAGTTACTTAGGGACAGAGAACCATTACTCAGGGACACAGACTTGTTAATGAGGGCCACAGAATCGTTCTTTAGGGACAAAGAAACGCTAGTTAGGGCCACAGAATTCATACTCAGGGACAGACAGAATTGTTACTCAGTGCCAGAGAATTGTTACTTAGGGCCACAGAAACGTTATTAGGGCCACAGAATTTTTACTCAGGGACAGACAGAATTGTTACTGAGTGCCAGAGAATTGTTACTCAGGGACAGACAGAATTGTTACTGAGTGCCAGAGAATTCTTACTCAGGGCCACAGAATTCATTCTCAGGGACAGACAGAATTGTTACTCAGGGACAGACAGAATTGTTACTGAGTGCCAGAGAATTGTTACTCAGGGACAGACAGAATTGTTACTGAGTGCCAGAGAATTGTTACTCAGGGACAGACAGAATTGTTACTGAGTGCCAGAGAATTGTTACTCTCACAGACACAAAATTGTTACTTGCACAGACACAGAATTGTTACTTGCACAGACACACAATTGTTACTCAGGGCCACAGAATTCATACTCAGGGACAGACAGAATTGTTACTGAGTGCCAGAGAATTCTTACTCAGGTCCACAGAATTCATACTCAGGGACAGACAGAATTGTTACTCAGGGACAGACAGAATTGTTACTGAGTGCCAGAGAATTGTTACTCAGGGACAGACAGAATTGTTACTGAGTGCCAGAGAATTGTTACTCTCACAGACACAAAATTGTTACTTGCACAGACACAGAATTGTTACTTGCACAGACACACAATTGTTACTCAGGGCCACAGAATTCATACTCAGGGACAGACAGAATTGTTACTGAGTGCCAGAGAATTGTTACTCAGGGACAGACAGAATTGTTACTGAGTGCCAGAGAATTGTTACTCTCACAGACACAAAATTGTTACTTGCACAGACACAGAATTGTTACTTGCACAGACACACAATTGTTACTGAGTGCCAGAGAATTGTTACTCAGGGACAGACAGAATTGTTACTGAGTGCCAGAGAATTGTTACTCAGGGACAGACAGAATTGTTACTGAGTGCCAGAGAATTGTTACTCAGGGACAGACAGAATTGTTACTGAGTGCCAGAGAATTGTTACTCTCACAGACACAAAATTGTTACTTGCACAGACACAGAATTGTTACTCGCACAGAGACAGAATTGTTACTCAGGGCCACAGAATTCATACTCAGGGACAGACAGAATTGTTACTGAGTGCCAGAGAATTGTTACTCAGGGACAGACAGAATTGTTACTGAGTGCCAGAGAATTGTTACTCTCACAGACACAAAATTGTTACTTGCACAGACACAGAATTGTTACTTGCACAGACACACAATTGTTACTGAGTGCCAGAGAATTGTTACTCAGGGACAGACAGAATTGTTACTGAGTGCCAGAGAATTGTTACTCAGGGACAGACAGAATTGTTACTGAGTGCCAGAGAATTGTTACTCTCACAGACACAAAATTGTTACTTGCACAGACACAGAATTGTTACTCGCACAGAGACAGAATTGTTACTCAGGGCCACAGAATTCATACTCAGGGACAGACAGAATTGTTACTGAGTGCCAGAGAATTGTTACTCAGGGAAGACAGAATTGTTACTGAGTGCCATAGAATTGTTACTCAGGGACAGACAGAATTGTTACTGAGTGCCAGAGAATTGTTACTCTCACAGACACAAAATTGTTACTTGCACAGACACAGAATTGTTACTCGCACAGAGACAGAATTGTTACTCAGGGCCACAGAATTCATACTCAGGGACAGACAGAATTGTTACTGAGTGCCAGAGAATTGTTACTCAGGGACAGACAGAATTGTTACTGAGTGCCAGAGAATTGTTACTCTCACAGACACAAAATTGTTACTTGCACAGACACAGAATTGTTACTTGCACAGACACACAATTGTTACTGAGTGCCAGAGAATTGTTACTCAGGGACAGACAGAATTGTTACTGAGTGCCAGAGAATTGTTACTCAGGGACAGACAGAATTGTTACTGAGTGCCAGAGAATTGTTACTCAGGGACAGACAGAATTGTTACTGAGTGCCAGAGAATTGTTACTCTCACAGACACAAAATTGTTACTTGCACAGACACAGAATTGTTACTCGCACAGAGACAGAATTGTTACTCAGGGCCACAGAATTCATACTCAGGGACAGACAGAATTGTTACTGAGTGCCAGAGAATTGTTACTCAGGGACAGACAGAATTGTTACTGAGTGCCAGAGAATTGTTACTCTCACAGACACAAAATTGTTACTTGCACAGACACAGAATTGTTACTTGCACAGACACACAATTGTTACTGAGTGCCAGAGAATTGTTACTCAGGGACAGACAGAATTGTTACTGAGTGCCAGAGAATTGTTACTCAGGGACAGACAGAATTGTTACTGAGTGCCAGAGAATTGTTACTCAGGGACAGACAGAATTGTTACTGAGTGCCAGAGAATTGTTACTCTCACAGACACAAAATTGTTACTTGCACAGACACAGAATTGTTACTCGCACAGAGACAGAATTGTTACTCAGGGCCACAGAATTCATACTCAGGGACAGACAGAATTGTTACTGAGTGCCAGAGAATTGTTACTCAGGGACAGACAGAATTGTTACTGAGTGCCAGAGAATTGTTACTCTCACAGACACAAAATTGTTACTTGCACAGACACAGAATTGTTACTTGCACAGACACACAATTGTTACTGAGTGCCAGAGAATTGTTACTCAGGGACAGACAGAATTGTTACTGAGTGCCAGAGAATTGTTACTCAGGGACAGACAGAATTGTTACTGAGTGCCAGAGAATTGTTACTCAGGGACAGACAGAATTGTTACTGAGTGCCAGAGAATTGTTACTCTCACAGACACAAAATTGTTACTTGCACAGACACAGAATTGTTACTCGCACAGAGACAGAATTGTTACTCAGGGCCACAGAATTCATACTCAGGGACAGACAGAATTGTTACTGAGTGCCAGAGAATTGTTACTCAGGGACAGACAGAATTGTTACTGAGTGCCAGAGAATTGTTACTCTCACAGACACAAAATTGTTACTTGCACAGACACAGAATTGTTACTTGCACAGACACACAATTGTTACTCAGGGCCACAGAATTCATACTCAGGGACAGACAGAATTGTTACTGAGTGCCAGAGAATTCTTACTCAGGGCCACAGAATTCATACTCAGGGACAGACAGAATTGTTACTCAGGGACAGACAGAATTGTTACTGAGTGCCAGAGAATTGTTACTCAGGGACAGACAGAATTGTTACTGAGTGCCAGAGAATTGTTACTCTCACAGACACAAAATTGTTACTTGCACAGACACAGAATTGTTACTTGCACAGACACACAATTGTTACTCAGGGCCACAGAATTCATACTCAGGGACAGACAGAATTGTTACTGAGTGCCAGAGAATTGTTACTCAGGGACACCTAATCGTTGAATTAAATAGTATGTCAGACAACATGCAGAGGAGTGGCAGAGGAGGCAATGTTTTAGGAGCGAGCAGACGTGGCAGCAGAGGAAGGGGTCGAGGCAGCAGTATTCGCAGCCAGAGGCCAGTGCTCCCGGTGTCATCCAGCGGTCGTGTCTCCACCGACAACCCTGCCGTCATTGATTGGTTGGCTCGGTCGTCTTCCTCTTCCCAGGTCACCTCTGACACCTACAGCCAACGGTCGGTGGGTACGTCAGACACAACCGTTAGTTGGCATGGCCCGGGACCAAGCCCACTGAAATCACGTGTCCTCTACCTGCCCCTGTCCTTTGCTGTTCCCTCACCAAGCGAAGTATCGCATGCTGTGGGCTCAGCCCCACTGTACAGTGAGGAAGAGCTAACAGAGGGCGGTCAGGAACGGGGGGAGACATCGGCCTTTTCAGCAGCCAAGCGAACAAGTACTGGCGAGGAGAGTGGCTCGGTAGCCGGTCTAGAGACAGGTCTGTCTCCTGACCCAGACGCAGCCGAGGGGGCTAGTAGTGAGGCGGAGACCCTACTTGATGATGAGGAGGTTGATCGCACTTGGCAGCCTCGTCGTCATCAGGCAATTTCTTCCGCATCATCAGGAGAAGAGGGTGGCAGCTTGGCAGCGAGCAAAACAGTCGGTGGGTTGCCCAGGAGACAGCAGCAGGGTCGCATCAGTGTCAGTGGAGCCAAACGTCCACGGAGTAGAGCACCAGCTCCACTGCAGCCTACCACCACGGCCAGTAGTGGTGCCGGTGCGCACGGAGGAAGTAGCAGTCAGCCAGTGAAGAGTAGCGGGGGCAAAGTTTCCTACTCGGTGGTGTGGCAATTTTTCCTCAAGCCGCCCGAGGAAGTAAACGTAGCCGTATGTCGACTATGTGGCCAGAAATGCAAGCGTGGCCAGGGGGCCCATGTTGGGACTACAGCGTTGCGTCAGCATATGCAGCGTCACCATTCGGTGGCCTGGGAAAACCGTGATAAACATACGGCGGTTCTGCCTGCCCCAGCCCCCGCTCCATCACCCGCTCCGTTACTTGCTCCGTCACCCGACGTCGTCAATCGCCCTCTATCAGCCAGTCAAGGCTCCAACACCTCTGCTGAGGGGAGTTGTCGCTCATTGGCATCTTCCGCTCGTTCAGATGCTCCTTCTCCTGCTACTCCTCTTCTCGGATTCCGTCAACAGTCTTTCTTGGAATCCGTATCCAAGAGACAACAGTTTGCGAGCACGCACCCGACGGTGCAAAAGCTGAACGTCCTCCTGTCCAAGTTGCTGGTGCTGCAGTCCCTCCCTTTCCAACTGGTGGACTCAGCACCTTTCCGAGAAATGATGGCTTGTGCCGCGCCGCGGTGGAGAGTGCCAAGCCGTCATTTCTTTGCCCAAAAGGCAGTGCCAGCCCTGCATTCACATGTAGAAGAGATGGTGGGCCAGTCTTTGAGCATGTCGGTCTCTGCCAAAGTGCACGGCAGCGCCGACGTGTGGAGCTGTAACTACGGTCAGGGACAGTACATGTCATTTACGGCCCACTGGGTGAACGTGGTGCCGGCACAGCCGCACCAGCAACTTGGACAGGTCACGACGCTTTTGCCTCCACGTTTGCACGTCCTTGGTCCAGCAAGCATGTCCGCCTCTACCACCTCTTTTTCCGCCGTGTCCTCAGCCGCCACCCCCGTGCCAAGTCCCATTACCCGACCGGCATATCACATGTGCAGGGCGCAACGGTGTCACGCTGTGCTGCACCTGGTATGCCTTGGCGAACGTAGTCACACAGGGGAGGAACTGCTGAGTGTAATGAACAGAGAAATCGACAGATGGCTGTCTCCGCGCAAACTAAAAATCGGAACCATGTTGACTGACAACGGAAAGAACATGGTGTCTGCTCTGCGTCAAGGAAGGTTGTGCCATGCGCCATGCATGGCTCACGTGTTCAATCTGGTTGTCAAGCGGTTCCTAAAATCCACCATCCCACTGCAAGACATCCTTAAAATGTCACGTAAACTGTGCATGCATTTCAGCCATTCCTACACCGCAAAGAACACCCTCATTGAGCTGCAGCGGCAGAACGGAATTCCACAGCATCGCCTGATCTGCGACGTTGCAACAAGGTGGAATTCAACCCTACACATGTTAGACCGCCTTTACGAGCAGCGAAAGGCCATCACCGATTTCCTGATGTTACAAGCGGATAAAGGTACTCCCCTGTGTAACTTAGATGTCAGCCATTGGCAGCTCATGCGTGACACCTGCCGCTTGCTCAGGCCCTTTGAGGAGGCCACGCTATTCGTGAGTCGGCAGGACTATGGGATGAACGACGTCATTCCTCTGTTGCACGTCCTGGAACAAATGCTGTTAACAATGGCTGGTCAGGGTGCGGTAGACGTGGCGCACAGATCTCAACGCCACATGACCCCTGTGGGGGCAGGACAGGAAGAAGAGGAGGAGGTAGAGGAGGACATTTGTGCTCAGGAATTATTGAGTGAAATGGGTGGTTTTTCCACTCAGCGGACAGGAGTGGAGGAGCAGGAGCATCTGGTAGAGGAGGAGGAGGAGGAGACAGAGGACCCAGACGCACCGTGGCAGTATGCTGTGGAGATGGAGGCAGGGAGTCCCTCGCATTCCTTGGCACAAATGGCCTATAGCATGCTCGGTTGCTTGCGTAGCGACAGCCGAATAATAACCATCAGACAGAGGGATGACTTTTGGCTGTCCACCTTGTTGGACCCTCGCTACCGGTCCAAAATGGTGGCCTTTTTCACACCTGCTGAGAGGGAGGCCAAAATTACGTACTATAAAAACCACCTATGTAGTCAGTTGGTCTCTGCCTTTGTGCGCCAACGTCCATCCTCAGACACTGTGGGCCCTGTGCGCTCGCGTTCCGCTGGCATGGCAGCAGGGGAGGGGTGGGGTGGTAGGAGCAGTGGCAGCTCCACCAGCAGCGGCTGCCTCAGTCTGCAGTCGATGATGAGTAGCTTTCTTCACCAGCGCAGTGAGGAAACTACTAACCAGCCGCAGCAGCAGCAGCAGCATCAGGTGGACCTGGAGCAGGAGCTCAAACAACAGGCTTGGGCCTACTTGGACAGCACCCTGCCAACCGAGGTAGACAATCCCCTTGACTACTGGGCAACGAAACTTGACCTTTGGCCCCAACTAGCTGAATTTGCCCTTGAAAGGCTGTCATGCCCGGCCAGTAGCGTGGCATCGGAGCGCGTGTTTAGTGCGGCAGGAGGTATTGTAACTCCGCGGAGGACACGACTGTCCACCCAAAGTGTGGAGAGACTCACGTTTGTGAAAATGAATCAGGCGTGGATTAGTCTGGATTTCAAACCACCAGTTCCTGACACAACTGACTAAATCCGCCATGAATCATGCCTCAAACATGTGCCACTTTCAGGTCTCCTCACACTGCTGGTGTGTTGAATTTTTTGACATAGGGTGCTGGCAGATTACGGGCCTCCTATAGCTGCTGCCAGGCCCCTAATCTGCCATAGGCCCCTATATACCGCCTCCTCCTGCTGCTGCCAGGTCCAGAGTCTCTCATGGGTCCCTGTACGGCCTCCCATTGCTGCTGTCTCCATCGCCACACTCTGCTGCCATGTGCCACTTTCAGGTCTCTTCACACTGCTGGTGTGTTAAATTTTTTGACATAGGGTGCAGGCAGATTACGGGCCTCACATAGCTGCTGCCAGGCCCCTAATCTGCCATGGGCCCCTATATACCGCCTCCTCCTGCTGCTGCCAGGTCCAGAGTCTCTCATGGGTCCCTGTACGGCCTCCCATTGCTGCTGTCTCCATCGCCACACTCTGCTGCCATGTGCCACTTTCAGGTCTCTTCACACTGCTGGTGTGTTAAATTTTTTGACATAGGGTGCTGCAAGATAACGGGCCTCACATAGCTGCTGCCAGGCCCCTAATCTGCCATGGGCCCCTATATACCGCCTCCTCATGCTGCTGCCAAGTCCAGAGTCTGTCATGGTCCCTGTACGGCCTCCCATTGCTGCTGTCTCCATCGCCACACTCTGCTGCCATGTGCCACTTTCAGGTCTCTTCACACTGCTGGTGTGTTAAATTTTTTGACATAGGGTGCAGGCAGATTACGGGCCTCACATAGCTGCTGCCAGGCCCCTAATCTGCCATGGGCCCCTATATACCGCCTCCTCCTGCTGCTGCCAGGTCCAGAGTCTCTCATGGGTCCCTGTACGGCCTCCCATTGCTGCTGTCTCCATCGCCACACTCTGCTGCCATGTGCCACTTTCAGGTCTCTTCACACTGCTGGTGTGTTAAATTTTTTGACATAGGGTGCTGCAAGATAACGGGCCTCACATAGCTGCTGCCAGGCCCCTAATCTGCCATGGGCCCCTATATACCGCCTCCTCATGCTGCTGCCAAGTCCAGAGTCTGTCATGGTCCCTGTACGGCCTCCCATTGCTGCTGTCTCCATCGCCACACTCTGCTGCCATGTGCCACTTTCAGGTCTCTTCACACTGCTGGTGTGTTAAATTTTTTGACATAGGGTGCAGGCAGATTACGGGCCTCACATAGCTGCTGCCAGGCCCCTAATCTGCCATGGGCCCCTATATACCGCCTCCTCCTGCTGCTGCCAGGTCCAGAGTCTCTCATGGGTCCCTGTACGGCCTCCCATTGCTGCTGTCTCCATCGCCACACTCTGCTGCCATGTGCCACTTTCAGGTCTCTTCACACTGCTGGTGTGTTAAATTTTTTGACATAGGGTGCTGCAAGATAACGGGCCTCACATAGCTGCTGCCAGGCCCCTAATCTGCCATGGGCCCCTATATACCGCCTCCTCATGCTGCTGCCAAGTCCAGAGTCTGTCATGGTCCCTGTACGGCCTCCCATTGCTGCTGTCTCCATCGCCACACTCTGCTGCCATGTGCCACTTTCAGGTCTCTTCACACTGCTGGTGTGTAAAATTTTTTGACATAGGGTGCTGGCAGATTACGGGCCTCCTATAGCTGCTGCCAGGCCCCTAATCTGCCATGGGCCCCTATATACCGCCTCCTCATGCTGCTGCCAAGTCCAGAGTCTGTCATGGTCCCTGTACGGCCTCCCATTGCTGCTGTCTCCATCGCCACACTCTGCTGCCATGTGCCACTTTCAGGTCTCTTCACACTGCTGGTGTGTTAAATTTTTTGACATAGGGTGCAGGCAGATTACGGGCCTCACATAGCTGCTGCCAGGCCCCTAATCTGCCATGGGCCCCTATATACCGCCTCCTCCTGCTGCTGCCAGGTCCAGAGTCTCTCATGGGTCCCTGTACGGCCTCCCATTGCTGCTGTCTCCATCGCCACACTCTGCTGCCATGTGCCACTTTCAGGTCTCTTCACACTGCTGGTGTGTAAAATTTTTTGACATAGGGTGCTGCAAGATAACGGGCCTCACATAGCTGCTGCCAGGCCCCTAATCTGCCATGGGCCCCTATATACCGCCTCCTCATGCTGCTGCCAAGTCCAGAGTCTGTCATGGTCCCTGTACGGCCTCCCATTGCTGCTGTCTCCATCGCCACACTCTGCTGCCATGTGCCACTTTCAGGTCTCTTCACACTGCTGGTGTGTTAAATTTTTTGACATAGGGTGCAGGCAGATTACGGGCCTCACATAGCTGCTGCCAGGCCCCTAATCTGCCATGGGCCCCTATATACCGCCTCCTCATGCTGCTGCCAAGTCCAGAGTCTGTCATGGTCCCTGTACGGCCTCCCATTGCTGCTGTCTCCATCGCCACACTCTGCTGCCATGTGCCACTTTCAGGTCTCTTCACACTGCTGGTGTGTTAAATTTTTTGACATAGGGTGCTGGCAGATTACGGGCCTCCTATAGCTGCTGCCAGGCCCCTAATCTGCCATGGGCCCCTATATACCGCCTCCTCATGCTGCTGCCAAGTCCAGAGTCTGTCATGGTCCCTGTACGGCCTCCCATTGCTGCTGTCTCCATCGCCACACTCTGCTGCCATGTGCCACTTTCAGGTCTCTTCACACTGCTGGTGTGTTAAATTTTTTGACATAGGGTGCAGGCAGATTACGGGCCTCACATAGCTGCTGCCAGGCCCCTAATCTGCCATGGGCCCCTATATACCGCCTCCTCCTGCTGCTGCCAGGTCCAGAGTCTCTCATGGGTCCCTGTACGGCCTCCCATTGCTGCTGTCTCCATCGCCACACTCTGCTGCCATGTGCCACTTTCAGGTCTCTTCACACTGCTGGTGTGTTAAATTTTTTGACATAGGGTGCTGCAAGATAACGGGCCTCACATAGCTGCTGCCAGGCCCCTAATCTGCCATGGGCCCCTATATACCGCCTCCTCATGCTGCTGCCAAGTCCAGAGTCTGTCATGGTCCCTGTACGGCCTCCCATTGCTGCTGTCTCCATCGCCACACTCTGCTGCCATGTGCCACTTTCAGGTCTCTTCACACTGCTGGTGTGTTAAATTTTTTGACATAGGGTGCAGGCAGATTACGGGCCTCACATAGCTGCTGCCAGGCCCCTAATCTGCCATGGGCCCCTATATACCGCCTCCTCCTGCTGCTGCCAGGTCCAGAGTCTCTCATGGGTCCCTGTACGGCCTCCCATTGCTGCTGTCTCCATCGCCACACTCTGCTGCCATGTGCCACTTTCAGGTCTCTTCACACTGCTGGTGTGTTAAATTTTTTGACATAGGGTGCTGCAAGATAACGGGCCTCACATAGCTGCTGCCAGGCCCCTAATCTGCCATGGGCCCCTATATACCGCCTCCTCATGCTGCTGCCAAGTCCAGAGTCTGTCATGGTCCCTGTACGGCCTCCCATTGCTGCTGTCTCCATCGCCACACTCTGCTGCCATGTGCCACTTTCAGGTCTCTTCACACTGCTGGTGTGTTAAATTTTTTGACATAGGGTGCAGGCAGATTACGGGCCTCACATAGCTGCTGCCAGGCCCCTAATCTGCCATGGGCCCCTATATACCGCCTCCTCCTGCTGCTGCCAGGTCCAGAGTCTCTCATGGGTCCCTGTACGGCCTCCCATTGCTGCTGTCTCCATCGCCACACTCTGCTGCCATGTGCCACTTTCAGGTCTCTTCACACTGCTGGTGTGTTAAATTTTTTGACATAGGGTGCAGGCAGATTACGGGCCTCACATAGCTGCTGCCAGGCCCCTAATCTGCCATGGGCCCCTATATACCGCCTCCTCCTGCTGCTGCCAGGTCCAGAGTCTCTCATGGGTCCCTGTACGGCCTCCCATTGCTGCTGTCTCCATCGCCACACTCTGCTGCCATGTGCCACTTTCAGGTCTCTTCACACTGCTGGTGTGTTAAATTTTTTGACATAGGGTGCAGGCAGATTACGGGCCTCACATAGCTGCTGCCAGGCCCCTAATCTGCCATGGGCCCCTATATACCACCTCCTCCTGCTGCTGCCAGGTCCAGAGTCTCTCATGGGTCCCTGTACGGCCTCCCATTGCTGCTGTCTCCATCGCCACACTCTGCTGCCATGTGCCACTTTCAGGTCTCTTCACACTGCTGGTGTGTTAAATTTTTTGACATAGGGTGCTGCAAGATAACGGGCCTCACATAGCTGCTGCCAGGCCCCTAATCTGCCATGGGCCCCTATATACCGCCTCCTCATGCTGCTGCCAAGTCCAGAGTCTGTCATGGTCCCTGTACGGCCTCCCATTGATGCTGTCTCCATCGCCACACTCTGCTGCCATGTGCCACTTTCAGGTCTCTTCACACTGCTGGTGTGTTAAATTTTTTGACATAGGGTGCTGGCAGATTACGGGCCTCCTATAGCTGCTGCCAGGCCCCTAATCTGCCATGGGCCCCTATATACCGCCTCCTCATGCTGCTGCCAAGTCCAGAGTCTGTCATGGTCCCTGTACGGCCTCCCATTGCTGCTGTCTCCATCGCCACACTCTGCTGCCATGTGCCACTTTCAGGTCTCTTCACACTGCTGGTGTGTTAAATTTTTTGACATAGGGTGCAGGCAGATTACGGGCCTCACATAGCTGCTGCCAGGCCCCTAATCTGCCATGGGCCCCTATATACCGCCTCCTCCTGCTGCTGCCAGGTCCAGAGTCTCTCATGGGTCCCTGTACGGCCTCCCATTGCTGCTGTCTCCATCGCCACACTCTGCTGCCATGTGCCACTTTCAGGTCTCTTCACACTGCTGGTGTGTTAAATTTTTTGACATAGGGTGCAGGCAGATTACGGGCCTCACATAGCTGCTGCCAGGCCCCTAATCTGCCATGGGCCCCTATATACCACCTCCTCCTGCTGCTGCCAGGTCCAGAGTCTCTCATGGGTCCCTGTACGGCCTCCCATTGCTGCTGTCTCCATCGCCACACTCTGCTGCCATGTGCCACTTTCAGGTCTCTTCACACTGCTGGTGTGTTAAATTTTTTGACATAGGGTGCTGCAAGATAACGGGCCTCACATAGCTGCTGCCAGGCCCCTAATCTGCCATGGGCCCCTATATACCGCCTCCTCATGCTGCTGCCAAGTCCAGAGTCTGTCATGGTCCCTGTACGGCCTCCCATTGATGCTGTCTCCATCGCCACACTCTGCTGCCATGTGCCACTTTCAGGTCTCTTCACACTGCTGGTGTGTTAAATTTTTTGACATAGGGTGCTGGCAGATTACGGGCCTCCTATAGCTGCTGCCAGGCCCCTAATCTGCCATGGGCCCCTATATACCGCCTCCTCATGCTGCTGCCAAGTCCAGAGTCTGTCATGGTCCCCTGTACGGCCTCCCATTGCTGCTGTCTCCATCGCCACACTCTGCTGCCATGTGCCACTTTCAGGTCTCTTCACACTGCTGGTGTGTTAAATTTTTTGACATAGGGTGCAGGCAGATTACGGGCCTCACATAGCTGCTGCCAGGCCCCTAATCTGCCATGGGCCCCTATATACCGCCTCCTCCTGCTGCTGCCAGGTCCAGAGTCTCTCATGGGTCCCTGTACGGCCTCCCATTGCTGCTGTCTCCATCGCCACACTCTGCTGCCATGTGCCACTTTCAGGTCTCTTCACACTGCTGGTGTGTTAAATTTTTTGACATAGGGTGCAGGCAGATTACGGGCCTCACATAGCTGCTGCCAGGCCCCTAATCTGCCATGGGCCCCTATATACCACCTCCTCCTGCTGCTGCCAGGTCCAGAGTCTCTCATGGGTCCCTGTACGGCCTCCCATTGCTGCTGTCTCCATCGCCACACTCTGCTGCCATGTGCCACTTTCAGGTCTCTTCACACTGCTGGTGTGTTAAATTTTTTGACATAGGGTGCTGCAAGATAACGGGCCTCACATAGCTGCTGCCAGGCCCCTAATCTGCCATGGGCCCCTATATACCGCCTCCTCATGCTGCTGCCAAGTCCAGAGTCTGTCATGGTCCCTGTACGGCCTCCCATTGCTGCTGTCTCCATCGCCACACTCTGCTGCCATGTGCCACTTTCAGGTCTCTTCACACTGCTGGTGTGTTAAATTTTTTGACATAGGGTGCTGGCAGATTACGGGCCTCCTATAGCTGCTGCCAGGCCCCTAATCTGCCATGGGCCCCTATATACCGCCTCCTCATGCTGCTGCCAAGTTCAGAGTCTGTCATGGGTCCCTGTACGGCCTCCCATTGCTGCTGTCTCCATCGCCACACTCTGCTGCCATGTGCCACTTTCAGGTCTCTTCACACTGCTGGTGTGTTAAATTTTTTGACATAGGGTGCAGGCAGATTACGGGCCTCACATAGCTGCTGCCAGGCCCCTAATCTGCCATGGGCCCCTATATACCGCCTCCTCCTGCTGCTGCCAGGTCCAGAGTCTCTCATGGGTCCCTGTACGGCCTCCCATTGCTGCTGTCTCCATCGCCACACTCTGCTGCCATGTGCCACTTTCAGGTCTCTTCACACTGCTGGTGTGTTAAATTTTTTGACATAGGGTGCTGCAAGATAACGGGCCTCACATAGCTGCTGCCAGGCCCCTAATCTGCCATGGGCCCCTATATACCGCCTCCTCATGCTGCTGCCAAGTCCAGAGTCTGTCATGGTCCCTGTACGGCCTCCCATTGCTGCTGTCTCCATCGCCACACTCTGCTGCCATGTGCCACTTTCAGGTCTCTTCACACTGCTGGTGTGTTAAATTTTTGGACATAGGGTGCAGGCAGATTACGGGCCTCACATAGCTGCTGCCAGGCCCCTAATCTGCCATGGGCCCCTATATAACGCCTCCTCATGCTGCTGCCAAGTTCAGAGTCTGTCATGGGTCCCTGTACGGCCTCCCATTGCTGCTGTCTCCATCGCCACACTCTGCCATGTGCCACTTTCAGGTCTCCTCACACTGCTGGTGTGTTGAATTTTTTGACATAGGGTGCTGGCAGATTACGGGCCTCCTATAGCTGCTGCCAGGCCCCTAATCTGCCATAAGCCCCTATATACCGCCTCCTCATGCTGCTGCCAAGTCCAGAGTCTGTCATGGGTCCCTGTACGGCCTCCCATTGCTGCTGTCTCCATCGCCACACTCTGCCATGTGCCACTTTCAGGTCTCCTCACACACTGCTGGTGTGTTGAATTTTTTGACATAGGGTGCTGGCAGATTACGGGCCTCCTATAGCTGCTGCCAGGCCCCTAATCTGCCGTAGGCCCCTATATACCGCCTCCTCATGCTGCTGCCAGGTCCAGAGTCTCTCATGGGTCCCTGTACGGCCTCCCATTGCTGCTGTCTCCATCGCCACACTCTGCCATGTGCCACTTTCAGGTCTCCTCACACTGCTGGTGTGTTCCATTTTTTGTCATAGGGTGCTGGCAGATTATGGGCCTCCCATAACTGCTGCCAGGCCCCTAATCTGCCATGGGCCCCTATACCGACTCCTCATGCTGTGACGTTGCAACAAGGTGGAATTCAACCCTACATATGTTAGACCGCCTTTACGAACAGCAAAAGGCCATCACAGATTTCCTGATGTTAAAAGCAGATAAAGGTACTCCCTGTGTAACTTAGATGTCAGCCATTGGCAGCTCATGCGTGACACCTGCGCTTGCTCAGGCCCTTTGAGGAGGCCACGCTATTCGTGAGTCGGCAGGACTATGGGATGAACGACGTCATTCCTCTGTTGCACGTCCTGGAACAAATGCTGTTAACAATGGCTGGTCAGGGTGCGGTAGACGTGGCGCACAGATCTCAACGCCACATGGCCCCTGTGGGGGCAGGACTGGAAGAAGAGGAGGAGGTAGAGGAGGACATTGGTGCTCAGGAATTATTGAGTGAAATGGGTGGTTTTTCCACTCAGCGGACAGGAGTGGAGGAGCAGGAGCATCTGGTAGAGGAGGAGGAAGAGGAGACAGAGGACCTAGACGCACCGTGGCAGTATGCTGTGGAGATGGAGGCAGGGAGTCCCTCGCATTCCTTGGCACAAATGGCCCATAGCATGCTCGGTTGCTTGCGTAGCGACAGCCGAATAATAACCATCAGACAGAGGGATGACTTTTGGCTGTCCACCTTGTTGGACCCTCGCTACCGTTCAAAAATGGTGGCCTTTTTCACACCTGCTGAGAGGGAGGCCAAAATAACGTACTATAAAAAACACCTATGTAGTCAGCTGGTCTCTGCCTGTCTGCGCCAACGTCCATCCTCAGACACTGTGGGCCCTGTGCGCTCGTGTTCCGCTGCCATGGCAGCAGGGGAGGGGTGGGGTGGTAGGAGCAGTGGCAGCTCCACCAGCAGCGGCTGCCTCAGTCTGCAGTCGATGATGAGTAGCTTTCTTCACCAGCGCAGTGAGGAAACTACTAACCAGCCGCAGCAGCAGCAGCAGCATCAGGTGGACCTGGAGCAGGACCTCAAACAACAGGCTTAGGCCTACTTGGACAGCACCCTGCCAACCGAGGTAGACAATCCCCTTGACTACTGGGCAACGAAACTTGACCTTTGGCCCCAACTAGCTGAATTTGCCCTTGAAAGGCTGTCATGCCCGGCCAGTAGCGTGGCATCGGAGCGCGTGTTTAGTGCGGCAGGAGGTATTGCAACTCCGCGGAGGACACGACTGTCCACCCAAAGTGTGGAGAGACTGACGTTTGTGAAAATGAATCAGGCGTGGATTAGTCTGGATTTCAAACCACCAGTTCCTGACACAACTGACTAAATCCGCCATGAATCATGCCCCAAACATGTGCCACTTTCAGGTCTCCTCACACTGCTGGTGTGTTCCATTTTTTGTCATAGGGTGCTGGCAGATTACGGGCCTCCCATAGCTGCTGCCAGGCCCCTAATCTGCCATGGGCCCCTATACCGCCTCCTCATGCTGCTGCCAAGTCCAGAGTCTCTCATGGGTCCCTGTACGGCCTCCCATTGCTGCTGCCTCCATCGCCACACTCTGCCATGTGCCACTTTCAGGTCTCCTCACACTGCTGGTGTGTTCCATTTTTTGTCATAGGGTGCTGGCAGATTACGGGCCTCCCATAGCTGCTGCCAGGCCCCTAATCTGCCATGGGCCCCTATACCGCCTCCTCATGCTGCTGCCAGGTCCAGAGTCTCTCATGGGTCCCTGTACGGCCTCCCATTGCTGCTGTCTCCATCGCCACACTCTGCCATGTGCCACTTTCAGGTCTCCTCACACTGCTGGTGGGTTCCATTTTTTGTCATAGGGTGCTGGCAGATTACGGGCCTCCCATAGCTGCTGCCAGGCCCGTAATCTGCCATGGGCCCCCGTACCGACTCCTCATGCTGCTGCCAGGCCCGTAATCTGTCATGGGCCACTGTTGTCGCTTGTTGGCATATTCCGCTCGTTCAGATGCTCCTTCTCCTGCTACTCCTCTTCACGGATTCCGTCAGCAGTCTTTCTTGGAATCCGTTTCCAAGAGACAACAGTTTGCGAGCACGCACCCGACGGTGCAGAAGCTGAACGTCCTCCTGTCCAAGTTGCTGCTGCCAGGCTCGTAATCTGTCATGCGCCCCTGTACCGCCTCCTCATGCTGCTGCCAGGTCCAGAGTGTGTCATGGGCCCCCGTACCGACTCCTCATGCTGCTGCCAGGCCCGTAATCTGTCATGGGCCCCTGTACCGCCTCCCCATGCTGCTGCCAGGTCCAGAGTGTGTCATGGGTCCCTGTACGGCCTCCCATTGCTGCTGCCAGGCCCGTAATCTGCCATGGGCCCCTGTACCGACTCCTCATGCTGCTGCCAGGCCCGTAATCTGTCATGGGCCCCTGTACCGCCTCCTCATGCTGCTGCCAGGTCCAGAGTGTGTCATGGGTCCCTGTACGGCCTCCCATTGCTGCTGTCTCTATCGCCACACTCTGCCATGTGCCACTTTCAGGTCTCCTCACACTGCTGGTGGTTTCCATTTTTGTCATAGGGTGCTGTATGGCCTCCCATTGCTGCTGCCTCCACCGCCACACTGTGGCTCCACACTCTGGTTTTGGCCCCGTGACTGCCCAAATGAGTGAAGTGTGCGGTGATTCTAAGATCGACGGCACTCATCTGCATGTCATACTGACTGACAGTATTATTTCTCTTCCCCAGCAGACTCCAAGGGCATTTAAATTAAAGGTACAGTGTTCTGCACTAATATTAAGTCTCTCTGAAGCCTAGAAACACCCTTTTTTAAGTTAAATTCACAGCGAATTTATTCGACTCGAATCGAATATTGTCCACGAATTCGCCGAATCAGTCGAATCGAATTTTTCATTTCTTCGCTCATCTCTAGTTACTGTACTTTAACCATTGGAATTAAAGGGTCAGTTCACAAATGAACAATTTTTTTGTAGATGCTCGGTTAAATCACCAGACCATTCCTTTATAGATTTTTAACACTTTATTGGTGAAAGACCCTGGGTCTGCACACCTGCTGTGGATATTTATAGGGGGTTTTGCTTTCTCTGGTTGAGTTGGAGTATCCAAGATAACCCAGATGTTGATTCTGCCTGCTACCAAAATTATTTTTCTAGAAGTGAATATACAGTGATGTATTATACTACTCATGGCATGCCAATAATGTGTTTTTTTTTGTTTTTTTTTTTTTTTTTTTTTGTTCTTTAGACCTTTACAAAAGCATTTTGGAAACAACCCTTACACCATCTGGAATCGATACAGCCAAGCTGTATCCAATTCTTTTGTCCTCTGGACTTCCTCGGGAAACACTGGGTCAGATTTGGGCAATGGCAAACCAAACTACTCCAGGAAAGCTGACAAAAGAAGAACTATATATTGTGCTTGCCATGATTGGTATCGCTCAGGTAAGACTGCTTCACTTTGTTTCAAAACAGTGTTAGGATTCAGTAGAATGCATGTCTTCTATTGTTTTGATTTCCTTTTTTCTTTTTTTTGTTGTGGTAGTGTGTCATATTCTGTAATACATATTAAATATCCAGACATTAAACCATTGTTAAAGCAAAACTGTGCTGTCCTTTTGTGACTTTCAGTCAGAACTCCAAAGAAATGAGATAAATACCGTATTTGCCGGCGTATAAGACGACTGGGCGTATAAGACGACCCCCTACTTTTCCTGTTAAAATATAGGGTTTGAGCTATACTCGCCGTATAAGACTACCCCTCTTCCAACGCACACCAAATAAAAATGAAAAAACATCAGATTTGATTTCAATATGGTATGGTATTTCAGTATGGTATTCCAATGATGGGGTGCTATTCCTCCCACTGACACCAATGATGGGGCATGATTCCTCCCACTGATACCAATGATGAGGCACTACTCCTCCCACTGACACTAATGGTGCCCCATCAGTAGTGTCAGTGTGTGAGGAATAGTGTCCCATCATTAGTGTCAGTGGGAGGAATAGTGCCCCATCATTGGTGTCAGTGGATGAAATAGTGCCCCATCATTAGTGTCAGTGGGAGGAATAGTGCCTCATCATTGGTATCAGTGGGAGGAATAGTGCCCCATCATTGGTGTCAGTGGGAGGAATAGTGCCCCATCATTAGTCAGTGGGAGGAATAGTGCCCTATCATTGGAGTCAGTGGGGGAGGAATGGTGCCCCATCATTGGTGTCAGTGGGGGAGGAATAGTGCCCCATCATTGGTGTCAGTGGGGGAGGAATAGTGCCCCATCATTGGTGTCAGTGGAGGAGGAATAGTGCCCCATCATTGGTGTCAGTGGGGGAGGAATAGTGCCCCATCATTGGTGTCAGTGGGGAGGAGGAATAGTGCCCCATCGTTAGTGTCAGTGGGGGAGAGGAGTGGCTGCTCCTTCTTTCAGTTCGGCAGCTTGATTTTCGCGGGGCCGTTCGGCTCCGCCTCCTCGCCGGTGATTGGTCGCCTGTGTGCGCTGGTGCCCAATCACCGGTGAGGAGGCGGAGCCGAGCGGCCGCGCGACCATCGAGCGGCCGAACTGAAAGAAGGAGCAGCTGCGCTTCCTGGACCAGATCATCGTGGGACCGGGACCGGAGCCAGGTGAGGTACAGCAGCCCCTCTGCCCACCCCTGTACTTAGGACACCGCCCCTGGAAAAAGTGCCACCCTGACACCGGCTCGCCGTATACCGGTGTATAAGACGACCCCCGACTTTTCAGAAGATTTTCAGGGGTTGAAAAGTCGTCTTATACGCCGGCAAATACGGTACTTTGTTCTTGTCCTTTTTTTGTTTGTTCGAGTTCTTCCGCCCTCCAGTGCCTAAAGCATGAAAAGATGGGTGGTCCCATGACTAGCATTAAGTGATTTGGCCTGTGCAAAACGCTCTAGAGAGTATTTACTGGCCAAACAAGTAAAAGTGATTTGTAAATATAAGGCTTCTGGTTGGTTCTGACATGAATATAAGGCACCTTACTAAGGTGAACTCTTAAGATTTGCTCCGTTTAAATATTTGTAGTTCCAATTTGGCACACTCATATTGTAGTATTAGTTCAAAATGTGTTAATGAAGTTGAAGTAGTTGCAGTACAAGTAGATATTTTAGAAAGTAATTATGCTATTAAAGCATTATTTTGGTAAGATTCTGCATAGTGCTTATGTTCTCATAATACTGAAGCTGAAACCCAGCTTAGCACCTAAAGACACATTCAAAATACATACAGTAAATCTAAACTGATTTATGTGTCAAAACACTGGTATTGCTGCTCACTTTTGTGATTTTATACTCCCTATCACACTTCATATCCATGATATCATCAGTCCTGTATCGTGCAGCTTCTTTTGTACCTCCCTACCCATTGCATGTGTATATATGAGCATCATCACACTTTTTAAGATGCTTGTAGATTTTTGCTTACATTTGAGATCAGCTTGAGATGCATTTGAATTCCCAAAACCATTACGTTCAAGGTATACTATGAACAATAATTGTCAGTTTTTGTTGTCATGATCATACATGCAGGATCATGGCAACTGCTTGTCATACAGAAGCTATGATGGCAACTTGCTTGACTGTGAAGGATAGGAGAGTCTAGTTCTGCTTTAACATCAATATAAGTCAGAGCCTCATGTACAGTCTAGGCCTAGGACCTAACTGAATGCACAGGGAAATGGAATAGTATTGAAAACAAACAGGTTCATTAAACACCTGAGCTATTCCAGGACTGGTATTACCTTACAAATATTTTCAGATCCATATTAATAAAAAATTTTTGGAAACTTTTGTTAATGCAGGCTACTTCTGTCAAGTGCAGTTATGAAAATATAATATTGCTCCTGCACTGCCTGGGCGCAGGAAGTAAACTGGTAGTTATGCTGAATGGCCTCAGCTGGCCTGTGTGCAAGAGACCCTATGATGGTGCTTATTTACTTTTTTTTTTTTTCTTCAACAGTCTATACTGTATGCAGGTCAGATTTACAATACAATGCACCTCTGTAAAGATGTTAGATTGAAAAATGTGGTTCTCTTTTAGTTTCCTATTGTAACACCTACATATTTCTTTTGTTTTCATTGAAACAGAGGGGAGAATGTTCCTTGAATATGGATATACTGAGTCAGTATTCCTCAGCACCTATACCAACTCTAGGTAGCTTTGCAGTAAGTTTTCCCTCGGCTGTAGATCCGTTGCGTGGCGTATCTCCAAGGCTTGCTGCCTCTAAGCCTCTGGATGTTAGTCAGCCAGTGGTCACAATGAAGAAGAGTACACCAGCTCCTGCAGGAAATGTCACACTGCAGACTTTCATGCCACCAACCTTTACTCAGCCGGTAAGTATGTCGTCATATCTGAAAGGTAGCTCCTGCGTCATAGAATTATCTTTTTATTAACTTAACAATAGTAAATCCCAATAGAATTAACATGCTCCATGGTTTTAGGATATGTCTTCATTATTTTTTATTATTATGCAGTATTTATATAGCGCCAAAGGGTATGCTCAGCGCTGTACAGTAGCAGGGGGGACAGAACATGAGACAAGACAGTAACAATACAATACACGAGGGGTTCGAGGGCCCTGCTCTTTCGAGCTTACAATCTAGGATATTCTTTAATTCTAGCCAGGTGACTTGTTAGCACAGTGCTAACATGCAAATACAATAGGCATTCACAAGCTTAATTTTTTAGTAATGCAATTAAAAGAAAATTTGACTTAAAAGCATGTTAGATCATCCCATTCTCTTAGGAGCAATCAGCCTAGTTGGTTTCTGTGCTGTGTAGTGACCGTACAGTTTTGATTGTGCTTCTTGTACAACTAGTCCTGAGTGCTATGATTAGAACAAATAGACTGAGACACTTAGTTGCCCTACTGGATGACTATGTGTACAGGGTCATGGGTTTTTTTTTTTGGTTTTTTTTTTTGGTTTTTTTTGCAGAAGCCAGAGAGTTAAATAATCTGAATCTTTCCTATATTTTCCTATATTTCTCAGGAACCCTGAGATCTCTGGGTGTCTTGCATATCTGCTGTGGCCATTATGAGTGGGTCCATATTTGATTTTTTAAAAATATATTTTATATTCTGGAGAATGCAACACTGTAAACTGGAACATGAAAAGTTGGAGACTGTTACAGGGTATCTGAAGCATGAAAAGATGGGTGGTAATGAGTTAAACTCTCCAGTGATCAAGAATAGGAGTTATAGCTGGGGGATCTCACTGTAGAGCTATCCAAGATATATAATACAGGAGTGGACTTGGCCAAAAGATTCCATCTATAACCAGAACATCACTTTTGCTGGACAATGCAGGAATAGCCTGGATGTGATCTTGGGGTGCTAAGTTCAATGTGGGGTGCTTTCCAGTCTCCCTCCCTAAAGTTTTGGTTGTTCTTTTCAGATCCAGAGCTACTGGTATTGATTCATCACTTGCTCTGTCTCTGAAGACACACTTAGTAAGTAGGTTAGTTAGGCCAAGCAGTTGGCAGCTACGTCACTTGTACCCACTTCCCGTGGGTTCTGCCGCAGAAGGAGTTAAAAGCTGTGAAACTGATTGCTGATGTAATTCGATGGGCGAAGTATTGTGTGTGTGTGCGCGCGTGCACGCACGCTCCGCGCCCTTTTCTGCAATACAGCATTGAAGAAGCATCTCTCTGCTGCTCCTGCCATGTGGAACTAAAGTCAGTTCCTGCTGCCTGCCTACAGTGACTTGGTCACCTCCAGTCATCTGATCTTCACCTGCTACCTGCTGTATGGGTTTCATGAATACTTGGTCTTGCCTCCTACTCTTGGCCTACCTTTTTCCTTACTGTCATGCAGTTGCAACATGTCTTACTCATAAAATAGACGGGACAGGTCCCACTGTATCGGGCTCACTCTCCACTTAACTGCTCCGTATCTACTTACAGGTTGCCTACTGATGGTATCAGTGTCTTCAGCCTGGAGTCATATTGCCCTCTGCTCCTGACCTTGCAGTCCTTTTTAGCTCTGTTGGTTATGGCTGGATCCTCTGCCCTTTGGCAAGATTGGCAATTTGACCAAAATCACCCAGTTATTTGCTGACTCTGATCACAAAGAGCACAAATGAATTCCCATGCCCTTTGTAATGGATTTTATGTTGGATTTTGCCTGCAGCACTAGCTGGAGCTGATCTAGCAGCCAGACTCTTGCCTGTTGCTTATTCATTCCTTGCCACCAAGGAGCTACAGTCTGCTGCTGTTACTCCCAAATTATAGGAGGCTGTTTTGAGTCTTATTGATGCAGTGCACCTTACTTTGAATCAGCCTGTTTCTTCTACCAGTGCTGTTTCCGAGTCATTTTAAAGCCGTATTAAACTCAAAAGCAAACTTTTTTTTATATTGCATCTTACCACTTCTCACATGTGATGGCTGCATTAGTTTTCTTTGTTCTGTTTTCATCTGGTGATCAGTTTACCTGGATGAGACAAACCATTTAACACTGGCAGTGGTGCTTTCAATGATCTGCTTTATTTTATTTAAAACCTTTATCCCAAAACTGGTGATAAAGTGTGATCTGAAGTTTGGCTTCAATTGTTTAGTGTATTTAAATCTGCTAGTTCATATAACCCCCCCCCCCTTTCCTCCTCCCCCCTCTAGACTGACAGTGTTGCTGTCTGCTGTGCCCCCTGTGCTTATTCATCTAAAGTGGGGATACTGTAATACAGGAGTTTTTGTTATTGGCCAGATCACCAGATGAAGACAGAGGGGGAAAAAAAGAAAACTAATGCAGCCACCACATCTATTGATTGGTAAGCTGCAGTATATACATTTTTTTTTGGGGGGGGGAGGGGGGGTTAATACTGCTTTAAACTAAGACCAGAAAGACTTTTTTTTTTTTTTTTGTTCACCTCTTTTATTAAACTACTACTCTATGGAGTTTTGAAGCATCCTAATACGTTAACAAGTGCCTGTCTTTAAAGATTCAGCCGATAAGCTACTGGAAGCCATTTCAAGAGCCGCTGTTCTTACTGGTGAGTCCTGCCCTTCTCCTGACCCTAGCTGTGATTTTACTTTGTATATTAATTTCTGATTGGTCAAAATCCCTTACAAAAAAATCTTGCTACTGCAAAGGGTTGATCCTTTAGTTTATTAAACTTGTGGAGCAGATGGCTATAGTTTGCTGGAATTCTCTTCATCTCTTGTATTTGTCTCATGTTAGTACATATGCATAGGGCACTTTGGCTTAGGTGGTGGACTATGGAACCCATGTACAAAAAGCAATTTATCCACATGGCCGCCAAGGGGAAAAAAAACAGTTCTTGAGAATATCGTCCAGGGTGCTACTGGTGCCTAGGGCACCTGTGTTTCTCAGCAGAAGAAACCACAAAAAACCTGTAAAGTTTTCTCCCTCTCTGAATGTTAAGGAACACCCCTCTCCATTTTCCACTTTTTTGTAACCTTTTTCAAGCTTTGCTCATCATCCAAGACCTAGAACTACGAGCATGTCAAATCTCCAGACTAATCGTCCTCTACATGAAGGTTTGCCCCCACTTTCCAGAGTGCGTGGACATCTGTTTACCTTTTTGAGGATACTTGGAGAGCTTTCATTTCAGATATTGGGTGTAGGATATCCCAGGGTCACAAAACTGGAGTTTCACTCCCTGCCCCTTCTCATTTTCTCCCCACTATCCTTAATGTGTCACTGTACAGACCAGCGGATATCCATCAAGCCCTTTTTGGGTCTTGTAAATCATGGTGTCATTGCCCCACAATAGTTTCCGGGTATTTACACCAAACTTCACTTTTCTCAAACCCAAAAGGAGCCATTCACCCAATTTTGGATTTCAAGGCTGTGAATATGTTTCCATTTGGGTCCTAAAATTCTAAATGGGATTCTTCAGATCGGTTTTCCCCTCCCTTCACTAGGAGCACTTTCTGGCTTCTGTGTAAATCAGAGATGCTTATTTGCATGTCTCAATCTTTCCAGCATATCAGCAAGTCCTATGCTTATCTGCGGGGGTCCCTACAGTATTGCACTTTGTGTGAACCTTGGGGCATCCACCCTAGGAGTTTCTCTGTGGGACAAATCCTTTCTATCCCGCAGCTGGGTTTGGATGAACATTTGACCCTCAGACAATTTGGGGAGGAATTCCCCCCAAAGGTTAAAGTCTTCCAGTGACTCTTAATGCTCTCTCTATTGCTTTGCTACAAAACTGAGCCATGCTGGTAGTAAGAGGGGGTTATCCTGGTCTGGCCCAGGGGTGGACTGACAACTCATGGGGCCCCTGGGCAATAGGGGATCATGGGGCCCCTGTGTCAAAGCACACCCTAAAAAGTCTATAAAAAAGGTAACGGGCATTTCATGGGGCCCCCTACTGACCCCGGGCCCTCAGGCAGTGCTCGAATGGTCAGTTAGCCCCTGGTCTGGCCTACAGTTTTTTTTGCCAGTGTCCAATACACCTGTAGGTGAAAGTGGGACAGTAAAACGTTGTGTCCCTCAGTGGACTGCAAAAAAATGTAATGCTTTCATTCCATTCTTATAGCGGAAGGTGGCAGATTTTTCCTGAATCCATGACCGTTTCTTTCTGCATCCTACAATGTAGCACGTGCCAGATATTCTCCATTCCCATTTTCAGTGCTTACTTATATTAGAGTTTACCTTGGTCATGTGACAACAGTGTCTGCACTTCATTGGTGTGTTTACTAAATTGCAGAAGGTTGTGTCATTCTGCTTCAGTGGGGATACAAATATTAGCATGATTTGTCTGCGCTCATAGCCAATACAAAGGGCTTGTTTACTTCACAATATGCAGCATAATACATTATACAGTCCAATGTGGTGTTATTGTCACGTGAACCCCAACACATATTTACAGTATACAAGACACCAGAGCTATAAAACTTCACAAAACACAGATTTTTAATGATCTGTGCGTAAAATAGCTTAGACCTTTTTTTGTGGCCTTGTCAGGCCATTTAAAATAAATCCACTGCTTAACCCTACGCACTTCAACGCATGAAAATATGTTGCAGCACACTGCGTAGTGATCACAGTGGGCCCTAAATGGCATTGCATACCTCCTGAGAGTAAAATTTGTGAACTTCATACCTCCTTACTTACCTGAGGTTGCTGCAGCATTTCTTTGATTTTTTGGCTCAGTGTATGTGTAAGATTAATCCACATTGGTGGTATTTGGTGCTATGTAGAAATTTGCTGTGATACTGATGCCAGAATAGAAAAGTTATAAAAAAAAGCTATAGACAGGATTTTATAGATCAGTGTACTAGTAATTTGCTGAAAATTTTCATAAGATTTTGCTGGTCTAGTGAACAAAGCTTAAAGGATAAGTTCACCTGAACAAAATAAATACATAAAGCAGGTAAAAGTGTGCATTTATTATTTTAACTTTTTTTTTTTTACTAGGAGCTTTAACAGCAAATCTGCTGATCGCGTGTTCCATACAGGACCCCTGCAGACCTGTCAGTGTGTCTGTGTGCTTGTACCCTGTACAGGCAAGCGCGCACACAGTGCCATGGTCGTTCTTTGAGAACTACAAGCTGACAGCCGCAAAGGCTGTCAGTACTTGCACTTTTATTGTGAATGAATGACACGGCCAGGCGTGCAGAGCCCTGCTCATCCTCGTTTTTTTAAACAGTGACAGCAAGCAGGGGGAGATGATCCCCCGCTAGCTGTCACTCTATGCAGCGGAACAGGCAGCAGCTCCGGCAGTGGGATCATGTTACATGTTCCACCCAAACAAAAAAAGGGGGAACATATAACATGTTCCCAAAGGTAAACTTATTCTTTAAGTGGACGGTGATCTAAATGGGTCTTGTCTAGGTTCTGCCTTCAGTAACTCATCTCATCATTATGCCTTGTGCAGCTTTTCAAGCCAGAAGATGATGATTTCCAAGACTTTCAAGAGGCATCCAAATCTGGACCCATTGATGACTCTTTCCCTGATTTCCAAAGTGATATGTCCAAAATATCATCTTCATTGTTGAAGAGCAGGTAGCAAAATGTTTCTGTTGTACACTGCACTCCATAGGAATATTATACTGTATATACGTTTTGATAAACCTTTTCCTACATGCAGTATTGTGTTATTTTCATCATATACGAACAAATCATTTTTCATGCTGGTAATGTGGGCATATCGACATGTAGGTTGTAGTAAATCCCTCTACCCAGTCACATTTTAGTGTCCTGTGACCACATAATTTACAGAGCATCTTCAATAACAGAATTATGTAGTCTGCCATTACTGACCTCCAAAAAATGCTAGTGGCCTAGCTTTTTTTTGGCTCCAGTACTTTCTGAAATGCTAATAGATCTGTCTCAAGCTTGCATGTAATGGAAGCTCTGTGCTTGATGTGTTCTTCTGTAACCCACTTGACTATCTCTTCATAGTGTTTAAGTGCCTATGTATGTCACTGCGGCATATCTGTGCATCATTCTGGCATGCCGTTGATCCTGCAATTGTATTCTGTAGGATGCACTGCAGCATTTACAGGGAACGGAAGAATAAATCGGAAAGTACCTAAGAGATCATTTGAGGGAAACCTGTTCTAAAGTTCAGCTTTGTTTCAGTATTTTTATTAGGAAAGTTTTTTGTTTTTAAGAATATAACTAGCTCAAAATACGCCCAGAGACATCCTGCTGACTTGTCTTAGTCAAATAATGAAATGTCCAATGACTTCAAGAAGGGACGGCAAAAAGCCGAGCCAAATAGCAGCAGTAATCCAACATAATATCGGAAAAAGAAAAGAGAAAAGAAGAAAGGTTTAGAAGAAAAGAAAAAAAAAAAAACATGAAAGAAGGAAAACTAGAGGGATCACGGATCTGGGGCTAGCACTGGCAGCAACTATAGGAGCCATAACTAGTAGGTGGCAGGGATGGTAAGGAATAACTTATCCAAGGTTCCCAAACCTTAAAGAATCTTGGATGAGAATCGTGAAGAATGCTAGACATCTGTTCATTGATCAACATAGCATTCATCCGGGTCTTCACCCCCTGGAAGGCTACCGAAGGGGTTCTCCAAACTTGAGCTATAGTACGTTTGGCCGAAATGAATAGGTAGGATGCCAATTTCTGTTGAGACCTAGATAGACCCAAAATTGGGCAATGCAGGAGGGCCACCTTTGCATCCCTACGGACCGTAATATGAAATAGCTTTTGTAGCAAACCAAAAACCCTAGACCAGAAGCCTATCAGTCGCGGGCACGACCACCAAATGTGCAAGACGTCCCCGCGTAGACCACAGTTCCGGAAACTCCTATCTCTGCCAGTCGGATTAAAGTGAGCAGTCCAAGCCGGGACCCAGTAGCACCGCAGTAGAACTTTGTAGGCTGCCTCAAGAGTGACTGTATTGAATGAACATTTCGCCACCGTCCCCTAGGCCAGTCCTCTGCCGCAATCGAAACGCCCAGATCTCACTCCCTTTGAGAGACATAAGACAGGGGTGATGAGGAAGACCTACTGTTAAGGGAGGCATAAATTACAGAAATGAGACCAGGGGACCCTGGGGAATGTTGACAAGCGTGTTCAAAGGGCGTTTTGCGATAAGGATATGTAGAGGTATGACGGAGGGATAGGACCCAGTGGTGCAATTGCAAATACCGATAATATTCGCATGGCGGGACCCCCCTTGATTCTCAAAGAGACTCCCAAGATGGAAGCATACGAGTGCTCAGAAAATCGTGTACAATAACAAAGCCATGGGAGGTCCACTAAGAGAAAGAAGGGGGATGTTCTAGGCCTGGCGTAATAAAGGATTGTGTTATCGGCAAAAGAGGTAAAAATGACTAAATCAAATTACTCGAATATTTTACAGAATCCCAGGTTCTTAAACTGTGAAGCATGATAGGGCTCAAATCCGGAGGGCGCAACTTAGGTGGGAGTCAAAGCAACGTAGTTAAGGAAAGCGGAGAAAAGTTGGGTAACTCCAAGAGTACCCATAACGGGATATCAGTCGTGGCATGAAGCATAGACAACTGGGAAATCTGAGCCACCAAATAGTATCTAGAAATGTGTGGAACTGCCAAACCTCCATGTAAACTAGGAGTATAGAGAGTAGCTCTAGGCACTCCTGGGACGTTTCTGAGCCCAAATAAAACTGAGAATCCGGCTCTGTAGTACACGAAGAAAAGATGCAGGGAGAGTACGGAAAAAGTACAGGTTCTTCGGCAGGATATTCATCTTAACAGCATGTATCCGGCCAATCCATGATAAAGCTGGAAACTGCCGAGAATGAAGCAGGGAAGTAACAGAGCGCAGTATGGGGTAATAATAATTATAATTAGCCGAAAATAAGGCAGAGTAGGAGGAAGTAAGTGTAACGCCAAGATAAGCCAGAGAATGAGATGCCGAACGGTAGGGAAATTGTGTCTGCAACCGTTCAACCAGGTCAGCAGGGAGTGTAATATTCAATTCCGTGGTTTTAGACAAATTGATGCAAAAGCCAGATATAGTCGAAAAACGGTCCAATATGACCTGGATATTGGGGAGAGTGATGAGGGTTGGTTAAAACTAAAAAGGCATCATCCACATAAAGGTTAGCCTTGTATTGAGTGCCCGCATAGGGACACCAGAAATATCCAGGTGATTTTGAATGGCTGCAGCTAAAGGTTCAAGAGCGAGAACAAAAAGAGCAGGTGATAATGGGCATCCCTGTCTCATGCCCCTGAAAATAGGGAAGGATGAGGGAAAAAAAACCCCTGCATATTTAACAGAGGCCGAGGGAGACGAATATAAAGCCGAGATCCAAGCCAGAAATGCATCACCAAACCCCCATCTAGACAGCGCATATGTCAAATTTTCCCAAGCAAGTGAGTCGAACGCTTTATAAATGTCTAGGGATAAAAGAAACCCAGGTATCTTGCGGTGATGTAAAATATGAATGAGATAGATGACTTTATGGATGTTATCAGCAGCTTGTCGCCCCGGAACGCAGCCAACCTGAACTTGATGAATAAGTGAGAGTAGATACTTATTAATTCGGGTGCTCAGAATCTTTCCCAGAATCTTCAAGTCCACGTTTAGCAGCAAGATCGGTCTGAAAGCTTGCGGGTCAAAGGCATCTTCAGCTTTCTTAGGGATCATAGTAATGTGCGCCTGAAGAGACTCCAAAGAAAGCCGAAAACCCTGCTTCAAAGAATTTGAAAGGCCATCAAATGAGGAACCAGAACGGTGGCAAATTTTTTATAATAGAGCCCAGAAAACCCATCTGGGCCTGGAGCTTTGGAGGCCTTCAAAGATTTGATGGCTTGGTAGAGTTCAGATTCAGAAATATCCACATACAGGGCATCTCGGGCTGTGTCGGATAAAGAGGGTAGTCATAGTTAAGCAAAAAAGCTATCGGCATGTTCAGCGACAAAGGTGTTCGGTTTTTGGTAAAGAGAGGACAAAAAATCTATGAGTAATCTTCACAGGGTCTGAGGTAAGGCCACCGCCCCTCATGCAGAGTTGAACAGGTTTATACGTGCTACCAAGTGAATTAAGTTTCTTGGCCAACATTGGCCCCGGTTTATTGGCGCAGGTATAAAACCTATGTCCGGCCCAACGTAAGGCCTTCTCAGCTCGTGTAGTGGAGAGAAGATCAAGTTCAGCAGCCACCACATCTCGAGCTTTCCTATTGGCCGTAGTCAGGCAGGCTTTCCAAGTAGCGTCCACCACGGCCAATATCGAGGTCCATTCCAACATCTTCTTCTCTCTGGCCCATTTCCTGGACGAGGCAATTTGAATCAGATGACCCCTAATGGTAGCTTTTGTGAGCCTCCCACAGTGAAACGGTTGAGGAAACAGAACCCACATTGTCCGTAAAATAGGATTGAATGTGCGAAAGAACCGAAAGAAGCCTGAGCAGGGATTCATTGAGTCTCCACAGAAAAGAGGGCCGAGCCATACCAGAAAGACACAGTGAAAAGATCAGTGGGTCATGATCAGACCAGGGTGAGGTCGAGATGACAATCTTTTGAATTAAAGATAAATGTTGGAAGGAAATGAAAACATGATCTATTCTACAAAAGCTCAAGTGGGGGACCGAATAAAAAGTGTATTCCCACGACGTAGGGTGCATTTCCCGGTAGACATCAACCAAACCATAAGCTTGCAGCGTAGCACGCAATTTAGATTCCTGAGAGAGGTTGTGGCTAGGGGTCCCTCCCATCGGGTAATGGCGATTGACAGAGGAATTAAGAGCAACATTCGAGTCGCCCAGCAATAAGAGGATACCACGTTGGTGGTGCGAAATCACCTTCAGTAAGTGAGAAAAAAATTTGTGTTGAAATCTATTTGGCGCGTAATAACCCACCAGGGTCACCTCCTGATCCCAAAGGGATCTACCGGTGGGGTCAGCTATTTCCAGGTTGCAGGTAAACGGCAGATTGTGTCTAAAAGCAATCACCACGCCCCTATGCTTTTCAAGGGCCGAAGCAGAGAAAAAGGTCGGAAAATGGTGGGAGAGGTAGCGCGGCACGGAGGATTGAGAAAACCTGGTCTCCTGTAGGCAGACCACGTCCACGTCTTGGGAATTAAGATGATGAAACACTCTTGAACGCTTGGTTGGAGAATTAAAACCATGGATATTTTGAGAGAAAATCTTCAAAGGTTTTAAAGCCATACTGAGTCAAGGGAATTCAGCTGCCCTAGTACGCAAGGAATAACAGTCCAATCCTCAAATGCAGCCTTACCCTGGGCTGCCCCGGTTCCGTGAGAAAAAAGAAAAAAAACTAACGAAAAACGAGACATAAGAAGAAAATGTACACTCTAAGGTAGTGTACCGAAACCACACTCAGTGGAAATTGCGTCCTAACGGTAAGGACACACTCGCTCAGACTTCCACCCCACCTAGCATTCCTCACACTAAAACCCCCTCAACACTCCACTCCTTCGACCTCGCTACCACTTAAGAGGTCACTAAGGTCTTCTCTGAAGCCTGCCTCACCACCTACCCCCTTGACCTGTCCCCTCACAACTCCTACGATCACTCTCTTCCTCCATCCTACGCTCTCTCACACTCATCTTTAATCTTTCCCTCTCTACTGGCACATTCCCCTCCCCTCTAAAACACGCGCACATCACGCCCATACTTAAAAAAACCCTCCCTGGATCCCACCGACCTGAACAACCTTAGACCCATCTCCCTGCTGCCATTTACATCCAAACTCCTAGAGCGCTTAGTTTATAATCGCCTGAGTTCCCACCTCACCGACAACAACCTCCTTGATCCCCTACAGTCTGGCTTCCACCCCCTACACTCCACTGAAACTGCCCTACTCAAACTCACCAACGACCTGCTAACCGCCAAAGCTAATGGCCACTATTCCGTGCTCCTACTCCTCGACCTCTCTGTGGCTTTTGACACGGTTGACCTCCTCAAACTACACTCTCTTGGCCTCAGAGACTCTGTTCTCTCCTGGTTCTGTTCCTATCTATCACAGCGCTCCTTCAGTGTTACCTATAACGCTGCCACCTCCTCTTCACTCCCCCTCTCTGTTGGGGTCCCTCAAGGTTCTGTCCTCGGGCCCCTTCTCTTCTCCATCTACACCTCTTCCCTTGGCCAGTTGATACTCTCACGGCTTCAACTACCATCTCTATGCCGATGACACGCAAATCTATCTCTCTACCCCTCACCTCACCCCTTCAGTCTCCGCCCGTATCACAAGCCTACTGACCGACATATTGGATTGGATGTCACTCCACTTCCTCAAACTAAATCTTTCCAAAACTGAGCTCCTAGTTTCCCCCCAGCCCGCCCCCCCCCAACTTCTCCATCAAGACCAATAACACCACCATCAGTCCCTCCCCTCAAGCCAGAGTACTAGGTGTCATCCTAGACTCCAATCTGTCCTTCCACCCCAGGTCCATTCGCTGACAAACTCATGTAGACTTCACCTCCGCAACATCTCCAAAATACATCCGTTCCTTACCCCGGAAACCACTAAGAAACTCATTCATTCACTCCCTCATATCACGCCTCGACTACTGTAACTCCCTCCTCATCGGCTTACCTCACCGCAGGCTATCCTCGCTTCAGTCTATCTTGAATGCTGCGGCCAGACTCATCCACCTTACTAACCGCTCCATATCTGCCACCCCTCTCTGCCAATCCCTCACTGGCTTCCGATTGCCCAGTGGATAAAATTCAAAATGCTAACATTGACGTATAAAGCTGTTCATAATACTGCCCCAAACTACATCACCAAGCTGGTATCCAAATACCACCCAAAACGTACTCTCCGCTCCTCACAAGACCTACTCTCTAGTTCCCTGGTCTCCTCCTCCCATGTCCGTCTCCAGGACTTCTTCAGGGCTTTCCCCATTCTCTGGAACTCTCTGCCCCAATCCATCAGACTATCGCCTACTCTCCTCACTTTTAGGCGCACTCTGAAAGCCCATCTCTTCAGGGAAGCCTACCCCGCCCTCAGCTAATTACTGAACTCCTCCACTCTTCCTGCCACTCCATCACCCACAGCTATTTCCTCCTGTACCACTATCCCCTCCCTCCTAGATTGTAAGCTCCAAGGAGCAGGGCCCTTGAACCCCTCGTGTATTGAATTGTATTGTTGCTGTACTGTCTCGTGTACTGTCTCCCATTATAATGTTCAGCACTGAGCAAACTGTTGGCGCTATATAAATCCTGTATAATAATAATAATATGGGTGTGTCATAAACAACATAATACTAAAAGAACCTTTATTGGGAGGGGAAGGGAAAAGGGGAAGGAAAAAAAAAAAGAGGGGGGGGGAACAAAACAAGCAAAAAGACGTCAAGTACATTACCTTTAATAATGCATAATATGACACCATAACACATAAAATGTAAACAGGTACACAAACATATCAGCAGAATAGAAATAAGGCGTTCACGGGTCACAGCCCTGTTAGATCGGAAGCCGGCACCAATCATATAAGGCATAGGACCATGAGTCAAAGAGGTACAATAACCCCCCCCCCCCCCCCCCCCCCCAAAAAAAAAAACAAAAACATCGAACGATTTTCTCTTTGTTGATGAGCAGGATGTTTTAACTGATAACGATATTCTGAACGAAAAAATCCGGTTGAACAAGCAAGTGAAAATTTTTGTTGTTTCGCATCTGAATGACCGATTTTCTCTGTGGTGGTATGACGGTCATACAAAAAAAATCTATCAAGCGCTGTCGTGCATGGAGCGGAAACAGAAGATGACCCGGATGTTTATGTCCAAGGAATCTTTGTAAACACGAATGAAAAATCCAAATGTTAAAAGTAGATTTGCCTAATGAGATAATGAAACCAGAATTATGCATATTAAATTTTATGTATCACTATTTATGTATATAGGTAATGTAATAAACTATATTATACTCATTGCTGTTAATTGTGTATATCGCTCGTTCTGGCTGGAAGGGCAAGGCTACAAGTTCACACTGCATCACTTCCACTTGTACGGAAGACGTCAACACTATGTATTGCCCGTCGAACGATTTTTTTTTAGATTGGTTAATGTGGACCACGATTTTGACCAATGAATGAACGCCTCTCGGTCATTGGATGACCGATCGGTCGATTTCTAACTGTGTATTCCCACCTTAGGGCACTTTAAATATGACCAATGTTATAATAATGAATATACCAATGGTTTACTTTAGATATGTTGCATTTAGCATACATTTTTAAAATTGCTAGTCTTTCTTTCCATGCATTATTTTGGAGATGTAAAAATATTGTAACATCGACTTTGTTTTTGCACAGTGCTCCGCCTTTGCTTATGCCAGTGTCTGGAACACAATCATCTGTAGCTCCTGTGGTTGATAAATATGCAGTATTTAAAACCATCAATGTGGACCGCAAACTGGAAAGCACAAGTACTTTCTCAGGTAAGGCCCATGTTTTAAAAAAAACAAACAAAAAAAAAAACTGCGTAAGTATTGTATTCTGCTTAAATCGGTTTTTCAGAATTAAAAATTGATTATTTCAACTGTTTATCACTGTAGTCATCAGTTCTTCTGTATCCCCTGCTGATTGCTATGGGCACTGCACTTTCCCACTGAAACATTGACCCAGCTACAGACTTTAAGACTTCTATGAATTATTGCAAATTGATTCAGGACACAAATCAAGTGTGTAAAAGGTATTCATTTCCTTAGAAAATCATTGGTATTCCAGCTTAACGCGAGCTACTCTTAAAACTGCCCCTCCTAACACCGATGCTTACTAACGTGTATTTTCAGCTCTCTCCGATCCAGTCATGTGATCTCCCCTGTGTCAGCCAACAGCAGCTGCAGGGGAGAGGAGGGAGTGCTCCGATAACAGTTAGTAAAGCCTGGAGTAGTGACATCGCCCATAGGCGTCAATTGCTCATCTGCTCAGTGTTCCCTTCTCTCCCCCTGAAGCTGCAGTGGCTGACACATGGAAACTGGATCACGTAACTGGGCCTGAATATAGGTAAGTATATACATCTTTCTTACACAGGTTGGTTATCTTTTTTTCTTTTTAAAAGAAAAGCCATGCCAGGGAATAGACATCACAGCATGGATGATACTTTTGTTAGCCAGAAAAACCTGTTTGATTTAGTTGTACCTTTTTATTACTAGTGCCTAAATGACCTTACTTTTCTTGATAAACTCCACCAACTACCATCTCTCTGTACAATGGGTTTTTTCAGTCACCGAGTTAGTCTTTCAGTGAAAATGCAGCTGCAGCGCATGAAGTCAGCGGAAGCCAGGCCCCAGTAGTAAAGTGAAACTAAATGATGGGGCACAGATGATGCCTTTCTGACTACTGAAGGAGCCCTGTGCTCTCTGCTGCTAGGCAGAACTTTAACAGTTAGGTTTAAAGAACTGTGTTGAAGGGTTTTTGTTTGCATTCATACAAGTATGAGAATGCAACCCCCCCCCCCCCCTTGAAGTAAGTCAGTTGCAGGTCAAACAGGAGGCCGCATGCACCTGTCAAGGAATTTTTAATGATTTCAAAAGCATGTCAAACTGATGCCATTGACACAAGCCCATAGTTCATCAACACAGGCCCTAAGATGGAGTATAGGTTCACTTGAAAGTGGTATACTACCTTTGCAGCTGCTACAGTACAAGAATAGACTACCATAAGAGAATTTATTCTCTCATAGCGAGGGTGGTTTTCCGTATTTTTCTCATAAGTTGAGAGTTGTAAAGAGCTATTTATACTAATAACGTCTGAATAAACCCCGCAGTAAAGTCTGCTTAATCGCTTGCCCGACCACCCACAGTACTTTTACTGTAGCATTAATATATATTAATTTTTTAATTTTTTTTTGCATTTTCAGGGGGGAGTTCGACCGCCCTACCTGCACTGCTGATCATGGCTGCGGGTGTCAATCAGCGGGTCCCGGTCGGTGTTTACAATGCAGCCCTCCTCCCTGTCAGTTTGGGCACACTGATCAGGATGACTGAGCACAGCCATCCTGATCAGTGTGCTTACAGTGATGCACACACCCCCTGCCCCCTAGTAAAACACTCCCATCACACAGTTAACCCTTTGCCTCCAAATGTTAACCCCTTCCTCCCCACTGCCATTAGTACAGTGACAGTGCTTTTTTTGCACTGATCACTGTCTTGGTGTCACTGGGGATGTCAGTGACCCCAAGTCAGTCGTCCCCCCGTGTCAGAATGTCCGCCATAGTCCCGCCATAAGTTGCTGATCGTCACCATTGTTAGTATAAAAAAAAAAAAAATCTATACCGCCATTTGTAAACACTATATCTTTCACGTAAACCAATTCATTTACACATAATGAGTCCCCTTTTCTTTTTTTTTTCTTTTTTTTTTCCTTAGCAAAGACATGCCACAGAATACATTTTGGACAAAATTTATGACTATTTGATTTATAAATTTTTTTTTAGTGGATGTGTGTTATAGCAAAAAGTCCAAAATACTGTTTGTTTGTTTTTTTGTTTTTTTTTCAATAGCGCAAAAAATAGAAACCGCACAGGCGGTCAAATACCGCCGAAAGAAAGCTCAATTTGTGGGAAAAAAAGGACATACGTTTCACTTGGGTGCAGCGTTGCATGACTGTGCAATTGTCAATTAAAGTAACACAGTACCATAACACGAACTGCTTCTGTAACCGTTTCCTGACCCTGGCCCTATAGCAGAAACAGTGCTACAGTGCGACACGGGAGCGCAAAATCACTTGTGTGTATATATACGTGATTATACCAGCGATCACATTAGTATAGTGTCCCCAAAAATGCAGTGTTAGCGGGATCAGCCCCTATGCTTACTCACCCCCTTCTTCCCCAGCAAGTGCAGTGTCAGTAGGTCACTGTCACTTGATACATTGCACACAAAACCGCAGTGTTCGCAGAATCAGCACCCGTACTTCACCCATTCACTGCCCAACCTGGAATTCGGGTGGAAACCGCAAATTTAACTACTCCCCCTTTTTTTTGATTTTTTTTTTTTTGGAGCTTTTTTTCCCGGAAGATTTGTATGCATTCATTGTGAATCAAAGCAATTTATATGCTCAACAATTTATCGCTGCCAACCCAAATTCAAACCCTGCCAGACCATTCGCGTGAAAACCCATTACAGTTTCCAGATTTAAATTTTTTTGGGGCCTAACCCTCAACATGGGCATTACCAAAAAAAATGAATTGCAGTTGTATTGGTCCACAGACCCGATTCATAATATACCCGTGTTCTCTGCTGCCATGGCATAGATATGAGAGTATATTGTGTTTTATGCATTTCAACGCCAACACACTCTGTCGTCCTCAGGGTGACCCTGAATTTGACCGGCTCCACAAAATTCGGCCCCTCGTAAATCACCTTTTTTCATTAATTTTTATGGCCACCTTGCATTCAAACAATTTCTCCCCAGAAAGTGTGCCAGATATGGGGTCAAGATGTATAAGACCTGTGAGAGGGCAACAGGCTATACATATGTTTCGGATTTACAAGAGAAAAGATGTCACGTGGAGCCCCCCGGATGCCCAGACTACATGGGGAGTAGTGGCAAGATAGTTTGGAACTTGGTGTCATCCTTTTTCCATATGGGGTACCTCTTATACATGGACCATTTTTATTCAAGCATGCCACTGTTTAGACATTTGTACAATCTTGGAATTGGCGCATGTGGCACCGTGTGACCTAATGTGTGCCCACCATTAGAAGTGGGTGGATGCAGGGCATTATATTCTAATGGTGGGCATACCACACACTTTTTTTTCTGGCAGAGATTTCTTTTTTTTTTTTTTTTTCTTTCAGCCCACAGGATGCATACAAAAAAAAAACAACAAAAAAAAAAAGCATAGCATATATATCCAACAAGGACCAGCGACGTACTGGTACATCACTGGTCTTTGAATTGGTTATACCAGTATGATGCCTACAGCTGCAGGCATCATCCTGGTATCATTTTTTGTTTCAGCCAAATGACCATAGACCGGAATGGTGCCAATCATCTCTGTAGCGGAAGCTACAAGCATTTCATCACTTCAGTCTTGCAAGATATAATCAGCGCCATTTGTAAATTGGGAAAGCATCTGATCACACCAATCTTGGTGAGATTAGATATCGCCTCTGCCCTTACAATATCTAGACCACAGATTTCACAAAAAAGAATATGACAATGCCCATTCAAGTTTTATAGGTGATATTTCCATTCCCTGTGATAGGATTAAAAGTGATTAAAAAAAAAAACATTAAAGGGATGGTGTAAAAATAATTAAAGGAAAAAGAAAAGCACCCTCGCCACCCCCCCACACGCGTACGCATGCACCTGTGTGCGTGAGCGTTGACCCTCTGCCGGTTTGTAAACGGGTTGCACCATGCATGTGAGGTATCGCTGCGAACGTCAGATGAAGAGCAGTAATTCTGACACTAGACCTCCACTGTAAAAGCCTTTACAAGCTACCATTTTGCCTAAAATACTGTATAGATTTCAAATGGTACCAATTAAAATTCCAGAAGCCTTCTTTAAGATAATGAAAAAAATGTTAAGATACATATGGAAGAATAAAAAACCTAAAATAGCATATGAAACATTGAGTAGGACTAAAGAGAAAGGGGGATTGGGTCTACCAGATGTCAAGAGATACTATAAAGCAGTGGTTTTAGCAAGAATATATGACTGGACATTTAACCATAAGGGGAAAAGTTGGGTAACAATTGAAAATGATCTTAGTGGCATTAGATTGAGTCAGATGATATGGGTCCCACCACAGTTCAGGGGAATTAAAGAAAGCACAAGTATCTACACTTTAAATGTCTTTAGGGTATGGGACAATTTACACAAAAACATGAAATGGGAATTTAATTCTATATTAATGCCTCTCACAAATACTGAGTACTTTCCCCCGGGAAAGAATAAGATATCAGGGAGATGGTTTAGAAAGGAGGATACCCAACTGAGAGATGTTTTGGTGGAGGGGGAATTGAGATCACTTAAAGATTTAATAGAGAAGAAGGGAGATATTTTTATTAGAATAGATGAGTGGAAATATCATCAATTGAAATGTTTTATTGGAAATCTACCGAAACCCCTGAGAATAAAACAGGAGTGGAATATGTTTGAAAGGTTGTTAGAGACACGAAGGGATGGGAAGCACGGTATTTCAAAAGTGTATAGAATACTCACAGAATTAGACACAAACACAAAGTTAATTTTTATTACAAAATGGGAAAGGGATATGGGAGTTGGGTTTGATGAAGATAGACAGAGAAAGATGTTTAGATTGATACACGATAATGTTAGTATGAGAGAGGTTGAGGGTGAGCCAAAATTTATTCCGTTATCTTTTTAGTAAAAAAAAAAAAATCCAAATTAGTTTATAAGCAAAAATTATAATTTTTAAACATTTTTTTTTTACATTTTTTTTTTTTTTTATATTTTTTATTTTTTTATTTTTTTTTATATACTGTCACCCTAGCAGTACAGTGTCACCATGGTGACACTGTACTACTTGTGAGGGGTGATAAAGATTTTTTTTTTTTTTTTTACACTGATTGCTTTTACATCCTATATGGGTGTAAAAGCAATCATTTCTCTTTCTCTCTGTGTGCATTCTTGCACTCATTGAGAAATACAGAGTGAGCTGTGATTGGTCACAGCTTGTCACATGGTACAAGGCTTTTGTGAATAGCCTTGTACCATGTGACCTCTGTGATCATTCACAGATTTCACACATAGTAAGCAATGATGTCAGAAGTGACATCTTGCTTACTACTTTGCATGTGATCACTGATTGGCCAATCAGTGATCACATGATCGGGACCTCGTACAGAGGTCCCGTCCGACGATCGGTGTTTCACTGTGTCCGGAGGACACAGCGGGCACCGGATCGCGGTGCTGCGCGCTCCCAGGGAGCGCGCACAAGCGTTTATAGACAGCCACCTGACCCTGCAGTGCCACCGTCCGGCCGTTTATATACAATGTATGCAGTTTGTCGCCATTGCACGGGGCATGCGCAGTTTTAAAGCATGTCATGTTTGGTATCCATTTACTTGGCCAATTATTTGGAAAAATATAAAAGATGATGGTATGCCAATATATTGTGTTTTTGTGCATTAAAAGTAAAAAAAGTGTATTTTTTTGCAAAACATCTGCATTTGAAAAATCACTGTGCGAGTACTATGTGACATAAAAAATTGCAGCACCCACCATTTTATTCACTAGGGTGTCTGCTTTAAAAAACTATATAATGTTTTGGGGTTCAAAGAATTTCCTAGCAAAAAATACTGATTTTTTTTTTTTCACGGGAACAAAGTGTCAGAAAAGGCTTGGTCTTCAGGTGGTTAGAAGAATGAATGATGTGTGGCATAAACTTCTAATAAACTTCTAAAGTGTCAGAAAAGGCTTGGTCTTCAGGTGGTTAGAAGAATGAATGATGTGTGGCATAAACTTCTAATGCTGAGCATAAAATGCCCCCACCGCCCAAAACAACTTCTTTTTTGGAACGTAGACACCCCAAACCATTTGCTGAGAAGCATGTTGAGTCAATAGAAGAATTTTATTTTTTGACCAAGTTTTTGGAAAATGACAAAAAAAAGTTGTTTTTATTTATTTTATTTTTTTTACACACAATTTGTCTCTTAAACGATTTATTGCTCACACGTGCCATGGGTATATGTGTAATTGCTCCCTTAAATACATTCTGCTACTTCTCCTGAGAAGGGGGTCCCGAATATGGGGCTTTATTTCCTCATTACACTTCCTGACTATCACAGTTTTGGAGGCCCTGAAATGCCAGGATAGCACCAAACCCCCCAAAATGACCCCTTTTTTGGAAAGTGGACTCCCCAAAGAATTTGATAAGAATCATGTTGAGTATTTTGCATATCTCGTTTGTTGCCCCAAGTTTTTGGAAAATGAAGAAAGAAAACAAAAACATATTTTTCCTTTTTTTTATATTTCAAAACCTTTTGAGAAAATTAGATTTGCAAAATACTCACCATGCCTCTTTTTAAATTCCTTGGGGTATCTACTTTCCAAAAAGGGGTCCTTTGGGGGGGTTTGGTGCTATCCTGGCATTTCAGGGCCTCCGAAACTGTAATGGGTGAGGGAAGTTACGCACCTTCCGGCTTTCAAAGTGGTCATTGGATTTTAGGCTCCTGTATGTGGCTAGGCTCCCAAAGTGTCTCGCATGTGGTATTCCCATACTCAGTAGAAGTAGCAGAATGTATTTTGGGGTGTAATTCCACATATACCCATGGCATGTGTGAGAAATATTCATTTAAATAACAACTTTTGTGTTAAAAAAAAAAAAAAAAAAGTTTTTTTCACTTTCCAAAAACTTGTGGGGGAAAAAAAATAAATCTTCCATGGACTCAATATGCCTCTCAGCACATAGCTTAGGGTGTCTACTTTCAGAAAAGGGGTCATTTGGGGGTGTTTGTACTATCCTGGTATTTTTATCACCTCAAATGTGTTAGGCAGTCAGAAAGTAAAAGCTGTGTAAATTGCATGACTGTGCAATTTATCAGTTGAAATAGTGCAGCGCCGAATAGCAAAAAGAGGCCTAGTCATTAACCACTTCCCATCCGGCCGTTGTATATAAACGGCCGGACAGTGGGAGTGCAGGGGTGGGAGGTCATTGACCTCCGGACACAGTGGAACACCGATCATTGTACAGGACCTCTGTGCGAGGTATCGATCGTGATCACTGATTGGCCAATCAGTGATCACATGCAGAGTAGTAAGCAAGAGGTCACTTCTGACATCATTGCTTACTACGTGTGAAATCTGTGAATGATCACAGAGGTCACATGGTACAAGGCTATTCACAACAGCCTTGCACCATGTGACAAGCTGTGACCAATCACAGCTCACACAGTATTTCTGAATGGCTGCAAGAATGCAGCCAGAGAGAAGGAAAAATGATTGCTTTTACAGTCTTTATGGGTGTAAAAGCAATCCATGTAAAAAAAAAAATAAAAAAAAAATATTCATAACCCCCCCACAAGTAGTAAAAATGTCACCATGGTAACATTGTACTGCTAGGGTGACAGTATGTAAAAAAAACAAACAAATATTTAAAAAAATTTTTTACAATTTTTTATTTTTTTAAAATGATATTTTTGGTTAGAAACTAATTTGGTATGTTTTGTTAAAAAAAACAAAAAAAAAACAAAAAAAAACTAAATTTTGGCCAAGATTTATGAAGAAAGATTATTTATTTGCAAAATCTTATAAGAAAAACACTTTTTTTTTTTTTTCAAAATTTTTGAACTTTTTAATTTATATAGCAAAAAAAATAAAAATCCCAGTGGTGAATAAATACCACCAAAATAAAGCTTTATCTGTCTCAAAAAAAAATGCTAAAAAATTCATATGGGTACAGTGTTGCATGACCGCACAATTGTTATTCAAAATGTGATAGCGCTGAAAGCTGAAAATTGGCCTGGAGAGGAAGGGGGTAAAAGTGTCCGGACTTGAAGTGGTTAAGGGGGGTAAATCCTTTGGATGGCAAATGGGTAAAAGCAGAATAAAGTCAATGTTCATCTAATAACCTATATTGTTTGTGTTTTTTTCTTTGTGTATGTTTTGCTTGCGCAGGAGATGGTTTTGCAGACTTCAAATCTTCTTCAGCAGATGATGGATTCACAGACTTTAAAACAGCAGACAGCATATCTCCTTTAGACACTCCGTTAAGAGAAACTCAGACGTCTCTTGGATTTAATACTGTCCCCACCCAGAAATCTCCTACTCAACTGAAATCCTCATCCGACCTTTCATTTTCTTCTGTAACAAGCAATGCCTTTCCAAAAACATTCCATGCACCCAAGCCTGTGTCATTGCCTGTGCCTGCACTTTCATTAGCAGCATCTTCATTACCATTCTCTTCCTCATCTTCATCCACATATGTTTCTGTGTCAGCTGTGCCTGCTAAAATTTCCTCCTTACTTGATGATTTTGGAGACTTTACACTTTTTGGAGGACCAGCCAGCACTACATCTGTTGGTAGCCAAAATGACTTTACGGACTTCTTGACAAGTAATAGCACTTCTGCTGAACAAAAAACTGGAGACAAATATGAAGCTTTCAAGCAGGAATCATGTACAGTTGATCCAGTACTCTCTACTGGTTTAAACCAAAACCTTCAAACCACCTCTTCAGCATCCAGTAATAAATATGATTTATTTGAACACCTTTCTCTGGACAGTTCTAGCACAGGGTATGAGGAATCTAAAGATGCTGCCAGTCTCCCTAAAGACAGTGACTTTACATTCCAGTATGACAAATTCACTACCACCGAGAGCAACTCTGAAAAATCTTTTGTGGACAAGTTTGCTGCTCTCAAGCAAGCCAAAGAGGACTCCGTCTCTATTAAGTCATTAGACCTTCCTTCGATCGGTGGCAGCAGTTTTGGGAAGGATGACTCTGAAGATGCACTTTCTATCCAGTTTGACATGAAGTTGTCAGACTTGGGCGGGGAATTGAAGCATGGTATGTCTGATAGTTCTCTGGATTTGCCAACGGTTAGTGGTCAGCATCCGCCTGCTGCAGGTGAGGAATTGGTTAGATTGCTTTGGTAAAGGGACCATGGCTGTAAACTAAACTAGATACCACATATTTGTGAGCTTTATGCTGTGGCAGTTTCTCTTTTTTCTTCTATATATCATACAGTGAAGATATCCCATGTGCACAGTATTACAGTAACTCCTTAGATATTTATTTAGCATGTATTCTATAATTATTTTCAATTGAGTTGGCAGAACAGGGTAGTTATTTATAGCTATAGAGAGAAGATGAGTGTGAGAGTGTAATTTTTGTTTACTTTTTTTTTTTTTTGTGATGTGGAACACTTCAGTATTATAAAGAAGCTGCATTTGTGCAATTGCTTCTGTTAAGTTCAGTGGAATGTGCAATACTCGCCTAGCTGTGGTAACCTTTAACTGAATATGACCTGGTTCCATGTATGGTGGTGCTTGCTCGTACTTGTTTTGGACTATAAATTGATTCTGTGGGGGCACCTTGATATCTATACTTGTGGGGCAGGTGGGTTCAACGTCCAAAATCAAACTTTGCTCCCTCTTGGCTCCAAGCTCCTTCTTTTATCATTCACCTGTCAGATAATAGAACCTTGGTGGGTAGTAAATACTATGGCATTTTGACAGTGTAATGACAAGGGCAGGGGCGGACTGACCACTCGGGCACTGCCCGAGGGCCCAGGGTCAGTAGGGGGCCCCATGAAATGCCCCTGGTACTTTTTTTTTTTTTTTTTTTTTTTTTTATAGGCTTTTTTGGGTGTGGGCAAGGACACAGGGGCCTCATGATCCCCTATTGCCCGGGGGCCCCATGAGTTGTCAGTCCGCCCGTGGACAAGGGTTGGACTAAGTCCCAAGAGAGATGGGGCTTAATCTCAATTTAACAGTCGAGGCCTCATATATACCTTGGGCGTTGAATCCTTAGGGCTCCATGGAAAAGTGTGGATCAATTTGAAGACTAAAACTTGTATATGCAGGCAGTTCAGCTTTGTTACTCTAGAAATGTTTGTAGGGCTAGGTCAAGGTCACTTTAAATTACTAATGGCTATCCGAGAAGCAGTGTCTTTTAGCGGACAAGCTTTGCAAACCTTCCATGCAGTATCAGGGAGGATCTTTACATTTTGAGATCAGAACTAAAGACCTGCTGAGAGTGAAAATTTCAAAAATAACTTTACATGATGAATCTGTAAATAGAATGCAGATAAGGGGGAAAAAAATCACACATAAAAGGTGCCTAGAGGTTTTCTGCAGTCTTCTTATGTATCCATCCTATCTGTTTACCTGATGTTCACTGAAGTATATCTGTAAGGTTTACAGATAAAACTCAAAACACAATTTAAGTGTTTAATGTATGAATTGAGGGCACAGTATCTAACTGGACAGCCTTTAGTCAGTATTCATTTTTTTATTATGCAGATTTTTTTTTTTTAAAAGTGCCAAAATGCACAGTGTTAAAAAGATAGCTCTTTCAAGGTGTTTTGTAAGCAACTGTACTTCTAAAAATGACAGCTGCAGCAGTATTCCAGTTATAAAGTTTACAATAACGTATATTAAAAGAATCTCTATTATGGATTTTTTTTTTTTGTTTTTTTTTTTTACTGTTGTGTTCTCCATGGAACAAATTGCATATGGTACTTTGTTCCATGAAGCTGCTGTAGGTGCTTTCTAAGTCTAGCTTTGAGGTCCAGGCCTTCTATCTGCCTGCCATAGCTGATCCAGCAACATCTCTGAAAGAAATAGCTGCTTCATAATGACAGCTTATTCCAGATGTGAGCACTTTTCACAGACCAGTAACTGCGGACAAAATGCAAAGGCATGAGGAAGGGGAAGCTGGCATTTGCATTCCTCTTGCCATTGCTTGTTTGTGAAAAGTGGTAACAACTGAGCTGTTATGAAGCAGCCTTCTGATTCCTAGCTGCTGTCAGATCGGCCATGGCAGGAGGGGGGGGGGATAAAAAAAATCAACCTCATAAGCACTCTTGATTGTGTTTCTTTGTTTCATCACCTTTCTTTGATACTTGACTTGGTACTAGACACTATGGTCTGCATGTAAATGTGCTGAAAATATAAAGGCGTAATGCAAAGGCAGGAAATTAAGGGATTCGTAAACTGAATATCTTTGTGTATTAACCACATACAGTACCTGTAAAAGGTGTTCACCCACAAACATTTTCATGTTTTATTGTCATAAATCATTAAACCAGTGGATTTAAAGCCTGAACTCCATGCAGATAAAAAGACACAAATTAATGCTGCACTGTATATATTTACACATTAAGTGTGGTTTTTGAATGCTAGCATTGGAAGTACTTGAATTTTGGTTAGGTGTTGGCCTTTTCTAATTTCTACTGCATTTCCTGGATTAAGGGAGGGAGATGCAGCGCATGGAGCCAATTGGGAGGAAAGGGCAGAGTGATAGAGGGATTAATTTGTTAGGGTGCTGCTTCTCCTTTCACTCTGGCCACATTCTTAAAGTATGAGACTTATACAGGAGTGTGATAATTTAAAAAAAAAAAAAACTACTTATCCAGGGACTAATTCGGGGCCCCAATCTACTTGCCCTCATGACAATCTACTTGTCCAGATGAAAAAAAAAATGTAATCAAAACCGTATTTAAATCGGAGGTGATTTTAGGTATGTCTGGGGCTTTTAAAAACAAAAGAGGCTTTATGGCGACTTAAACGTGTAATATTTTTAACATTGTGCTGTTTTTCTCCTCCTCCCCTCCCTGCCCGTCTCCAGCACTGCATCCAGGGACTAGCAGGGAGGAGAGACCTTGCAGTGTAATCAGCACCGATTGGCTGCTCGTCAGGAAAGGGTGGGTCAGGTCTTATACGTTTATCCCTTTTGCTGCCAGAGCCGTTTTTTGCACTCATTTAAAAAATAATTTTAGGCCTGAAGATTACATAAAACTCCCAAACATGATATATTTTGTGAAAGTAGAGACACTAGAGAATAAAATAGTGGTAGTTCCAATTTTTTTATGACGCATGATATTAACGCAAAATTTCAGTAAAAAATACAAGTGAGTTTAATTTTAGGGCACCAAAAAGCAATAAATTGCTTTTTTTTTTTTTTCTGTTAAGTATGTTAAAGTTGAGGTTGCAGCGAGTAAATAGATATCCAACATGTCAAACCTTACATTTGTGCACGCTCGTGAACTGGCAACGAACTTCAGTACCCTATATTTTCTGTAGATCGGCACTTTTAAAGCTCCTCATAGGTCACCAGTTTAGCATTACGGAGGAGGTCTGGTGCTAGAATTATTAGTCTCTCAACAGGGACCCGGAAGTGACATCATAATATCACTTCCAGGTCATCACAAGAAGGGGAGGTGGAGTGGACTTGTCTGCTCTTCTCCCTCCCCTCTAGCCAACAGCACACCGGGCCCGCAGGTGGGCAAGCGCAGCCCAGGAGACCTCACATCGGAGGTGCGGAGAGGCTGGCACTGTGTGGAGTGCTGCCACCGATTGCTTCACCTGATAGGTGAGCCCTGCTGCTTGCCCACAGCAGGGCTAAAGATACAGAAACTACCTGCCCGGCGCCCGAAAATACATGTGTCAAGCGATAGGCATCCAACATCTCTGCTGTACATGCACAGAACTGTGCCATATGTGGCACTGTTCAAATCTTACGATAAATTAAGCTGCTTTTATCTATTAATTTTGCGTATATAGCAGTTTGCCTAAAGTTCAACTATAATTTTTTTTTTTTTTATGCTAATCAACAAACCTTCTCAAAGTCAAAACTGATTTCTGAAAATTGATTTAAATTACAGTGAAAAAAAACATAAAATAACTGGCTGCATTTGTATCTATCCCCGCCAACTCAGTATTTCTTGCTTTTGCCATTGCCAACAATTACAGTCTCGAGTCAGTGTGTGGATAGGTCTCTATCAGCATTCCACATTGTGTTACATGGGCATCCTGAGTAAACCTCCTTTTTTAGGTTCAGCCACAAATTCTCTCTTGGATTGAGATCTGAACCTTGTCTCTGCCATTCCAAGATAATAACATTTTAATGTCTTGTGTAGTTTGTGCCCTTATACTTGAAGCCACTGTCTTGCTCAAAGACAAATTATGTGAATTTTCTTTTTGTATTTTTGGTCCTTTTTGAAGCTGTAACTTGTGAAACATCCAGCAAAATTATGTCCATAAACTAGATTTGCCATAGAGGTATGTAACTTTCTTCAGGGTTATTATAGGTCTCTTGGTGGCTTTTCTCATTGATGCCCTTCTGCAGTGGCTACTAACTCTGGTTGGACAGATTTACCATCATGCCATACTCTTTTTATGTCTTACTGTTTGTTTTTTAACTCTGTGCAGAGAAGGGAAGATGGACGCTGCTCATACCAATCCCAAGGAGTCAGCGAAAGATGCTATGTTGTGAGTGGCCTCATCCGTCACTCTGGCTATGCCCTCTGATGCGTTTCACTCCACCCATAGGGAGCTTGGTAACAGTAGCCTCTGTGACCAAACCCCCTATGGGTGGGGCAAAACACATCAGAGGGTGTTGCCGGAGTGATGGCTGAGGCCACTCACAACATAGCATCTTTCTCTCTCTGACTCCTTCAGATTGATAGGAGCAGCGTCCATCTTCCCTTCTCTGCACATTGTCAAGCCTCTGGATTAGCTTGGGACGCTGTTCCCCTCTTTCCTTGCCAGCGGGTGATCGCAATTTTTTCAGCGAATTGGAAATTTCCTTGTATCCATTTCTGACTTCTGCTTTTCACTAACTTTTTTTTTTTTTTGTCATAGAATAGCTTGGACATTGTCATTATGGGTAGACCATATATATATGTGTGTGTGTGTGTGTGTGTGTGTGTGTGTGTGTGTGTATATGTATGTGGCCCTCCAGGTGTTGAGGAACTGTAAGTCCCATGAGGCCTTGCAAGACTCTTGACAGCCACAGACTAGACTCGCAGAGGCATGATGGGACTTGTAATACTTCAACAGCTGGAGGGCCATAGTTCGGAGACCCCTGCTCTAGACTATGGTGTTCTAGCAGTTTTGGCGTGTTATCATAATGGGGTAGTTACATGCAACCAGTTATTCTATGTTTTCATTGTAAGCAATAATCGCAAGGATCTTTTTTTACTTTGACATTAAATAGTATTTCTTTTGTTGGTCATGTAAAAATAAATGTGCTGTGATTCCTGGTTCTATGGTAGTAAAACATGAAAATGTCCAAGGAGGTAAATATTTCGTATTGGTACGGCAATAAAACACCCCTCTAGCATTTCTGGCTGTGACCATCATAAGTAAGGACAGATGAATTTACTTGCTGGTATCCATCTGACCTTGGCACAGACATGAGGGTGTGGTTAGCTGAGAATGCCCCTCCTGACGTCTCCTGGGATGTATGACATCATTTGCCTAGGCCTGGAGACCAGGAAGGAACAATACAAATGTAAAAAAAAAAAGTTTAACTCAAATATAATATGATACAATTTCCTATCTGTTTACTAGTATGAGCAGCATAAGGATTAAAAATAGTCAGTGTTGATTGAGAGAATGAAGTTCCACTTTAAGTTAACGCCTTGGCGCCGGCACCTTCCGGCCTTTTAAGGGTTTCAGAAGCCGGGAGACGGGCAGGATTTTAGGGTCATGTGACTGCTGTGATTTGCTGTTACGGCAGTCACATGATTGGGAAAGATCCCAATCAAAAGAGGAGATCGGGACCTTTCCATGAGTACCAGACGTGTGCTGGGAGCGCGCAGGACACGTGTTCTCAGCACCTATGTTTTTCTTAATTGCACGCAAATGTGTGGTTGCTCAGCATCAAGGCCCAGATGCCAGGAGGCTGCACATTTGCGTGCGGCCGGCGCAAAGAGGTTAATTGTAGGGGCAAATCCATCCCTCTACTCCACAGTTAAGTTTTGGCATATGACTGTTTTAATAGGCGAAGGGCTCAGTGATGGGGCTTCAAGCATAGCATTCTTTAGAATGTACATTCACTGCACACCTCAGTGCCGGAATGAATGAATTTGCATACATGGGATTGACATCATTCTCCGCTGACCAGTCAAGATGGGTGAGGTGATTTGACCTAGAAAACTGTTTGGAAGCATCTTAGCTAGTTGAGACTCACTTTAAATTGCAGTATTGTTTTCAGCAAACCACATAGTTCACCACATAGTTCACTTAAAAGCCATAAGTATAGCATGTACAGCTTTTTATTTTTATGCATTGTTTTGTTCCTTATCTAGTGACAGTGTTTTTGTTGGGTTTTGTGCTGTACTATACAGTTTCAGAAGTGTTTGATCAAATTGGGTGTGTGGGGTTTTTTTTTTGTATAGCATCACCCGCTTTTCCAGAAAAATAAAAAGCCCATTCTCCCTAACGGTGTAATTTAGAGTTTTGTATATGAACTTGCATTAGTCCAACATTCTGGAGTTCTTTTCTGTTGCAAGAAGGGTATTGGCTCTGTTATGATGTGCCCAGACTTGCTAACCATTTAATCTTTGACATATTCAGTGTCTTGAAAAAATATTCATACCCCTTTGAAATTTTCCACATTTTGTCATGTTACAACCAAAAACATAAAAGTATTTTATTGAGATTTTATGTGATGGACCAGCACAAAGTGGCACATAATTGTGAAGTGGAAGGAAAATGATAAATGGTTTTCAAAATTTTTTTACAGATGTGTGAAAAGTGTGGCGTGCATTTGTATTCAGCCCCTTGAGTCAATACTTTGCAGAACCACCTTTCGCTGCAATTACAGCTACAAGTCTTTTTGGGGATGTCTCTACCAGCTTTGCACATCTAGAGAGTGAAATTTTTGCCCATTCTTCTTTGCAAAATAGCTCAAGTTCTGTCAGATTGGATGGAGAGCATCTGTGAACAGCAATTTTTCAAGTCTTGCCACAGACTCTCAGTTGGATTCCCAATGTAGCTCTGGCTGTATGTTTAGGATCGTTGTCCTGCTGGAAGGACAACCTCTGCCTCAGTCTCAAGTCTTTTTGCAGACAGTAACAGGTTTTCTTTTAAGATTTCCCTGTATTTGGCTCCATCCATCTTCCCATCAACTCTGACCAGCTTCCCTGTCCCCGCTGAAGAAAAGCATCCCCACAACATGATGCTGCCACCACCTTGTTTCATAGCGGGGATGGTGTTTTCAGGGTGATGTGCAGTGTTAATTCCCCCCCACACAGTGTTTTGCTTTTAAGCCAAAAAGTTAAATTTTGGTCTCATCTGATCAGAGCGCCTTCCTCCACATATTTGCTGTGTCCCCCACGTGGCTTCTCGCAAACTGCAAACAGGACTTCTTATGGCTTTCTTTCAACAATGGCTTTCTTCTTGCCACTCTTCCATAAAGGCCAGATTTGTGGAGATCACGACTAATAGTTGTCCTGTGGACAGATTCTCCTACCTGAGCTGTGGATCTCTGCAGCTCCTCCAGAGTTACCAAGGGCCTCTTGGCTGCTTCTCTGATTAATGCTCTCCTTGCCTGGCCTGTCAGTTTAGGTGAATGACCATGTCTTGGTAGGTTTGCAGTTGTGCCATGCTTTTTCCATTTTCGGATGATGGATTGAACAATGCTCTGTGAGATGTTCAAAGCTTGGGATATGTTTTTTTATAACCTAACCCTGCTTTAAACTGCTCCACAACTTTATTCCTGACCTGTCTAGTGTGTTCCTTGGCCTTCATGATGCTGTTTGTTCACTAATGTTCTCTAATAAACCTCTGAGGGCTTCACAGATCAGCTGTATTTATACTGAGATTAAATTACACAGGTCAACTCCATTTACTAATTAGGTGACTTTTGAAGGCAATTGATTTTCACTAGATTTTAGTTAGGGGTGTTAAAGGGGGCTGAATACAAATGCACGCCATACTTTTCAGATATTTATTTGTAAAACATTTTTAAAAACAATTTATAATTTTTTCTTTCACTTCATACTTATGTGCCACTTTGTATTGGGCTATCACATTAAAACCCCATAAAATACATTTACCTTTTTGGCTGTAACGTGGACAAAATGTGAAAAATTTCAAGGCACTTTAGGAATTACACTGGTTCTGTGGCTAGTTAAGTGCATATAAGGCATTGAGTGAGTCAAATAAATCACAGAGCCTGCATATAGTTGATATTTTGGATACTAACTATGGGGGCACCCATTAGGAAGGAGCAGCCAAGAGCGCTGGTGGGGGACCTGAGAAGAGGAGGATCTGGGTTGCTCTGTGCAAAACCACTGCACAGAGCATGTAAGTATAACATGTTTGTTATTTAAAAAAAAAAAACAAAAAATGGAACCTTTTAGTATCGCTTTTAAATGTAACGTCTAATGAGAACTGGGGGTTGTCAATGTTGACATATTGAAAATTATAGTAGCATGTGTGTCATGCTTACCTGCTTTGTTACTGAACCTGACAGGTAAACAGGCCAGGAAATTTGACTTTACAATTTGCTGCATGCTTGTTCTGGTTTAGTAACACAAAGTAGGCAGAAATCTTGGCATACAGGTGATGTCCTTTATTGGCAAACTTAACTTTTTAAAGATGCGAGTTTTTGGGTTCACTGAGATCCCTTTTACAGGCAATTCATGTACACCAGCAGTTTAACTGTGATATCTTTAAAGCACTAAACCCTGCTATCCTTTATAGCCAAGGAAGCTGCCTTCTTAGCCTCTGATCACATGTGTAACACCATGGCAACTACAAATCATTTATTTACACCAGCCATTTGATGGTGTGACAGTTTGGTTGAGAACATGCCTTGAGTACAAGTTTGGGAAACCGATAAATCATTGGGTTTAGTTCTGCTTTAATGTGATGTCAGATCTGAATTCTAGTGGACGCTACACCACACATTAATGTATCTGGTAAATAAGAGAGGAAGTTGACAGGCATAGCTTTGTGTTTTCCAGACCATATACTGGTATTTTAAGTGCTGCTATATATTTTTTTTTTTCTTGTAAATTGCTGTGTCTTAAAAGTTCTGCGACCACACTCAGACGATGATCATAATACCTCAGTGAGTTTGTATTTTGAAATATAACTAATTAAACAATATTCTAGACATCTGTATATTAAGCAATATATCTAAATTGAATTCTGTTAAATATATGGCATTATATGTTACTCTCACTTACTGGGTATTTTCTAGGGCTCTTGTGAATGTTTCATCCCTGGCTCTGTTCTAAACAGTAATTGTGCCTGTCTTTTTTCATTTGTGTTCTGTAAGATCCAATTTCCATTTTAATAGTCCGAATTCTCGTTCTTTAATAATTTGCATAACATTTGTTTGGTTGCAACTCATCCCATGCGACAGAAATGTTATGATTATTTTAATTTGGATTTCGTTGGTCTTTGTTTTCCCCTTTACTCCTACACCATGATTTACTCTGAAACACTTTCTGGATGAAGATCCCATTTCTTTTAATATTCCATCAAGTTTGGCTTTTGTTTAGTATTCTACCTCCCAATGCCAAGCAAGTCATTACCTACTCTACTGTACCTTTTACCTTCCTTCCTTGTGTTACTTGCACCAGAAGTCTCTGTTTGTATTGTAGAATGTTCAACAGGAGTCACAAATATTCTATTTAGTTAAGTGGCATCAATTGCCAGCATCAGTTGTATATTCCAGCAAAATGGGGATGTCCCAGCGTTTTTCTACTTTGGCAGTGGTTCCAACTAAAATAATTTTTTTTTCTGAACCAATAGAAGTTTGACCCAGTAGTAAAGGTTCCCTTAGAGGTAATTCAGAAGGTCAGTACTTTGATGTCTAATGAGATTAATACCATCAGCTCTAAACGTGTAAAGAAAAATTAGAAACCTTTGCCTAACCTTGCCATTTGCAGTGGACCAGAACACAAATCCCTTAAGAACCAAACTCCAGAAAACCTTAAAATCCTCCCTTGCAGTGAGTCTGCGCCCATACCACTCATTTATGTCTAGGGGACAGAAAAGGCTTTTGTTTTTTTAACCAAATTCCCTGTTTCTATGGCAGACAGGACCTCCCCTATACTCCAACCATGGACTGTTCCCAATGACTTCACATCCAGTGCAGGACTGTATGCCCTGTATCAGTGTTGATGTCAGAGGACCTTAGACTGCCGGGGCATAGGGGAGAAGAGGCTGCAGAGCCTTGTCTAGGAGCCCAGAGGGGACTGCAGGAGCAGAGGTTTGGGTAAGTAAAAGTGTTTTATTAAGACCCCTATACATAAAAGAGCAGTTAACCCCTGCAGTGCAGGCACAGCTCCACTGCAAAGTAGACTTTTTAGGTTCCCTGGAGTTTAGCTTTTAATGTTAGCTATGTGTCCCTTGATGGTAAACATGGAAGCTGTTGAGGTGGCTGGACTAGTCCACTGCATACATCTCAATGTACCTAATCCATTGTAAACCAGCACTTTTTAAAAAGTGGTTGAGTTATTGGAGTTCCTTTTTAACATTACAGTACAATGGTAGGGTACCACTATCAATATTGGAGGCCACAATGCCTTTCCATTTTAGCTACATGGGTTGTAACAGATACTTATACAGGTTACCTGTTCTAACCAGTTGTAAGCCCTTAAGTTTTTCTGTTGACTGGAAAAATGAGGTCTAGTTCAATGAATCCCTGTCCCAGCTGTAGTAGCAGGTAGGTGATTTCAGGATTCATGCCGTGTGATAAACTTAGAACCTTGGACACTTCCATTTGTGTTTCTGGCTTTGGTACTATAGAACCATGCACTCATCACCCTTGGGTAGTTGTGTGATGCACTATTGCCTTTGTGGTTGGATTTAACATAGAAATAACAAGTATTATGGTACTCCACTTTTTCCTTTTTATTTCTTTCAACTATGCCGTGTTGTATTTTTGAATTTAAAATATTTGGTTTCATTGTCTTGCTGTGGTATTACCAAACGATTATGAAACAATGGTTAGCATTTTATCTTATTTTTTTTTTTCAAATGTAAAATTTCTAAAAATACTTAATATGCTGTAGTCCTGTGCTTTTATTACTCAATTCCATTGTTTTAAGCTTTACATTGCTCCATCTGCCTTCCATCCAATGCTATTAGAGTATAGTTTTGCCAAACCAGGTCCATTCATTTTTTCATTTTTTCACTTTTGTTTTTCTGCCATTTTTTTTTTATGCAGTTTTCAGCTTTTTGTTACCAATGTGGTTGTGTTTTTGTTTCTGCTTGCTGTCAGCCTTGTTGTTTTTTGGTGCCTTTTGGCTTTCCATACTGTTTGTGTGTGCTGTTCTTTTGGAATGTTCCCTAGTTTTGAATTTTTAAATGCCATGACGTGTTTTTGTTTTTTCATTTTTGTTTTTTGCATTGTATATTGTTTTCTTTGGGCTATTTATAAAAGCCAATATTGGTAAAAAAATCCATTGATGTGCACTGTATTTATGTATTTATTTCAGGAGATTTTTGTAATATCATGAGTTATTTATTGAGGTTGCATATTTATTTCTTCTGTTTTGTGGACCACACAGTATTATTTTTTTGTTTGTTTTCTCAGAGAAGAGGGTCAGTTTATATTTGTTTATTACCCCATTTAGCAGATAGTTCTTGCCTTGTCTCAGAGTTCATCTGTTTCATGATATTTTGAAGATTCTGATGTATGTTGAATTATGACAGAGCATGGACGAATTTGCTCCGAAATGACATCATTGTGTTGAAGGAGCCATTGTTCCCCAAATAGGTCACTATTGTTGAACCATGAATGCTGTTTAATGTGTGTTTCCTTTTTTCTGATCTCATAAATAAATTGCAATAGTTATGAAGCTACTTGGCGTGTGCTGCTGGTTTTTTTTTCTTCACGCTGTTCCTCTAAATAACCTATAGTCATGTTTCTATTCATTCTAATACCCTAAAACCACCAACAGTTTGTAACAATCTAACTATGAATAATGTGTCAAAGTATAATTCTGCACATTGACACTACAGACCAATTTTTTTTTTTTTTGCTATACTTTTGTAAGCTGGATAAATGGCAAAATGATCATGTACATTCAACTTATAGAGTTTTGAGCAACACTATTGTTGTATAGCTGAATACTGAAGGTTTTAAGGGCTTCTTACACTTACATTGGGAGGTGTAGTTACCTAACCGTGGAGGAGGTGACTGCAGCTGCCTTTCTTGTATTTTTCATGTGAGCGTGGCACAGTCCATTGGAGAGTGGCAGAATGTTTTTTCACCCTTCTATTTTAATGTTTACAGATTTTTGAATTTTATTTTTTTTTTTAAACCTATCCTAGAAAAAAAATGTAATGCAAGGTGCTTCCAAACACAGAACATTGTATGAAGAATCAAATAGGGAAGGATAGTTTAAAAATGAGCTTTTACTGGACTGACTTATTAAAAAGCCCACAGAGTTCTACAAAATATAGGTAAGGATGAGGGGGGGGGGGGGGGGGTGTCCCCTCTCTGAGTCATTTAGCTGAATGTGTGTTTTGAACAGGCAAGAGCTAGAAGGGCAATTTCTAGTAGACCGATCACACTATCAATCTCCAATTGCTAAAAGTAGCAATTGAATGCTATACAGATAGAACAAATTGCTTCCTGTGACATTTGCTAGACAAGTAACGTAGTAAAGATTTAATTGAACAGGATCACAAATGCTCCTCAAGTTTATTAATATTTCAAGCAATTTATTTAATCTGTTTGCACATGGCAAAGGTTTCAATCTGAATGCCAGGAAAAACAAATCTTTAATAATTAGAGCGCTACATACCTGTCCCACAACATGCCTTTCTTTTTTTTTTTTTCTTTTTTTTTTTTAATACGGTGTTCCTGTGCTCTAAAATATTGACAAATAGCTAGCCATTTTTCTCTGAAGGAGCCCCTATTTCCTGTAAAGGCAATCAGTCACCACTGCTCTCTTCTTATCAGCAGGGCAACTAATTGCCTATCCACCCCACTGAAATTTAAATTGGCTTACTGTAATGTACAGAGAACAGGAATATATGGAGCTTCTCCTCGCCCAGTGCCATCCCAGTTTTTATTATTCTGCTGCTTTTACTAGCTTAATTCTTGAGCTGGGTTGTCACATTGCTTTAGCAACAAACTACTCACAATATGCCACTCTGCTTCACTTCAGCCACAATTTCAGAATTACAGCATCCTATACCCAGCAGTACAGAACATTTACAGCTCACCGCAAGGCAACATAGTAACAGAGTTGTCCTACTGCTTGCTGCAGCAATGATGGGAAAGCAGAGAGGGTGAACCAGCAAGAGTGTAAATTGTCCAGTTAAACAGGCGGATCCCCCTTCAGAATGTATAAAAACATGGTGTACATGTTCAGTTTTTTTATATTCAACCAATACCAAAAAAACAGATCCCTGCATCAGCTGATCTCTCCTGCTTTAAGGGAAGGAGAATCGTGTGTCAAATGGGTAGGAAAGGGGCAGAGTGTCAGGTATGGAAAAAGTAAAGTGTCAGCAGGGGAGGAAATGTGGAGTGCATAAAGAGAAAAAGCACAGTGTCAGGTTAGAAAAGGTATGATTAGAGTGTAAGGCCAGGGAGGCTGTGTGGGTGGTGATGGAATGATGGGAGGAGCTTCAAGGGCATATCCACCTATACAGAAAGACACACCTAGAGCACCCTGCCAGCCCCTCGCACTATTTTCCACTTCAGGGACCTAAATGAAAACCATTGTGACATTACATGATAGAAATATAAGAGAATCGCCATAAAAGAGGATATGGGGGAGGGCTGTTTGTTTTTTATGTTTGTTTGTTTTTGTTTTTTTTGTTTTGTTTTTTTGTGCCTAGGGTTCAGGATAAGTAGAGTTGGTCAAGATAAAAGAGGAGGCATGTGTATTCTTGCTTGAATCTTGGTGTGCTTTGTGCAAACCGGCATGGAATGTTTCTTTTTGTGCAGGAGTCTCCTGTAATAAAAAACAATCACTGCTGCTCTTGCTTTCCTGTAGCAGCATGACTGGTCTCGTCTCTGACCCCCTGTAGTTTTCTGCGTGTAATGGGTGAGGATGCTGGGTCCCTCTCACAGCTCTGCTCTCTGCATGGCAGCACTTTGTGTCATACAGTGTTTTCCCAGCCATTTCCCAAACGCAAATTTTCAGGAAAAAATACACTTAAATGCATTATAGTGCGCACACACACAGAATAAACTACTCAATTTTTTTCATAAAAGATGATGTTGCGTAGAGTAAATGGACACCAAACATGTCATGGGCAGCAAACTATGGTTCTAAAAACTAAAAATCTCCATAGGTGAAGCTTTAAAAGCCTTTACAGGTTGCCAATTTAGAATTAAATGTGAGCGCTGGTGCTAAAATTATTCCTCTCATTCTGACGTTCACGTTAATACCTCCTGTATGGTTCAATTACAGTTTACTTGTGTGTACGGAACCTACGTGTGCATTTGCATGGGGGATGATGGTAGTGATTTAAATTTAATTTTTTTTTTTTTTTACATTTTTATTTTACACTTTTTTTTCATTCAACTTTTTTTGCTGTCACAAGGGGTAAACAATATCTCTTGTGATAGCCTGGGCAGTGGCAGGTCCTCTTTATGAAGAGATCTGGGGTCTTAGTCCCCTGATCCCTTCTCTGCCTTCCAAGCCAGCCGATCAAACCAAGATCGTTTGATCGACTGCTTCCCTGGCTGGTAGCATCCAAATAAACACAGAACTGGAAGTGATTAAATCCTTGTCGCTTTTGGCTTCATTCATCACAGTGGGCAGCCGGCTCCACAGCTTGTAGCGGTCCCATTATCTCTAGTGGAATGGGAGAACCTGGGGAGGGGGGCCTAATGAGCCCTGTAAAAGTGATCAGGTGGCTGTAGAGCTGCTTAATCACTTTTACCAGAAAGCCTATCGCTGGCTGAAAAATTTTGATACCAGGGTACAGCCATGATCTTGGTATAACCATTTTTCCTGAGGCCTAAGGATGGCAAGTGATTAAGAATGCTGGTTTGTTTCTTAACCATGGAACATGTTTGACATTTTTATCTAGTTTCCACAAAATCGTTACATGCAAAGTTAATGGCATGGCAATTTTAGTTACAAGGGGGAAAGCAAGTATTTTGCAGATGACATAGCTCCCAAAATGAATAACAAAAGTGAGATGACATGGCTTTTTCAAGGTGCTTTAGTTATGATTTATGGTAGCAATCCAACATATAACACCTACAGCAAAGAAGTGTGGTAACCACAGTAGTACCTGAGTGCAGATACTACAACATTCGTAAAGTGGAGGTGTTTTGTGATATACATTCACTCATCTAGTGCCCATAGAGCGATGAACAGGGTTGGCAACAATACTGAGGCATGCAATACCATTCAAAAAATGTTCAATTGATATAAAGAGACCCATTGTGTGCCAAGAAAACATTCTCTACAATATAAAGCTACCAGTGATTTTAGACTGGATGGGTATACAGATTCAAACAGTGTATAGCAAATTCTAAACCTAAAATCTGCATATCTTGTAAGAAATCGGTAAATTGGACTAGCAGTATTTGTCTGGTCTTCAGTTGCTCTGGTTTGATGACACAATGCTCACTGTATCTTTATTTTACTGTTCCTAGCTGGCAAGAGTGGGCGAGCTATGGCTGCTGCTACAGTCCATAATCTTCTGTGCTGTGCATTCAGAGATATCCTTCAGATAAAAAAAAATCAAAAGCCAGCGCTCTTGGCAGACAAAAAAATGCGAATGTTGAGTTTTTGTACCAGCGTTTAGGCACGATTCCCCCCCCCCCCCCCCCTCCTCCTAGAAAACTGCTCTCGAAAAATGCACAGCTGGGTTTTTTTCTTTGGTCTCTAAACGCTGAGCTTAAAATGTGCCTCTAAATGTCCTAATGTGCATGGACACATAGGATAAAGTTAATTGCTTCTACAGCCAAAGTGCTAAACTCCTTTTTAGAAGTAGTGATTTTTTTTAAGCTAGTGTGCATGGACCCTAAAGAGTGGTTGTAGGAGCTGCTGTGAACTTATTCAATGTAAACATATTAGGCCGTTCTTTTCTGGCCTTTTATTAAAATGGTTTATAAAATACCACTCATTTTTGATATTTTCTGTTTTTGCACCATTTTTTGTAAAGGGAGTACAGTTTGCCTTAATTCCAGGAGGTCAACCACTCCCAAGCCGCTTTAATCACCATGCCTGGCACCAACAGTCAATCCAACTTCAAGGTTGCTTAGATCATTTGACCTACCTTTTCTAATATTTGGTCCAGCAACTAAGCCTTTTGACCATAATTGCATGCCTTATCTGTTAAGATGTAGCCAACCGATTTTTGTTCTTTGGCTATTTATGCTAAGGAACAGATTTGTGAAATATAGAGGCCACTGATTCTATATATTCATTGTGGAATCAGATGTTAAGTTTTTCTTATGAAACCACTTCAATAACATAGCATGATATTTCATATATCAACAGTG